>NC_056527.1:97821896-97841182 GCF_019175285.1 Sceloporus undulatus
GAGGACGGACCCGAAAGGGAGCACTTCCGGCTGCTATTGGATAAGCAAAGGAACCCGGATGTCAGCGTTTGGTAGGGCAAAGTCTGTGTGGGTGATGTTTGTTGGGGAAAGGGAGGCAGAATGGGTGACGTTCCAAAACCATCCACACTGCAGAATGAAAGCGGTTTGGCACCGGTTTAACTATCCACAGGCTCTACCCTGCTGCAGGATCCTGGGATTTGTAGTTTGCTTTAACTGCTCTGGCTCAGTATTGTGTTGTATATTGGACTGATTTTTAGATGTGATTGTTTTTAGATGCTTTGATTGTTTGGTAACAGAAAAGCAGGGGATAAGTAAAGTTTTTATTATTTATTATTATTTTAGTGCTGTGGAATCCTGGGAATGAAGTTAAAGCAGTGTCGAATGCAATTCGATGCCGCTTTAACTACTATGGCTCAGTGCTGTGGAATCCTGGGATTTGTAGTTTTGGTGAGGTGCTTCTCCAAACCACAAATCCCAAAATTCTGCAGGATAGAAGCTGCATTTGCACTGCAGAAATGATGCAAGGTTTTTTTAATTGCTTTAACCGCTATGGCTCAGTGCTGTTGAATCTTGGGATTTGTAGTTTGGTGAGTATTAAGCCTGGTGAGTTCAAGACTCTAGTGCCTCACCAATCCCAGGATTCTGTAGGATAGAGACTGTATCTGCACTGCAGAAATAATGCAGGTTGACAACACTTTAACTGCCAAGGCTCAATCCCATGGAATCCTGTGATTTGTAGTATGTTCTATCACCATTGGTCTCTGAGAGAGAAGACTAAATGTGTCACAAAACTACAAATCCCAGAATTCCATAGCATTGAGCTATGGCAGTTAAAGCAGAGTCAAACTGCATTATTTCTGCAGCACAGGTGCAGCCAGAGCCATGGCAGATTAATCAGTGTCAAACTGCTTTAATTAATTAATTAATGGATACATTCATCAGCTTTATCTGCATTGCAGAAATAATCCAGTTTGAGACCTCTTTAACTGCCCTGGCTTTTTAGTGCTATGGAATCCTGGGATTTGTAGTTTGTTGTGGCACCAGTGCTCTCTGAGAGAGAAGACTAAATGTTTCACAAAACTACAGTTCCCGGAATTCCATAGCATTGAGCCATAGCAGTTAAAGTGGTATCAAACTGGATTATTTCTGCAGTGCACATGCAGCCTTTTTGAGGTTTTGGGGCAGTATTGTATATTCATGTTAACAAAACCCCAAGTTCTCCCATGATTCCACAGAACTGGGCCATAGCAGTTAAAGCGATAACAAACTGCATCATTTCTGCAGTGCAGATGCAACTTCTATCCTACAAAAATTCACAAAGTGGGGTATGTCCTGGATGTGGTGGAACAATCCAGTGGGGCGGTGAGGGTCAGAGGAGGTACCAGAGGGGCAGTGAGTGGCAAAGGGGGATGGCAGTTAAAGTATTGGTGCACAAGAAAGACAAGGGGAACCAACAGCCTTGAGGACCATGGTAAGAATGAGAGTTGCATGAAACTTCCTTTAAGAGTCCCCTAAAACCACCACAAAGCCTCAGTTGATACGGTGGTGTCTCCTGCTTTTCACCGGTCCATGCAAACTCACTCTATTAGCCATGTCTTTCACTAGTGATAGCACCAGCATTTGGGAATCTCTTGCAAGGCTTGGGTCCAGGACATCATTTCTATGGCTTGGAGTGGTACCATTTTAGGGCAGACTGACTGACCGACCGAAGCAAGGGATTAGAGCACGTGGCAGTAGGGGAAAAGTGGCAGCAAAAAGGAGGTTTGCCAGGACTTGTTCCTGTTTCTTTTCATTAGATAGGCTGAGAAAAGAGGTAGCATAAGAAGTAATAAGGAGTATCTAGGGTCAGTTCTTGGAAAGAGTCCTTTGTCTTGGAGCAGCTTCTGTAATCAAAATATCTCCCTTTCCCTAGCCATACCAGTTTCCAGTCCAGAGCATGTGGCTGCCTCTGAAAACCCATTGTATATACTGACTGTGCCCCTCTCTGTCTCGACAAAGAAGAATCTAGAGTCATTCCTCACCAGGGGAAAGGTTCTTCCTTTGCACCTGGTCACTTTGAGAGCAGCAACCGAGCAGCTTGCTAAGCAGTAACCAAGAAGCTTTTAGCCTTTGCTGTAAGGCCAAAATGATTGAGAGGTTACTGCTCAGCCAGATGCTCGATTGCTGCTCCCTTTGACCAGGTGCAAAGGGAGCAGTGACCAAGCAGCTAGTTGAACAGTGATCGAGAAGCCTCTCGCTTGTGCCAGCATTTACCGCAAGATTGGCACAGTTGATAGGCTTCTTGGTCACTGCTTCACCAGCTGCTTGGTTGCTGCTCCCAAGGTGACTGCATGTAAAGGGAGTAGCGACCATGATTGGTTGTTTTAACCACTGCTCTAGTTGGATTTGCAGTCTTGGATTTCTGACAAAAATGTAGATTGCTTGCCCCTCTCTGCTCCACACATCAATCTGTCCTTAACCTTATCGAGGTTCACTTCATTTTGAATCACTTCTGTTCCTGTTATCTATGTCTCAGTTTCTTCCTCCCTTTTTCTCTCACTTGTTTACATTTGACCAGAGCCTGCATCAGTCTTGTGTTTTTATACAGTGGTCATTTTAATACTGAATTAAAGTAAAATACTGTAGTTATGGATTGTTGGCCTTGCCTCTTGTTATTATTTTGTTGCCATGCTGATGCTGTATATCTGCATCTCATCATCGATAGCTGGAGGAGATGGTGGTGCCAACACTGGACATGCCTGCTCAGCCTATGGGAATGGTTGCTGATGTAGTCTTCGTCATTGAGGGTACTGCCAACCTTGGGCCCTACTTTGAGTCATTGCGGAAGCACTACCTTCTTCCTGCCATTGAGTGAGTGTTCTTGGTATACTGGGATTTAACAGTGACTTCATTTGCTTTGTTGCCTAGAAAGACAACCATGAGAGAGAGAATGCTGGGAAAATCTTTATTTTGAGGAGAAAGGTTACTATGTTGTAAAAATTTGATCATGTACTCTCTTAGGGAAGTATTATAATACATTATTCGGTTTTAGTTACAGAATCCCTGCTTCTAATGAGTGTGACTCATTAAGCAGGTGAATTAGTTTGGACTTAAACTGGACAGTCATATTCATAGCATGCACATGAATAATCTGTTCTTTCACGTTTGTAAAATAAACTGTTTGGCATGCTGGATAAGCAAGTGAAGTATTGTAAAATGCATTAAATTCTAAAGAGGCTACACAAATCAGTAATACTTGATTGTGCCAATAGGTCACTACTTATCACAAATTGGAACAGTAATTCGGAATGGTTGTGGTTTTTCATACATAAATTTGCACTGGTTTAAAAGCAATGGCACTCATATGCACATATACATAGAACGTGGGTCAGGAGATTTTAGGCTTGCAAAGTCTACTTTCTTTTTACTAGATCCCTGAGGTTCAACAACCAAAGACAAGTGCAACTGGCTCAGGCAGTTGGGCATGTGCTAAGAATTAAGGACATAGGCTAATAATTAAGAAACACAATGCCTCTAATCATATGTTCAGCCCTAGAATTTATGGTCAACGCAAGAGCCAAATGTACTAGTCCTTTCATTCAAAAATGTATACCAGATTCCACGTAAGACAGTTGTTTTAGCAACTGTATTCAATGCAGAAAAGCTATTTAGTTGTTCCTTTTGAATGGGGCCAGAATTCTTTGTTGATTTATTGCAAATTGAAGAGCAACCTGTACATAACTGGTCTACCTTCTGTCCTAGAGTAAACCATACTTAATTTACTGTCTTGTTCTGAATAAAAATGCAGGGGTATGTGATGTTTAATATGCACAGTATTATGGTCTGTCTGGAAAGAGGTTCAATTGAAATCAGTAAGACTTACATATGAGTAAGAGTGCTTAGATATGAGGAGCATGGGAGTAAAATAACAGTGCAAAAAGTGTTTTCTCCATTAAATAAATGTGTACATGCTTGCTAACCTTATTGTTGTGTGCCAGATCCTAAATGTGTAATCTCAGGATATGCAGAGAAAGTAAGCTGAAGGAAAAAGAAGTGTGTAGGATTAAATGAAGCAATAAGTTGACTCATATGTATATGTGATCTAAGTTTAGGTACAAACAAAATATGAAGACAGCTGATATGTTTACAGTTCTTTTTATTCTTGCAAAATGATCAGGTAATATGCATAGTGACTAACTGAACTAGAAAGACAGTCATGAAAAGTAATCCTGTGGTTTTACTACTTCTTTTTTGGAGTAAGTAATGATGACTGTCTTCCATAAGTTTAGGTGTTGTGTTTAGTGTGAAGCAATCCTTTCCCATTTTTGGCCAGCTGAAATCTCTCTTTTATTTCTAGGTATTTTAATGGTGGTCCCCCAGCTGAAACAGACTTTGGAGGAGATGTGAGTGCATGAACATGCTTTTGAAATTGTTTGTGAAAGAGAGAATTGAGTGGGCTTTGGAGAGCCCCTCACTTTGGGTGTGCTTTCTTTCTGTTCTAAGAGTTTTGTGGGCTGCGAAGCGATGTATAGATCCTTTGAATAAATAAATGGATCAGCTTGACAGCTACTAAAATTAAATTTTTTTGTTAGGTTGCTTAGGGCTTTGTGGTTTTAATACTTTCCTAAACAAAATTGCCCCATCAATTTCCTCCAAACAGCAAAATTCACTGTTTGGAAAAACAGGGAGAGAACAGTGTGTACTTGGGAGCAGCTAGTGTCACTTTAAGAATTATGTGGGACTTGAAGGCGAAATCAGAAGCTGTAATTCATGGGTTTTCTGGAATGTGAAGCAAACTCTAATTGTCCGGAACAAGGAATAAAAAATAAATATATTCCAAAATAGAAGCTTCTACTTCCGTATATAATTGTTTCTAAATATTCTGTGGTAACTTTTGTGTTTTGCTACTAACAAATAAATCACAGTTCAGCATTATTTGCTGCATGAAGCTGCCTCGGCTTGAACCAGCAGAACAGACACTGTTAATAATTCTTCTTGCCCTCTGTAGGCCTGAATAGACACATAAAGCATACTTCTTTAGAGGGTTGGCGTGTCCTCTGGAAAAGAATTTTATCATCCAGAGGAGGGGTTGTTGGTGTTAACTATATTATAAGAAAACAAACCATCACCACAAATTAGGCAGTGAAGCTGGCTTGTGTCTTAAAGATTATGGTCCACAATGCAGTGCTTGTAGGCTTCCCCACACTTTTATTATTAGGTGAAGTCTCTATGTGAGCAGGAGGTAAATGGGTGGGGTAGAAGAAGAGAAATGGTATTATTTATGTGGCCAGGTTTTTTAAAAAAATTCAATAAGGTGTGAATACTTGCATTGATGTTAACATTGCACACATGAATGTACTGACATACTGTTGTGCAACTTTTGAGTGTTGATATTGCCCGGGTTATAAGAGCTAATTTTTTCATGACCAAAGTAAATGCAAACGTTTTCTTACTTATTGACCATATTGGATGTGGCTTCTGAGATTTGAAGTTCAAAATGTATGAAGGGTCAAAGATTCTCCATCTTGGCTATGGATGTACAGCACACTAGTGAATCTATAGCCTGGATGCTTATGCACACTCAGCCAGCGGTCTGTAATTGGATATTTAGTCATGATAGATCTAGCTACTGAGATAAGCAAACAAGGTGCTTTGCTTGGCTGCTGGGAAGGCTGCCCTGATCTGAGATCTCAAAACCCTTCCCAATGTTATCATTGCCTGAGTTGCCTCTTTTACCATCAAAGCAAATAACTTGCTCTCTTACAAAGACAGCATATCTGATGGTTGCATTGGTTGCTGGTCTAAAAGCCAAGGCCCTGATTGACACAGACATAGCTAAGCAGAAGCCAATGTCTCTATTCATACAAGTCTTGTCTCTAAAAAAAAACACTTGCCTCCAAATAAGCCTATCTAACCAACTTTTCTCTCCCAATTTTCTCTCCTGCAGTATGGAGGTACCCAGTACAGCCTGGTGGTATTCAACACAGTGGATTGCGCACCTGAGTCATATGTTCAATGCCATGCACCAACCAGCAGTGCTTATGAATTTGTCACATGGCTTGACAGCATTCAGTGAGTTTGGGAATGCACGTGATGTTCTATATCCATTCTGTTTAATTATACATTTGAGGCTTCAGTGTATAAGGGCTTGGAACAGGAGAGGAATCCAATTCCTTAGCTCTTGACTTGTTGGGATTAGAAAATATGATTTAGCAGGTGGGTCTGCCAAATAGTTGGAGAAATAATAACTATTGCTCCAGTTTGACTGCTGTCAATGTGAGCCCAAGCCCTATCATGCTGTTTTCTTTCAGGACTGATATAAGGCTCTGGTATAGATGTTGTATGTCTGATGGGTGTGTGTAACCTCCGGGTTACACAGGGTTCTTCCCTCCTTTTATATATACAGTCACCCCTAATTTTTCATGGGGGATCTGTTCTGGACCCCCCCCCCCATGAGAAATCACAAGCCCATATGCTTGAATGGCCACACGCTCCTGTGTACGCGTCATGGGGCATGCACCATTTTCCCCCTCAGTGCTTGCTGTTCATGAAAGACTGAGGGGCACGAATGGCAAGACAACGGAAGCCAAGAGACAAGTGTAATACAGTCTGAGGCTTCTCTTTCCTCAGAACTCTTTAATCTTTGATCCTTATCTTGCCCCCAGTTCCTTTCCTAGTCCACTCACTTAATAAGTGACTCAGAAATGGGCTCACAGTATTCTTATTTATTAAATGTTTTAATATTTTTGGTAGTGTGCTTTTGATGTTGTTTTTATAAATTACTTCAAGCCACTTCTTTGTAAACGAGAAGAAATTTAACTTTTATTGGTTCTCAAATCTTGTTGTTTCAGTGTGTACAACCCTTCACTTGTTACAAACTGTCTTTGTTCCAGTTCCCTCACTGACCTGGTTTCCACCTGAAACTGTGTTTTATTTCTCTAAACACAAGTTCCAATAATGCCTCTTCATCAGTACTATAAATCCTGTGAAAGTCTAGATCAATTAACAAATAACATTCCCCCAAAACAAGGTGTCCTTGTACTGTTGATGTATTGTTTTTTGTCCTTCCAATCTAAGGTTTGTGGGTGGAGGCGGTGAGAGCTGCAGTCTCATCTCGGAAGGGCTCAGCACTGCCCTGCAACTCTTCGATGACTTCAAGAAGATGAGAGAACAAATGTAAGTGGAGAACAGGTTGGGGTGGACATGGAGGAAGAACGGAAAATCAGCATTCACCCAGCAAATGTGAAGTTTCCCATAAGTTTTTAATATTTGTGCATTATCATGACTCATGTTAAAACTGTGAAATCTTTCATTTTTGTCTTGTGGTTTCTCTGCAGCTGGAATTGTTTTGCAATGGCCAAAAAATATTGTGAAGCAAAAAATGAGAGTTTTTTTTCTCATTTTTAAAAAAAATTTGTCCATTTTTGCTGGAAAATCATAATGACTTATAAAAATGAAAAAGTGAGAAATGGGGTTGGTGGAGCATCTGTACCACTTAATGATACTTGTTTGAGTTTTTAAAATCGATGTTAAAGTGTTCTATGTTGAATTTGTAGGAAAACACTGAAGACTTAAATAAACACGTAGAACACAAAAAATGTCAGGTGCCCCCATGTTTGTGCTATGGAAATCTGATTCAGATGGTGCTGTTTTCTGAACATAGACAGCATAGCCTGACTCACATTGCCACAGCACAATCCTATAAGCTTCTTTTCAGAAGAACCCTTAAGTTCAGTGGGGCTTACTTCCAGGTAAATGGGAATATGAATACATATGTAGAGAATTACTTGAATAAGATCTCTGACAGCACTGCCTGTTTCAGCAAACTGCATCTGAACTCCCACTTTTTGTCTGTTGCCAATGACAGTTTTTCTGAGCCAAAACGAAACAGAAGCTGTGAAAACTTTATTTGACTTTGAAGTAACTGTCCAGATTGGTTTGGAACAGTTAGACTGGTGCTATGAGGTTACACTCTTTCATTCCCCCCTTTATGAGATTGAGATCATATGTCAATCACCCTTCATGAAATTGCTCTGATTTCTGAAACAACAAACAACATAATGCAGGTTACCTCTAGAATGCTTGTGATTAGATCCAGAAAATGACACAGCTCTTACAGTGTCAATGGTTAGAATGTTACATTGGGCATTCGAAGATCCAGTCCCCACAGAGCCATGAAGATGATCAAGTGATCTTGGGCTAGTCACCAGTTTTCAGCCTGATGTATCTCAACGGGGTTGTTGTGAGAATGGAGTGCAAAGGGGGTGAGTTGTATCCAGTGCCTTTGGCTCATTGAAGGAGAAATAGGATATACGGTTGGCCCTTCATGTCCATGATGGTTCTGTTCCAGCTCAATGGATGCCTCCCTGTGGGTGACAAAAATGCAGGACCCCAAGTCCTGTTCTTCTCAGTGGCAACTGGATATGCACATGGCCATGCTAGTGTAGCCATTTGTGCGCACTACCTTTGGGGACAACGGGACAGGGCCTTCTGCGTATGCTCCAATCCATGGATGAAAAGCCTGCAGTTGGGGAGGGCCAACTGTACACAAAGCTAAACAAGAAATACAAAATTCAAAGACATAGCCATATTAGTCTGGAAAGTCAGTATGCAAAGGTTATCTTGTAGCAGCTTTGAGATTAACTAAAAGAAAGAAGCTGATAGCATGAACTTTTGTAACTTGAGCTGACTTCCTCGGGTGCAAGAAATTCAGAGTGTTGATCCAAAACCAACCTGTGTAATTGTGGGTGAATTTTCTGTTTTGGGAACATGTGTAGATACATTAAATGGATATGGATGTTCTATATTTCCATATAGCATCTCTTCATGCAAAACCATCCCAACAGACCTATTTGGAATATCAAGATAGGAAAAACACATAATAATGTGGTACTACATTAAGCCCCACTCAGATCTGAAGTACACCTTAACTGGAATTACTGGCCTAAATCCTATTGTTAGTCCCAACTAGAGTAAAGTCATTGAACTGGTTTAATTTAACTATGTGTAGATTTCCCACTCAATAGTTGACTGAATGAGTGGTTGAAACTAATAGGATTCCAGTCATTATTCCCCACCCAGGCTTCACCTGTATCTTGTGTCTCTTCTCTTGGTCTTTTCTCCCACAGAGGCCCAACACATAAAGTCTGCATCCTTATCTGTAACTCCCCGCCCTATCTGCTTCCTGCAGTGGAGAGTACCACATACTCTGGCTATACAACAGAGAACCTGGTGCAGAAAATTGGCGAGGTGAGCAGAGTTGCGTGGTGACAATCTTGGCTCTGGAACTGTGGGTGACATATGGTGGTATTTAAGGAATTCTTAACCACAAGCCTATCTCAGTCTTCCCAAATAGCAAATAATTAGAACAGTGGCTTTAAGGTATGGGATTCCCAGTAAGCAGGATAATGGGTGAACCTAATAGTTTAAAATTGAAGAGCCTTAAAAGTTGGAACTCATAGAATCATAGAGTTGGAAGAGACCACAAGGGCCATCCAGTCTAACCCCCTGCCATGCCAGAACTCCCAATCAAAGCATCTCCGATAGATGGCCATCTAGCCTTTACTTAAAGACCTGCAAAGGAGACTCCAGCACACTCCAAGGGAATGTGTTCCATTGTCAGAAAGCTCCTACTGTCAGGAAGTTCCTCCTAATGTTTAGGTGGAATCTCTTTTCCTGTGGTTTGCATCCATTGTTCTGTGTTCTAGTCTCTGGAGCAGCAGAAAACAAGCTTGCTCCATCCTCAGTGTGACACCCCTTCAAATACTTAAACAGGACTATCCTATCACCTCTTAACTGTCTCTTCCTTGATGAAATTCAAATGTCCAGTGGATGAGAATGGAGAGTGCTTAAAGCCAAGAATCCTGTGTTGTGAAGGATCAGGCTGACACTGGCTACTGGTCATGGTGGTAATATATTTTCTCCAATACCAGAGTCACTGTGCTTCTGTATATTAGTTGTATCTTAGTTGCTGGTGGACATAGGCATGAAGGTGCTATGTACTTATGGGCTTCCCATAGACAATTGATGGATCGTTGTGTGAACAGAAACTGGGTTGGTTGCCTTTAATCTGATCCAGTAGGGCTCTTATGTTTTTATGTTTTGTTGGGGAAAAATTGAAGAGAGGAATTAGACATATTACTAAGACATCCCTTGAAAAGAACATTGTGTCTGTCACTTATCTGTTTCAGCACCTGTTCAAGAAATCTGTCCCTTCCCCATAATTTCTAAAACCAGGAAAATCCAAGATGCAGCCTTCCACACTTCAGTAGTTCATGAAGAAGAACAAATATGTCCACATACAGTTCCATGGATAAGTACAGTTGACATAGTCACCTAAGTACACAAACTGCTGACATGAGTCAGTTCCTGGGATGAGTTTGTGATGACTGATCATGTATTACAGATACAGAGATGAAAATTACTTAAGCAAGGAATGCTTGCAGGCTTAATCAGACTTGGCAATAAATGAACTTGCTATTTCAGAGTTAAAACAAGACTGTATTCTTTTGCAGTTCTGAATTAATGTTTTTAATCTTCAGTGCATGGTGAAATTTTGCCTGTATTATTCCACCTTTGATTTTTAACAATATACTTTTGAAGGAAAACTGTTTTCTAGTTAACCGTTTGCAATTTTGAATGCTGATTCAGTGCTTTATAAATAAAGGTTAATAATAATAATAATAATAATAATAATAATAATAATTCTGGACACTAGGATTCATATCCTCGTTTGGACATGGAAATCCACTGGGTGGCCATGGGCAAGTCTCACACCCTCAGTCTCAGAAGAAGGCAAAGGCAAATCCCCTCTGAACAAATCTTGCCAAGGATACCCCGTGATAGGTTCACCATAGGGTCTCCATAAGATGGAAGTGACTTGAAGGCATACAAGACCTACAAGAAGTAAAACTAGGATTTTTTTTTTAAGTCAAGTCTAGGTGAAGAGAAGTGTTATGCCTTTTTTGCTCAACCTTCTTTTTTCCTCCAGCGTGGGATCCACTTTTCCATTATCTCCCCACGGAAGCTGCCAGCTCTGCGTGCTCTGTTTGAGAAGGCTGTGACAGGAGGTATGTTAGAGGCCCAGCTCAAAGACTACAGCCAGGACCCTCGGCATATGATCCTCATCCGTGGCATGGTCCTCCCAGGTAAGCAACTGGCCTGAAAGTGTGTAGTTGGCTGGTGCTAGCATTGTGTTGGCTTGGAGTAATGGAACAGACCTGAGGGGACATTTTCCATCTCATCCTCCAGACAGACTCCTTAAGCAATTTTGCTGCACATTCTGTGAGTTTAGACAATTTAGCTGCCAAGAAAAGTTCACTGGAAGTAGAGGGGAGACCATTTTATATCAGCACAACTTAACACAGGCCCAAAACACATGGGACAAGAAGTGGCTTCCGGCTGCTTTAGGGCCGTGACATATGGATATCACCGTATGATTTTCAGGTGGTCTCATATCTTGGCTTAACTTAGCATGGGCCATGCATCTTAGGCCCTACAGTTTTGTATCAAGATTCTCAGATTGGCTGGTTGATTGGAAATGCAAACCCTACCTTTTCGCTTATATGCTCAGGCTGGTTGGTAACCTTGAACAAAATGCACATGTACTAAATTTATACATAAATTTCATGATAATGATGTCAAACTTAACCAGGAGTGGTGAAAGTGTGACCCACCAGATGCTGTTGGATTATAATTCCTGTCAGGCCTAGTAAATATAGTGGGTGATTGGGAAGGCTAGCAGTTAGAGTCTAACAAAATTTGGAGAAGACACATCTGTCCACTGAAAAGTAGAAAATGGTGACTTAATTCTTCTGCTGCAGGCAGTTAGATGTTTCCTGCATTAGCACCAGAACTGGGCGACTGTATTTGTGTGTACGCGAGCAAGATAGAATGTGGGGAGGAGGAGAAGGTAGAGGAATGTACACTTCTTGTTGATGACTGATACTACCCTTTGCTTCTTTGTTGGCAGTAGGAGGAGGAACTACTCCCAATACTCTGCAGCCCAAACAGGCTGTTCCCCAGCCCCAGCTTCCCCCTGTGCCAGCACAGCTCCCTGCTGCCCCACCACAAGCTATGCCAGCAGTTTCTCAGCCATACCAGGTACATCTTTTGCCCCTAAAAGCTGGTGGGAAAAGGCTATTGCTTCCTAAAACTCATCCTAAAAACTAAAACTTCACTTTGACTTCTGCTGTCTGCTTTAGGTGGCATCATCCACAACTCTAACTGCTGCCCAGGCAGCTGCTCAGTCTGCTGTGGAAGCCGCCAAGAACCAGAAAGCCCAAGGCACCCGCTGTAAGTTCTTTTCTCCTTCTCAGAATGGTGATGTGATAATGGCACCTTGCCATTATCTTGATCAACACAGCAGAAAGAGGGTCTGTGAACGTTTACAAAGCAGTGCCATAATCACAAAAGGTCGACATGGGTTTCTGTGAAACAAGTCATACAAGACTAATCTAATTTACTTTTTTGATAAAATTATCAGCTTGATATAAGGAATGCTGTAGATATAACATATCTTAATTTCAGTAAGACCTTTGACAAGGTCCCCAATGATATTCTTGCAAACAGGCTAGTAAAATGTGGTCTAGACAATGTAATAGTTAGGTGGATTTGTAATTGGTTGATCAGCCAAACTCAAAGCGTGCTCAACAGTGGCTCCTCTTCATCCTGGAGAGAAGTGACTAGGGGGTTGCCATAGGGTTCTGTCCTGGGCCCAGTGTTATTCAACATCTTTATCAGTGACTTGGATGAAAAAATAGAGGGCATGCTTATCAAATTTGAAGATGACATCAAATTAGGAGGAGTAGCTAATACCCCAGAGGACAGGATCATAATTCAACATGACCTTAATGGATTAGAAAGCTGGGTCAAAACTAACAAAATGTATTTCAACAGTGAGAAATATAAGGTACTGCACTTAGGTAGAGAGAAAAAAAGAAATGCATAGATATAGGATAGGGGACACCTGGTTTAACAAACTACACGTGAAAGGAATCTAGGAGTCCTAGTAGACCACAGATTGAAAATGAGTCAACAGTGTGATGCAGCAGCTAAAAAAGCTAATGCGATTTTAGGCTGCATCAATGTAAGTATAGTGTCTAGATCAAGGAAAGTAATAGTGCCAGTCTATTCTACTTTGATTAGGCTTCACCTGGAATTCTGTGTCCAGTTCTGGACAGCACAATTCAAAAAGGATGTTGGGTCAAGAAATCATACCCTATGAGGAACGACTTAGGGAGCTGGGGATGTTTAGCCTGGAGAAGAGAAGGTTAAGAGGTGATATGATAGCCCTGTTTAAATATTTGAAGGGGTGTCATATTGAGGAGGGAGCAAACTTGTTTTCTGCTGCTCCCTAGACTAGGACATGGAACAATGGATGCAAACTACAGGAAAAGAGATTCCATCTAAACATTAGGAGGAGCTTCCTGACAGAGCTGTTCGACAGTGGAACACACTCACTCAAGGTGTTGTGGCGTTTCCTTCTCTGGAGTTTTTTAAACAGAGCTGGATGGCCATCTCTCATGGGTATTTTGATTATGAGGTCCATCATGACAGGGGGTTGGACTGGATGGCCCTTGTGGTCTCTTCCAACTCTGATTCTATGATTCTATAAGCAAAGGGTTAATATTTGGGTTAGGTTACATGTAAGGACAGCATCATGGAAAATCTGCAGAAAAACCATGAGAGACAATCAGCCAGTGGGGTAACCTATTTGGGAGGATGTGCAAAAACTGAAATACAAAGATGAGAGATTAGAAAAGCTGTTTCCACAAGATGCAAGAGAGCCTTCTTGGGACTGACACCAGGGTAGGAAAGGTGTTCCCTTCTTGCTGCTGCTAGGGAAGCATGAGCATGGGCTGGATAAAGAAGGTCCAGACTCCTAATTTCTCCATGAATGCAAGTGTAAGACCTTCTTGTATAGAATAAAAGATTTCCTAAAATATTTCCTCTCCATTCTCTGTTGTGTGCACCTGCACTCACTGCCTGCATGTGTGTGTTCCCATGACAGAGGAAGGAAAAGTCTCTGCAAAGCTAGAGGTGGGAAAAGGACAAGCTAAACACTTCAGTGACAGCACACTAAGTCACTGAACCTTGGGGGGACCAGTAATAGTGAGTGGTGGTAGCTGATAGAAATTCTGTGCTCCTGCTATTGAGATAGGGAGCAAAATCCAAACAGATGATGCAAAAAGGTATCTGTGATATTAGAGGAAGGAACAGTTAAAGTGAAGCTAGAACTAGCTGAAATTAAGGGTGGTAGTTTCTCATGCTTTCTCTTTCCTCTCCATAGTCACCCCCATGAACCCCATGCAGCCAGCCTTCAATCAAGCTCCCACACAGACACTCCCAGCAGGTTCAGTCCCAGCTTTGCCTCAAAAACTCCCTGCCACTTCTCCATCCAGCCTCGTCTCCACAGTAACCACAGGCTCTGGCCTTCTTGTTCAGCCACCCGTTCAAGCCCCTCCGCAGTCTGGTGCTTCAACCATGGTATGTATAGGTCCTGGCAGTTTGGAAGGGGAAGAAACACATTTCTCTGTACATACATAGTTTTTTCAGAATGTGGAGATGTTACTTTTTAAAAAAAGACCATGCTGACTGGGAATTGTTGTCCAAGAAAGTACCTTTTCTAACCCTTGCATGGTTGACTTACATATCACTATTTCCCATCTCTCTCTCTCTCTGCTTCTATCTAGCCCAGCGGTGTTCCCCCCAGCAGCATGGCAGTGACTCAGCCGGCACAGCCACAGATCGGAGCAACGCAGCAGTCAGTTACCAACAAGGTGATGGCGTGGAGTGGTGTGTTGGAATGGCAGGAGGTGAGAGCTGAATTGGGGAGGGCAGGAGCGCACTAAGAATAGGGAACCTTTAGCCTGACATGTTTTGACTGTCTGTCGCATCCTTCTTTCCTCAGAAGCCCAAGCCAGCTTCTGTGGATTCCAACACCAAGCTAACGCGTTCCCTGCCCTGCCAAGTATACGTCAATCAAGGAGAAAACTTGTGAGTGTCTGTTTTCTATCATTAAAAGATATGGAGGGGAGGGCACAGCTGTCAAGAAGCAGCACTATCACAGGAAAGGGGAAGCATGAATGTTTGAGGGAGAACGCCTGTTGTTGTGGGAGCAGAAGTAAGTTGAATATCAGCAGGTTAATGGAAGGAGGAGGAACATTCAAGAAAGGAGAGATGCATGCCAGCAATGTTGTGGGCATGAAACTCTTGACTCTGGCTCATCAGTGGCCTCACTGCAAGGTTTTGGGTTATTTTTTTTAAAGATGTGTGTAAAAATAGGTCCTTTGGGGCAGGAACACATGTTCCATGTCCAAGCTGCCATCACAATAGCAGACTCTTCAGTTTGGTGGGTGAGGGTATGTGTACTCTGAGAGATGCACTAAACCAAGAGTGGGGAACCTGTCGTTTTCCATGTACTGCTGGACTCCAGTTCCCATCAGTCCCAGCCAGCATAGCTAATGTCTAGAGAAGATGAACTTTTGGAGTCCAGTAATAGTTAAAGAGCCAAAGGTATTCCACCCCCCAAACTCTTGAGAACTGATGTGTGTGTGTGCTTTATTGTTTGAGATATTGGACTTTGTGGAATTTGGAGTAGAGGTTTTTTAGTGGTTGCAACTGTGAAATGGCCTCTCCAGGAAAGCCCACTGTTCTGGCTGATTTTTAGCGCATTGCCACCCAAATGAGGATAATTGAAATGTGTAGTACCCCCATTGCTATGTTTTTTTCTCTAAAATTAATTTATTGTTTTAATTAGTAATTATTAAATAGTTCGGTTAATTTAATAACTGAATTGTTTTAACAAGTGTGTTAAATACTTTTGTGGCTCAGCAGACTCTTGAGTATTTCAACAGGCAATTTGGTTAAACAAGTGAGTTCTGCAATAAAATCTTGCACTGTATAAAATCCTGCTTGGCATTTCAGTCAACCAACCCCCTTCCTGGATATTCTACAGTTGGACCCTGTATTATGCAAGATTGTATTATGTGGTTTCAGTGAAACACAGCCAAAAAAACAAGTTCTCTCTAGGCATCTTCTAGGTCCTCTAGTATGATTTTGTGGTATGCTTCTGCTGGAGGTTGACCATAGAGTCATGATGTAGAACTTAGTAATACATGGTCACTTTCTGGCAGAAGCATACCATAGAATTGTTCTGGAGGACATAGAGAGAAAACACTTTGTTCATATTAGATGAGAAAAATAACATTCCAGATTATATGCAATGTCATATTATGTGAAGGGTCCCAGAACAGATTCCTCACCTAACAGAGTCCAACTGCATTCTGTTCTTTTCTCCCATCTGGTTCTCTGTGTATGTCCCCAGCACCGCCAGTCAGCATTGCGTGGCGTCTCAGCATGCTCATTCCTGATTGGGCTCTTTATATGGATCCATCCCACTGACATTTTCTTCTCTTTAAAGATTATTTTTTCCATTTCTGCAAATGTTGGGAATTTCCCTGAGACTGCTGCTACCTTTGCTTTGGGTGTGAATAGGGCTGTTCTGACTGTCTCAGGGCTACCACACAGATAATTGAGTTCAGCATTTGGAGTATATGTTAATATAATCTTGGCCTTGATGAACAGCTGACTTCCCTCTCCTTTCTCTGATTCAGGAAGGCTGAGCAGTGGCCCCAGAAACTCATTATGCAGCTGATCCCGCAGCAGCTCTTGGTAAGCAAACTGCTTGTGCTAGCTTTGGGCATGGCTTGCTCTAATCCACATCATACTCCCTTAAAACACTGTCTGCCAACCACAGCTACTCAGAAGCTGTAGCACAATACCTTTTGTATCCAGCCATTATGCCTAGTGGTCTGGAATGATAAACAGTGTAGTCCAAGAACAAGTGGGGATCCATGGTTTGGAAAGATGGTAGATAAATCCAAGGAAAAATCTGGCTTCGAATTCAGTCTTGCTATCATTGATTGGTGTTGTTCTCATCCTGATTGCAGAGTGATAAAATGGTTACTGTTACAACCCTTCCATAAGGATGTAGGCACCGTGACAAGGGTAGGCCATGCAACATAAACATAAAGGACTGTAACCTGAGCTGTGTGGCATTTCCATCTAATTTCAGTTAGCATGGTAGATGTTGCATTGGAGATTTCTTTTTTGTATAGCCTGCCTGGCTAAGCACGGGCTTGCTAGCCATGGATTTGAGCATCTATGGATGGCAAGCCCCATTGGCCCTGATGGCAGTTCATGCACGCAGCCACACACAGCTATTGAAAACCACAGGACTTGAGGTCCCGTGGTTTTTGGCATCCATCAAGGGGCCCTGGAATGGAACCCCAGCTGATACTGTGGGCCAACTGTAATCTTTATCGTAAATGCTAGAAATGTAAACTATCATATTGTAAGTAAACTGTAGATATGACTTTGTTATCCAGCTCTGCTCAGCTGACAGCTGCTGGAACATCTGTGCCCTGGATAGGTCTTTCCTCCTCAAGCTTTCCATATGAGAAATGAATATGATACTGACATCTGTTGCATATTACATAAGTGATTCCTAGATGTTTTATAGGGTTTATATGCTCTTACCTTTTCAGATTTGCTTTTGGCAAAAGCCTGTGTTACAGAATTTTGTCTAAATTCAGCGCCCCTGTTTGTCAATAAATTACTTATGAGTTAAATTACTTGGAGAGTATGCAAGCTCATGATCCTGTTGGATTAACTACTATTGCTCTCTTACAGACAACACTGGGCCACCTGTTCCGAAACTCACGCATGGTTCAATTCCACTTCACCAACAAGGACCTGGAATCATTAAAAGGGCTCTACCGGATCATGGGCAATGGATTTGTAAGGCACTACAGGTGGTGTGGGGTGGATGGATGAGGTTGAGCTGCCCAGGAGAAGGTGAAATCTCCCCAGATATGGGTTGATCACAATTAGCGAGTCAGGTCAGCCAACTGGATTTTAGACCTTCTCTTTGATCATGAAACCAGACAAATAACTGGATGTTTTTAAAAATACATACAATACAACATAAATGCAAAATATATAACCAGGAGTGGGGAAGGGGTGCACACCCAGATGTTGGACTGCAGCTCCTATCAGCCCTAGACAACATAACCAGTGGTAACAGATCCATGGGATTGCAGTCCAGTAACATCTGGAAGACCATAGGTTTTCTGTCGCTGGTGTACACTATTGTCCCTGTTCTACTGAGAAGCTCTGTGCTCTTGAACCAGAATATTGATGGTGGTGTCAGTTGTTCATGGGTGAGCTTTCCTGCTCATAGGGGTGGAGTCTTGCCTTAGGGGATAATATCTGTCCCATATAGATGGGACTTCTTAGTCATGGGACAGACCTTTTATCTTGGGAAACAGACTTCTTAGAACTCTTTTGGCGTGGACTAGTTGATCATTAGGGGTAAAAATCTGCCAGGAAAGATTCTTTAGCAGATATGTTCTTGTTATATGAGCAGGCGGGCTGTGTTCACTTCCCTCACACTACTCCCTGTGAGGTGCGGGTGCTGATGCTACTGTATTCCTCCAAGAAGAAAATCTTCATGGGACTCATTCCCTATGATCAGAGCGGTTTCGTCAATGGCATTCGGCAGGTCATCACCAATCACAAGCAAGTTCAACAACAAAAGGTAGGCAGCTGACACCCAAGGCACCTTGGGGAAAGGACCCTGAGGATTTATTAACCAGACACATTGGATCTTGTTGAAATCTTTTTTCTTTCTAACACACCTTCTCCCATCTAAAGTTGATGCCATAACAGTAATAGCACAACGTTTCCCAGTACCACGGGTGTCATTTTTGCAGCATTTATTCTCATTTCTCAATAAGAATAGGAGTGAGATACTTTGATATTAAGCTATTCAGCATGAACTTTCTTTCAAGCACTTCAGCAATAGTTCTCAGCTTCCTTTAACATGTCTCTTGTGATACATTTTGGATTGGTAAAGGATTGGAGTTTTGCAGCAACTTGCTAGAGCTGACACCCAAGGCACCTTGGGGAAAGGACCCTGAGGATTTATTAACCAGACACATTGGATCTTGTTGAAATCTTTTTTCTTTCTAACACACCTTCTCCCATCTAAAGTTGATGCCATAACAGTAATAGCACAACGTTTCCCAGTACCACGGGTGTCATTTTTGCAGCATTTATTCTCATTTCTCAATAAGAATAGGAGTGAGATACTTTGATATTAAGCTATTCAGCATGAACTTTCTTTCAAGCACTTCAGCAATAGTTCTCAGCTTCCTTTAACATGTCTCTTGTGATACATTTTGGATTGGTAAAGGATTGGAGTTTTGCAGCAACTTGCTAGA
>NC_056527.1:97841192-97879324 GCF_019175285.1 Sceloporus undulatus
TAGTTGTGCCTTGGTTTTTAATTCTTGATCCATTCTGTACACTTTTAAAAATGTGTGCCTCGCGTGCAGTTTGCTTTTAGATCAGAAATAGGCACCATGTGGCACTCTAGATATTATTGGACTGTGATTCCCATCATCTTTCACTGCTGGCTAAGGCTCATGGATTTGCAGTCCACTAACATCTGGAGGGCAAGTTCGTCCCTAACTAGACCTGTGCTTTTCAAGCTATCTCTTGAAGAATAGCAGGCCTGAAGAGTTTCCATTATGCTAATTGCAAAGTGCCCATTGAAGAATTTCCTGGAAGCTGCCTAGAGACTAGCAGCTGACAGTTTACGTACCAGCACCAATCCATGGACCATTGTTTTGAGTAGCAGTGTCTTAGATTTGGCTTGTTCCCTTAAGCACTTAATCATGGAGAAGTGTGGGCTACCTTTTTAACTAAAATGAGGCCAAACCCCACCCCTACACACACACACACACACACTGCCCCCCTTTGGCTGATTTCTCATTTCTTTTGCAGCAAATGGGGGGCTCCCAGCCCCTGGGGTCAACGCCTAACACACAGCCCTTCCTGGCAAAACAGCCTGGCACTTTACCAGTGACACAGGGAGTCCAGCAACAGGTGAGAAGATGGGTTGAGTGGAGTGCAGGGGAACAGACACATTAAAAAGGAAGCAATTTATTTGAGTTTGTTTTGGCTTGGAACTGCATTAGTGTTTCTGCACAGACCCCACTCTCCCAGGCCTGATCCCCCCCTCTTATTTTCTTCCAGATGGGAGGGCAACAGGTGAGCCCTGGTATGCCTCAGGTGGGGATTATGGAAGAGCAGCAGCGGCAGCAAGGCCTGGTGAGTCTTCTTGCAGAAGTAGAAGCCTGCTGCCTGCCCAAGATACTTATAGCACTAAAAATGGCACCATCACCACCTCCCCACCCCTCCCCCCATGAGGTGTATAGTATCCAAAACCAGGCTAGTTACTTTGATACAGAAGGGGGAAAGAAACCCAGCAAGTGCCTGCTGCTATCCCCATGAGAAAACGTCAGTAAAAACAAATTACACAATTAACAATTTGCCTACCTACCAAAATATTATTCTGCCAAATGATAGGGTTGGTCAGGTTGCAAGTGAACTCACTCCACTCCTGGAATCCTATAATTCATGCAGCTCAGGCTAAGAGACCCCTCCCCAGTTGAGTCCTAAACCTAGAAGGAAAGCAGAAATTCATTTGTGTCTAACTCAGAAATCTAGTTTCTTAATTCAGTGTAGAGTTTGTGCTGGAATTGCATTGCTCCTGGAAGAGATTTTCCTATACTATTCTCCTTTTCTCCTGATGTTAAGTGCCAAGACAAGCTGCATAGTGAATTAATATTACTGTTCTTTTGTTATGATTCTTTCTTTCTCAGAAGAGCTTTCTTGTAAACTTTTGCCCTTCTGCAGAACCTTCCAATATCCTTTCTGTAACCTGGTCACTGCAGTAATACAGACACAAACCATAGTGGAGAGCAGTCGACTTTTGTCCACAGTGTAACTCACATCCTCTTAGCACCAGCTCCTCTTTAATGGCTAAGTTTACAACACCTTTGCATATGCCTTTCCTTTGCCACACCTTCGGAGTAATGTGGAAGATGACTCCTGCTAAATGAACTCCATCAAGCTAGATTGTGTGTCTTTTTCTTTCTATTTGCTCAGTTGCAGCTCCGAGTGCAGCAACCTCAGCCAACAGCTCCACCCACTAGCCAGCCCCCACAAGCACCAGTCCCTCCACAGTCTGGGCCACAGACTACTCAAGGGGGTGCCATGCTTAGACCCCAAAACCCAGGCGCCAATCCTCAGCTCCGAAGCCTCCTCCTCAGCCAACAGCCGGTAAGTGCAATCTCCCTTTCCAAGGCTTCTTCTTTTACTTTTCCAAGGAAATGTCAAGAATTGATCATACAGCTAAGAGATGGAACATTTGGTGATGGGTAGATGAGTCTGTCACTTAGCCCTTCAGAGAACAGTAAACCTCATAATCTTCTCCTCCCTGAGAAGCCTAGAAGCCTAGGCAAGGAATAAAGGAACTAGTCTGTCACACAGTGCAATCCACTTGTGGAATTTGCAACTTCAAAATATATTGATGACCACTAAGATTTAAAGTGGAGGATAACTCGGTAGTCATGAAAACTGTGTGTTAATCCACTCTCAGGGTAGTATGACTTTGTATTGTCAGCATATGTATCAGAAATGTAATACTGGTGTCTCTACATACCTTTTGTTGGGGAATGTGAGTAGGAAAGTTCTATTGCACACATACCTTTTTGTTGTTGTCCAGTAGGCATGAAACTGGCCACAAAGCAAACAGGTTACTTGACTAGGTAGGCCTTTAGTCTGATCAAGCATTACTTTTATTACATTCTTATCTTCTTCCTCAGTAGAAGCCTTCCCTTCCTTGAGAAAAGAATGGACTAGAAATCTGAGGATTAAGAACTGATATTACAACAACCTTGGAATTGAACACTGGAGGTCTCAATTTGCTCTGTTATCCTGACGGACAGGACGTGAGAGAACGTGGGTAGACTAACTTCCCCTAGAAAGGGATAGAGCCATTAGCACAATCCTACTGTGGACCAGATGTGCCCTCTCAAAGACCCTTCTTCCTCAGTGGCACATCTTCCCATAGGTCCATGGCAGGGTTGTGCTAATGTCTGCATCCCTTTCTAGGGGAGGTCAGTCTATCCAAGTCCTCTCACATCCTGTTCTGTCCTGTCCTGTCTATCAGGATAACAAAGCAGACTGAGATCTCCAGTGTTAATTTCCAAGGTTATTGTAGTCTCAGTTCTTAATCCTCAGATTTATAGTCCATCCTTTTCTCAAGGAAAGGAAGACAATGTGCCGATCAGATTGGCCATGTCCGTGAAAGAATAGAATTATGTTCTGATAGCGGGCATAAAGAAAATGTACTCTGGTAAGTAAGAGCGAGGTCTTTGCAGAGCAGGAAGGGAGACCCAGGAGGTGGGCAGGAGCTCTAATGCAGCAGGAGTAAGGATTTCTTTATTTGGCATTCATCATGAAATTAAGATATTGAGATCTAGGAATGAGATTCTTTGTCAATAAGAGATATATAATTTGCATTGTCATAAAATCATAGAGTTGGAAGAAACTATGGACCAACCCCCCTGCTCAACGTAGGATTTCCACTTAGAGTATCCCCAGCAAGAAGCTGTTCAGGCTCTTTGTGGAGACATCCAGAGGAAAAGGCCCCATCACTTCTTTAGGTAGTTGGTTCCATTGCCAAACTGTTCTCACTCTCAAGATGTTCCTTCTAAATGTTCAGTTGAAATCTGCCATCCTGTAACTTAAACCTCTTGGTCCTAGTTCTTCCCTTTGAGGCAGCAGAAAACATGCCTGCACCCTCATCTTTATGTCATGTCTGTTGTATCAATGGCAGCTGTAGAAAAGGGCATCAGAATGCCCTGAAGGTTGGAGCAACTCCCCTAGAAGGAAATGGTTATAGCTTTTGTGGTGTTTTAATATAGCAAGTAAGTAGGAGGATGTGATTGAGAGCGTGAAATGGTACATGGGGTAGAAACAATTTTGACCTGTCTTCTGATATTGAGGTGTGAAATCTTAAAACTGAATGGGGAGCTATTCAGGACAAACAAAAGAAATACTTCTTCATCCAGTGCCTAATCAAAACCACGGAATTTGCTGTCACAGAATGTGGTGTTATTCCCTATCTTTGATGGCTTTAAAAGGGGATTGGATAACTTTGTGGAGAATGTTAATGCTTAATGGGCATTTTACTTCCCATTTCAGAGGCAGTTTGCTTTTCAGTACTAATATTTGAGAAATGTGAGAGGGAGTTGCTCTCATGTCCTGCCCATGAGCTTCTGATTGGGATTTCAGTTGACCACTGAGAAGAGTATGCTGGATTGGATAGACCTCTGGTGTGACCCACCCGGGCTCTTGCATATGAGCTTGCCTGTTCAAGGATCCCTCCTTCTGCTGTGAGTAGATTTTTTCGCAGTTTCATCTGATATCCCTCCACTCTCTCCCTCATGTACAGCCCCAAGCCGGAGTTCCTCAGTCCCAGCAGCCCCTCCACCACCTCCAGCAGGGCTCTCCAGGAATGTTACCACACCAACCCATGGGGCAGGCTCTGGGTCATCAGCCTCCAGGACAACAGCAGCTCCAACTCCCTGGACAGCCTCTTATGCACCAAGCCCCCGGACAACAGTGGCCAGCCCAGATGGCACCACGGGCACCATTGCAAGGTACAATCAGCTGCGTTTGTGTGAAATACCAAAAGCCCATAAAGAGAAAATGCTGTTCCGTCCCAGAACCAGCTGCATCTGAGAGGATCTCTATTGTTTTATAAAAAGGCCTGGGATCTTCCGCCCCTATCAAGAGTCTTTGGTTTTCAGGAAAAAGAAATCATGTGGCTCCCCACATGATTTTTTTTTCTCCTGAAACTCAAAGATACAAGCATGCATGCATGCACCTTTATTAATAGTATAACAGCTTCCTGCTCAAAGTAGATATGCTATAAATAAACATTACACCTAGGTCAGATCTTTCTGAACTTGGTGCAGTCTATCTTAGCTGGGGATGATAGGAGTTGTAGCCACGAGAGGGCCCCAGGTTGAGAAGACTGGCCTAAGTGGTATGTACTGAGGTGTTATGGCCGTCTGAAGCTCTGGCTACTCAGGTTGGGATCCAGTGACTGACAGGATCAGTGTGGAAATGATTCTCAGGGCTGGGGGGAGAGTAGTTGAATACAAACAACCACTTGCTTTATCAGTGTGTTTTATATAAAATAAAATATGCATGTATTACACTGGCATTATTTAATGGAATGGGGGAAGAATTCTGGGAAATCACAAAAGCCTTATCCAGGATTTGGGTTGTATGTTCCCCACCCCTTTTAAAAAGACTAAACTGAAGGAAGTACTTACTCCTTTTTACTTGTAATATTCCCCCTGCCCTGGTATCTCCCCCAGGTCAGATGCTGATGAACCCAGGTCCCCGGGGGCCTGTACCCCAGCCAGGCCTGCAGCAAGTTCCAGCCCCCAGCATCATGGAGGATGACATTCTCAGGGACCTCATCTGACAGTGGACAAAGACCTTTCTCCAGTGTCATTTAGTGCTGAGATGGTTCCTATACTGGAGATATGCTTCCCTTCTGGAGAATATTATTGATTTTTTCTCTGTTGTGTATAATATTTTTTCCTACATGTTAAAAAAATGTTATCTGCATCCCTCCATGTCTTGGTGCTTCCTGAGAGGGTTTTCTGCTCTACAGCAGTCATTCTAGCAACTCTGTCTGTCCTTCTCTCCATCCATTTCTGAAATACTGAGTACTGAGGAAGGGAGGGCAAGAATAGTGTGCTTTAGCACAGCCTGAGATGTTCTCATGTGGCCCTTCACAGAATTCAGGAGAACCAAGAACTGAAAGTTTGTATGGGAGAGTGTTTTGCTAAATAAGAAACAGGAATCCTATAAGATTCAGTGAAAAACTGTGCCCCAAGATCTTGGAGGTGTCAGAGAAGTTGAATTTTTTTATTTAGTTAAGAGCTTTCAAAGAAGGAGGTGTCAGCTTGGGAGGATGTCTAACTGGAACAGGAAAGGCACAAAGAAAGATGGCTCTGCCTTTTCTAAACCAAGAATGGGCAGAAGGCAGCCCAAAGGTATACCAAAGGTATATGTGTGTTGGGCCATATCTCCCCTACCACTTAAACTTCTGTTCCCAAATGGTTTCCCCGCACTCCAGGAACAACTGTTTTCCCATGGTCCACAGGGCCTGTCAAAGTACAGAAACCTTTTTACATGTTGGATGAGGATTTCCAGGAGCTTCCAGTTTTGTTTATTTGGTGTCATTTGCATCTCCAGGTGTGCTCTGGCTTCAGTGGGTCCTGAGAACATTGGTTTTGCCTCCCTAAATATTCAAAGACTGAAAGTCCTGTACAAGGCCTCTTTTTTGAAGCATTTCAGAAAGCATGCCCTCTCCTCCTTTTCCCATTTTCTGTGCCATCCCAGCCCTCACTAGAAGGCACCTTAAACAATTCTGTGCCTCTGTCCTTGCCTCACTTGAATGCCACCCAGCACATTGCAATGTGTATTCAGTACCTTCATGCCCACTCTTAGATAGCACTGCTTGATTATCATGTTCTTTTCCCTGAAACCAGAATTTTTCCAGAAATATAGATCTTTACATAAAAGTTGGGGAAACAAAGATTAGGACCAGGAAGTTGGGTCTTTACAAAAACAGCCAGCATGGTGTAATGGCTTGACTTTTAGAGTCAAGCTCCAGGAGACCAGAGTTAGAATCCTTGCTCAACCATGGAAACTCACTTGGTGATCTTGGGCAAGTGACACTTCTCAACCTCAGAAGACAGCAAACCCCGTGAATAAATCGTGCCACAAAAACCCTATAATAAACTCTCCGTAAGTCTTGAAGGCATATAACAATTCATCCTTGTGAGCTAAAAGAGAAGAAGAGATTTAGAATAGAGATAACCTGGACTCTTTCAGGAAGATATTACTGGTTGTAGAACATATGCCTTGTTGTAGAACTGAAAGCAAGCAGGGGGATAGAGTAGGTAAAGAGGGCTGTAAGTCAGGAATATTTGTCCCACATCATCACTTTGTATTAGGCAAAGATGGCTTGATTGCTGCAGGAGTTGGGCCCAGTGCTCTGAACGGTGCAGTCACTGGAATCCATTTTACAGAGGTCACAGTGGCAACTGATAGCCACAGGGTACATGAAGGATGGGTCAACGCCTGACGGACACCCTTGCAGGAGCATGGTCTCATAGCGTACCTCCTTGTAGGTGCAGACTCTTTGATTGAAAGACGAGAGGATAGTCTTCCACAACATCTCCTGCAAAAGGAAAGGGAAAGGGAGACTATATGTGAGTAGCTTCACCTTGGTAATGTTTAATGGGGAGGAAAAGTACTTTTAAAAAAACACAGGCTTCTGGTGCTAGACCTCTGGTGGGTGTCAGTGCCAGCTTCTATAGGTCATTCTATCATTTGTATGAGTTGAAAGGATCTTGTCCCACCCAGTCTTTTTCCCTACCCTCTTATGCACACATACACACCCTAGTCTCACAGTAGCCACTGCAGATGGAGGTGGTGATGGTCATGCAGACGGGGCAATCATCTTTTTCAGCTGCTATGGTGGCATTGACAGGATGGCAGGCCAGACTGCTGCTCCTGCGGCTGGCACAGTGAGTAGCAGCCAAGAGTAAGAATGCTGCAACCAAAGGCTTCTTTCCCTAGACAGGAAGAGTGAGAGACAGGAGAAATGAGTATAGAGAAATCTGGAGAGCAAGCCAAGGATGAGATATCCAGGCCTTTTCACACTACATAATTGTACCACTATGGAATCCTGGAGTTTATAGTTTGGTGAGATACTAATACTTGCTGGCTGAGAATTATAGATACCATTCCCTAAACTGCAAATCCCAGGATTCTATAACAAGTTGCCAGATTTTAGCGATGGTGTGGAATTGGAATAGAAGCTGAATGTCCTGTAATAAGATCCAGGAAGATACGACCTTCAGACTAGTTTTAAAGAAATTCTGGGAAAGGATGACAGATTTGGTTGGTCAGAGTTTTTGAAAGAATGGTCACTGCTGCAATTGTTCTGGACTACAGCTCCCATGACCCTAACCGTAGGCTGGGTGGGAATGATGGGAGTTATACACCAGAAAAAAACTCAGAATCACAATCTGGAGGATGAAAAGTTCTGGACTGAATCAAAACTGGGGAAAATTACTTCTGGGGACTACAGCTCCCAATGTCCCACATCCAGCATGATTTCTGATCATACTGGCTGGGGGAATTCTGGGAGTTGTGGCTTAAAAACCAGCTTTTCCATGCTGATTGCTTCCCATTGGTTAAAAAATAGCTAGATGTCAGATTCTGTTAGCTTCGCCAAGGCAGCTGCTTGCAATTTGCACCCCTCCATCCTAAATCCATAGCAGTGATGAAGATGCTTTAGGTCAGCCATCCGGATGATCTCACAGCTGTCGGGTGTGGATGATGAAAGCTGTAGTCCAGTACATCAGCAGGATGCCTGATGTGTGGTAGCAACAGTATAAGCCTGGTCCTCTGGGTCTTTCAGGCCCCTGAAATTTTCATCACACAGTCCACCCCATTTAAAAGAAACAGGGTAGTACATATATAAGCACAAAGCATACACATTGATTTGTTCAATATTACAGTAAGAATTAAATATTTTAACCTGTTTCCCTGTTTCCAGTGTTTTAGCACACTGAGTACAAAGTCACTGAGATGACTGAAAAGCATTTCAAGCACATACATTCTTACCTGGTATTTTATCAGTAATATTTAGTTAATAATGGTCCCATTGGATTGCCACTGTTATGCTGCAGGTAAATAGTTAGATGCAGCAGCTCCTGCTAACTATTATGGGGTGGAATCCCCCCAAGGTTTGAAATTATGCCATTCTTCTGGACTTTGTTGGACCTACAGCTTCTGGATGTAGACTTGCTCCATCTCGGTGTCAGTGAAGGAGGAGAATTATGCCATGCTAACTCTCACATTAAAGACTCTGGAAGCACCAGATCCATTCTGTTCTTGAGAGCTAAGCAGTCAGGCTGCCAAGGAATGTCAGGTACTGAGGGCTATATTTCGGAAAAACAACTGGTGAAACCACCTCTTTGTATTCTTAGTTTGAGAAAATCCTACATGGAGTCACCATAAATCAAGAGGGAATTTGAAGACATGCCCACAGCTCACAGTACAGTATTGCAGGGTTACCATGCATGATTAGCTTTTTTCCCCCCTTAAATCCCTTTATGGGTATCTATTAAAAACATGCAAGCATGCACATTTTGTCAGGTCTGTAAAGTTCACAGCTCAGTGCTATGCATGCTTGCTCAGCTGTGCCCAACCATACTCGGTGGAGCATATTTTAAAGAAGTATGCATAAGGTTAAAGATGCCACTGCATAGTGTTGCCTTTCTTCTAACCTTGTATATTTGAAAGAAATCTTAGAAGTCTAGGTCAACCCGCCGCTCAGTGTTGCGATTACACCAATAGCATCCCAAATTGTCTTTGAAAAAAGGAAAAACCATCATCTCCCAAAACCAAGTATGTCAAATAGCTGCTACCGTTTGGATGGTTTTCCTGCTATTTAGCCAAAAACTCCTTTCTTGCTGTTTCCTGTCCATCAATTTCAGTGCTGCCCTTATCACACATTAAAAAAGAACAAGGTGTATCCATTGGTTTAGAATCACAGTAGCTCACACGTTCCTTCAAGCAGTGCCTACAGCAGTGAATGTGCATGAGTCATGCACGCATCTCACATTCAGTTTGTGGAGATGGCTCTTTCATTTGCACATACCTGTATCAACTTCATTCTGTCTCCTGAGCTTGGGAATCCACCTGCCCTATTTTGCATCTTCTTTTATATGTATCTTTCCCACCCACCCACCCACTCCACACCCCGTCACCCAACCTCAAGGACAGGTAAAAGAGGGGTATCATGTCTCATGGCCCAACCAAGCTGCATCTGCAAAGTATGCTAAAGGGCACATTGCAGTCCTTGCTGTTTTTGGAAGCCTTAGCTTCTATTCCTAGGTTCTACTTCAGCCAGTACTTGATTCTTCAAAAGCTGTGGCAGTGTTGCTTTGTGTGTGTGTGTGTGGTTTTCCTTCAAGTTGTTTCTGACGTACGGTCAGGGGTTTTCTTGTTCAGAGGAAGTGTGCCATTGCCTTCCAGGGAAGCTGAGAGCATGTGACTTGCCCAAGGTTACCCAGTGGGTATCATGGCTGAACTGGGCATCGAACACTGGTCTCCAGAGTTATAGTCCACGCTGGCTTCCAATATTGCATATATCCTTTTTATTTACTGGCATTTTTTTTCTCTTTCTTGCAAAGAAACGAAAATGGCCAATGTGTCTCATTAGCTGTCTACTCCCTTTATTTTATCATCACAGTAAGACTGTGAGATAGATTAGTGAGTTGGGCCCCAAAGTCATACAGTTCGGGGACAGAAACAGCAGTGCAGCTCCCAGCATTCTCTGCTATTGGCTCTGCTGGCTAAGGTTAATGGAAGCTGCAGGCCAACAAGATCCATCACGTTATATGAGTGCCACCCTGATCCAAGTCAAGGCTTAACAACTATATGAACTCCAGCCCATGCACCGGGGGCATTCTCTATTTATTACACTGACCTCTTCATACAGAAAGCTAGAAACCTGTGGATTGTGTTGTAGAATTTGGGTTTAATGAGTTCTAGGGCTTAAGGGTTCTAGGTTCTTGGAAAGTAGCCTTTTGGAAAATGAGACTTAAGATCTGCTAGCCAGAGAGAAAACAGGGTTAGAACATGGGTGCTAAAATCTCTCGGTTCTCTGAAAGCATTACATGCTGCTAGGTCTTTTGAAGGTTCGAGAGTTTGAAAAATGTTACTTTTTGGACTATGGTTCCCATCCTAGCTGGGGGATCTAGGAGTTATAGTAAAAGAAGGTAACGTACTGAAGCTTTAGGGTATTAGGTATCAAGTGGAAGGTATTCATATGAGGATTTTAGAGCCATGGGCCTTAGTTTGGTGGCATATCACTAGAGGATGGAAATGTTTTAAAAACCTCAGCTCAGATGGGAAATGTTACATTCTCCCTGATATGCCTTCCTTTTCATATGTGATCCTGGGGGCAAGGACACAGGAAGTGGCTGCAAATACATTGTCAAAGAGGAAAGCACTTTGCACACGCTCATGGGAATTTGTGTCTTCAGTCTCACTGCAGGTGTTCAAGGGCTCAGCTGTCCTAAACCTGAGCTATGGATTGAATTAATCCTGGACAGCTATTGCCAGATGGGAACACAGCTTTCCCACTTAGGCCAGTAGTGACAAATGAAACAGCTAGAGATTTTCCATGAGACCTTGGGGTTTCCAAGGCTGTTGGCTTGGGGCTAGAGCAGGTGTGTCGCTAGGTGAGAAATCCCTAGTTGCCTTTGTTGTATCCCACATGAGCTGCTGAGTGTGTTTTCCTTGGTGCAAAAGGCACAGATTAAAGGCCATCCCCCAAGTGGGTTTGCTGTGAAAAGCAGGTGTGGGCTAAACTGGCAAACATAAGGGGTTTCGGGAGAAAACAGCAACACCGTTGAGCTGCTGTTGTTTTTCTTGTTCTCCAGTTTTGCTTTGCTGTAAAAAAACTAGTGTGGTGTAGTCTCTAGTGTAGTGGTGGAGCTAGTGTGCTGTAGTGGTTTAAGCATTGCACTATGACTGGAGACCAGGGTTCTAATCCCTGCCTGGCCATAGAAACCCACTGGGTAATCTTAGGCAAGTCACACTCTCTCAGCCTTAGAAGATGCCAATGGCAAGTCTCCTCTGAAGAAATTTGCAAAGAAAACTCTATTACAGGATCGCTTTAGGGTCACCGTAAGTTGGCAACTAATTGAAGGCACACAACAAGAGACAAGAAATGTTAGAGTTTTGGACAACAGTTCCTGGAACTCTACAGCCATGTGAGATGGGGATTCTGAGATTTGTAGTCCCAAAAGCAACTTCACTTAAGTGCTGGAATAGCAAAACTTCAGTATTGTTCACAGATTAAAAACTGTGGATAATCTCATACAACTGGGGATTGGAAAAATAATTTGAGGGATGAATCTCCTCCTTAGTGCCTCACCCCATGATGGTTGCAATGGTAGATGAGAGTGCTGTGTCATAGTACGCTTCATTGTGTTCTGTTCTTTGTATGGGGAAGATGGCGGAAGTGTGAAGCCAAGTTCTTGGCCAAAATTGCTGAATGGAGAAACCATATTCACAGATTCTGGCAGGAGCTAAGATCTTCATTCATTTAAAAACTGACAGCCTGGGGGTGACATCGTGAGTTTCTGCACTGGGGTGGCACCAGCCCTATTGATGCCTCTGAAGGGAGACTAATCTTCAGTTCAGTTACAACCCACTGCTTGAAAACAAAAAACCCTGTTCTACAGTTTCTGCTGACACGATGATTTATCAAGTGGCTAAAATTATTAGGTTTTGTGCTGCATTCTGGGTCACTGTCAGCACCTGACATCCTTATCTCAAAGTGTGGTGTAGTGGTTTGAGTGTTGGAGTAAGGCTCTGGAGGCCAGGGTTCGATTCCCAGCTCGGTCATGAAACTCACTAGGTTATCTTGGATAAGTCACTCCCTCTCGGCCTCAGGAGAAGTCAATGGCAAACCTCCTCTGAACAAATCTTGCCAAGAAAACCGTATGATATATTTGCCTTAGGGTTGCCATGAGTCAGAAACAACTTGAAGGCACACAACAACAACAACGGCCCTGATATCCTGGACAGGTCCCTGCTGATGACCTCTACCTTCCTAGAAAACAAACGAACAAATGAAAACAAATTGAAAACAAAATCTAAATAAATAAAATGTGTAGTAATGAAAGCTTCTAATTGGGGACTTGTATAGGACAATTGTGACTCTAGTCTGTTCAGAATAAAGATATTTTTTGGCATGCTACTTCTTGCTAGCTTGTTTGTGGCCCTTAAAACATGAAATGATCCAGTGCTCTGAAGAACTCTGCAGCTGGGTCCTGCCCACCATTTAATTTCCCACAAGGCTTCTGATATGACATTGCCCTCAGGCGTTATGGGAAATTAAAGTGTGGCCAGATCTCTAGCTGTCCTGCTAGATGATGCCCCACAGGTTGGCAAATTTATCAGGGTTCACAAATAGAAGAGAGGACACATTAGAAACCAACTCCTACCCACAGTCAGATCTGGCCTCCATAGTATAATAGGGCTGGCAGATTTTCTGTGAAGGTTTTTTTTAAATGGTATTGCCAGTTGTAGGTGGGAGGAGGTAATAGATTTTAAGGCTCAAAGAATGGTCCTTGGATCAGGGTCATTCATCTGTAATACGCCTGGGGAAAGCAGATTGATCAGGCATGAAGCTTATGGTGCGGCCTTGGGCAAGCCACTCTCCATCTCCTTCTCTGCCTAACCTACCTCACAGGGTTACTGGGAGAATAATGTGGGATAATCCTATGTATACTGCTTGAAGCTCTTTGATGGAAGGAGGGTGATAAGGAAAGCTCTTCATGAAAGGTGAGCCTCCAATCTATTGAGGGTATCTCACAGGAAGGTGAGCTTCCCTCCTTCTCCTTTCCCTATCTAAGAGGAATCAGGTGAAAATGGAAATATCTTTGCTTTGCAATCAACCTGTTCTTCTTGGCTTTTTTTTTAAATCCAACACCTATGCCTTCCTTCAGTAGACTTCTTGTGGGCTTGCTATCATGTAGTTTAAATGTTATATACATTGGGCCCTTGGTATCTGCTGGGGTTTGGTTCCAAGAACACCTGTGGATACCGAAATCCATGGATGCTCAAGTTCCATGAAATACAATGGCATAGTGAAATGCTGTCCCTTATATAAAATGACAAAAACAAAGTTTGCTTTTTGGAATTTATATGTTTTTAAAAATATTTTCAAGCAAAACACTCTATAAACAAACTTTACAGTAGAATCTGTGGATTTTAAAAAATCTTGACAATTTCAAAGAAACTGAGTATGTAATTGATTTTCTGCATGCATGTACATACATGCATACATACATACTCTGCAATATTTCATAGATGAAAAATGAGACATGTGGGCCAAGCAGAGTGTAGGCAAGATGATGATGTTGTTGTGTGCCTTCAAGTCATTGCGACTCTTAGGATGGCAAGAATCATAATGCAGAACACCACACAAACCAAGGGAGGCTGCTTTGCTTTTGCCTGAATTTAGAGGGAAGGGCAAGTTCCCAACCTTTCTTGCAGACTATGTTTGAACTTTGAATTCAATTTGCAGCAACTGAAGTAAGGCAGGACAAGAGAGGAAAGTGAGGGAAGAAGGAGGAGAGAGAAAATGGGGACATTTTAAAAGCAGCTGAAAAAGTGGGATGGCAGAGGATTAACCAGGGCTATTCCTGCCAAAGTGGGACCGCTGGATGGTGCCATATGTGTACAGTGTACTGTATATGTATTTCACAATGAGGCAATTTTGTCAGGCCTACTAGCACCTACCCCCTACCCACACCCAGATCTTGGTTTGTCTTGGCTTGTAATGCATCAGCACATGTGCAACACATGTGTGCACACAAATTCATTTGTTCAAAGGACTTTGAAACACAGGCTCTTGATCAGAAGTAGCAGCACGTAGCTTCTTCCACCTGGGAATTGTTACAGAAACATGCGCATTACAGCATGGAAAAGCCTATATTTGATTTAAAAAAGAGAGATTCCCCATGGGCCACAAACTAGCACCCTGGTGTTAAAAACATGGAAACAACAAACAATGTGGTGATGTAGTGGCTGGCTGTTTTATTTACATTTACACATTAGCTTTCCAGCTGTTCAAGGCAACATATATATTCTGCTGATTATATTTTATTCTGACAACAAACCTGTAAGGTAGGCTACATTGAGAATTACTGATCCACAGTCACTCATTAAAAACTTCATGGCTGACAGAATATTTGAACCTGGGTTTTCCAGTCCTAAGTCTGGAAGGACGTGGGGAAGTTGGGGGAATTTGTAGCCCTTTGCATGCTGGACTGTAGTTTCTATCATCCCTGCATGCTGGGCTAAGAATAATGGAAACTGGATTTCAACATCATCTAAAGGACCACAACTTCCCAACTCTAAATGATGGGTTTGCTCTTGAATGGTAAGTTTGAATGGCTTCTCCATGTACAGTGTAAGCCTAAGCATTTTTACTCAGAAGTAAATTGTACTCTTTTTCACTGGGGCTTTTTCAAGACTTAAGTATACATACATACATACATACAATTTCAGTCAAAGTCACTACCACTTAGCTTAACCAGCTTCCCACATGGTTTAGAAGATAAAATCGAGCTACATGCAGGAAGAGAGAGATTTAAGTGTGGTAAGAAATCCTTTTCATTTAGATAGCACTCTTTTTCACACTAATGCTAGGCTGGGAATTATGTAACCTTCCAGATGTTAGACAGCAACTCTCAGCAGCCCTAGCAAGCAAAGCAAAAATGGTGGGTTTATAAGACCTGGAGCAAACCTATACATATGCATGTCTGGTAGGGTCCTGGTAAGTAGTGATAGGGTCAGGCCCACAACCAGTGGTATGCGTAGGGGTTGAAGCATGCCACTTCCTATTTTATGGGGTCTAAGGCAATTTGCTCCCTGTCCTGGGCAGCCCTGTATGGATCACTGTTCCTGCTACTTTATTTATTGGTTAATGTGTCACCTCCTACTTTTCCTTCAGTGACTCGAGATGGCAATGTTTTGCAGGTCACTTGATGTGAGGGACTGCAATTAATTTTTTTTTGGGTGCCCATTGGATAAAACTTTTCTTTCCTGGAAACCCATCAGGGACCAGAACCCAATAGCTTGGGGCCTGGTGTCAGTCCAGAGACCAACACTTTGAGTAGTGCAGGTGTACATGGCTCTCCTCCTCTCCACTATAGACTCATAACAGCCCTGTGAGGCAGTTAAGCTCAAGGTGTATGACTGGCCTAAGGCCCCACATCCAGTAACCTTTGTCGCTCTGGGGCAACTAGAACCTAGACCTCACAAGTCCTAGTTCCAGACCCAACCACTTCCCCAAACTGTCTCATTTATTCATGTTTCTTCTATTGTGTTTAGCCTGGCTAAACACAATATGTCTGATGCTTCAAGGAGCTCTCATATATAGACAACAAAACACTATAAACAAATTTTAAGGACCAACGAGTTTCTCTCCTCATCTCTCTCTTAAGATCCCTATGGGGCATCTCCTTCAGTATTATGTATTTATTTCCTTTATGTGATTCTTTTCTGTTTGCTGAACCTATTCTTATAGCCTGATCTTACTCAATATTTAGTCCTAGTGAATTTAATGAGTCTTATTCCCTTGCCGGTGTGCAAAGATTGTAGCCTTTTCTGTTTGTCCCAGTCTCCTGAAGCTAAAAGTCCAAGTTACAACACATGAGTACATACTCCAGTTAGATATTTTTGAATCTCAGACAGATTCTTGCATCAGGCAACCCAAAATGCCCCATTTTCTGAATGCCTCTAAATCAGTGGCAGGCAAATTATGGACCTCCAAATTATTGGACTAAAATTCCCATGAGTCCTAGCCAGTGGTGAGAGATGATGAGAGTTGAAGTTCAACATTATTAGGAAGGCCTTAGGTTACCCATTCTTACTCTAAACCAGAACTTGGCAAAGTTATTATTTTTGGAGTTTAACTACCCTAGCCAACATGGGCAGTGGGGGATTCTGAGAGTTGCAAAACGAACAGTGTAATTTGCAGGGTCTGCTGTAAATGTCAGGCGGTTGGATTCCCCTTAGCAAAAGGAAAACAAACAAATAATACCAAACTTCTGCTTTTTTCAGTGAGAGAAAAGAAGCAAACCCAAATGTTTGTTCAGCACCTGCACCCACCCTCTCATACTGGCATGAATTTGCCGCTTCCGTAGCACTTGTACTCTGTCTCGTACATGCGGGGCACAGACATGATCTCCACCACTGGCACCCGACAAGAGACTGTGGGCAGCCTCTCCACTGGGCAGAAGCGGTCCCAGGTGCGCTTGTAATCATTGGGAAGCTGGTAGGATTCTTGGGTCTGAGTGAGCAGGCCATGGTGGGGAACCGCAGTTATGTTGGGCGGTAGGCGGGGTACCCGGGTAGCATTGTAAAACCGGCAGATGTCTCGCATAGGCCCAGTTTCACGAATCAAAGGAAAGTTGACACATTTGGGAGCATCCTTTTTGGCATAGCCAAGTAGTTCCTTCCTGCAGGAAAGGGAAAAGAGAGGCAGTATAATCAGAGCTTTTGATTTCTCCTAAAGAGGATTAAACCAAAGTAGACTAGAGGAGCAAGTGTCTGCAGAAAGACAAAAGGCATAACAAATAAGTCATTGCATGGGTAAACTTATAGTTTTTCATGGGTAGTTTCTTGAGGGGCGTTTCAGTGTTTCGACGCCGTTGGTTTTCTTAATTTTTAAACTGAAAATTGCTTTTTTATACGTATATATTGTTTTGTATATTGTATTTTATATTTTCTCATTTGTTGATGTGTTTCCTCATTAACAATGTTGTTTTTGTGCTGTTCCCCAGGCTTTGGGTTTTGTTTCTTCTTTTTAATTGTTTGATATAATCGGCAGATTGATTCAGTAAAGATGTACTTACTGTACCTACTTTGCAGGGAAATGACTCTTGGGGAAACAAAGGAACATTGCAGAATATGATACTGGCCATGGAACTCCTAAGAAGTTCCTCTGGTTTGGTTTTGTTTTGGGAGAAAAAAGTTCCAGCTTCTGAAACTGAAACCACATAGGTCACGCCTACCAAAATCACAGATCTTGGGTCAGTTGCTGGATAAGATCCAGTAATCTAAGGTTGAAAATCATGCATTCCTTCTATTATTTTTTTCTAAACAATGCTCATTTATCCTCTGTCATGGTCATCCAGACCCCACCTTGTCTATTTTTTTCTAAACTCAACACCCCCAACTATTGTAAACTTTTCTTTGTAAGGGATTGCTCTAGCTTTCAGATCAAGCTCTGGTAACAATAAACTTTAAAAATTTGGTGTCCCCTCAGCTGCTTTGTAGTATTTTGCACCAGAACATGTTTTGCAGCCTCTACCACTGGCTTTAACAGTTTGCAGGTTTTGCACCCTTGCAATACTACGCTTGGAATGAAAACAACCTTGATGGATCTGGGGGGGGGGATTCCAATTTAAGAACTGTCTTGCTTGAAAACTAGAACTTCTGGAACCCTCTGGAACCAAGGGTTCTTTTGGCATCGAACACTGACACAAGTTAGTGTAAGCTGTATTGATGGCAAAAGATGCAGCAGATGGTACTGAGCAGAGGATATTCCAGCCCTTTTGCAGATGAGATCCCTGATCGCCAATGGCAGAATTGCTTCCCCACAACAAATTCTATCCACACATCCCTTGGCCAACACCACAGGATCTATGAGGAGCCCTGGGCTTGGGTTCACTGCTCCCTAAGTGAAGGCAATTGAATATTGGTGGATTGAGTGTTGGACTATGACTCTGGACAGCAGGATTCAATTCCCAGCTCAGCCATGAAACCCACTGAGTGACCTTGGGCAAGTCATATGCTCTCAGCCTCAGGGGAAGGCAATGGCAAACCTCCTCTGAACAAATTTTGTCATGAAACCCCCATGATGACCTTAGGATCACCATAAGTTGGAATGGCTCGAAGGCCTACAACAACAGTCCAAAGGGGTCATATAGTGAAGAAGCAAACAAAGAAAATCAAAGTGCCCAAGCTCAAGCCATCTTCCCCTAACAGCTTTGAAAACTATGCAAGCAGTTTAGCAACAGAGAAAAATTAACTCCTCAAGCTGGTCCTGAGCCTTCATATCTTTTCCTAGCCTCAAACTGCAAAGCCAATGGAAAAAGTACCCAACAAGTTCATGAATATAATTTGTTCACACCACTGCTGTTATCATTTGGCCATGATGATTACAAGGACTCTAAAGCCCATCTGCCTGATAGGCAGAGGTCCTAGTCACTACAAGAACCCTATTTGGATCTGTCAATTACATGTGAGAAACCTTTGCCTTTTGGAGGGATGTCCTATTCTGGCAGGTAATGCTAGAAAGGCAGCATGTTTCAAGGAGGAGTGGGCCGAGGGCAGAGAATGACAGAAATGTACAGTACTCACTTTGTAAAAGGATGGAAGTCTTTAGCAGTGGTGGACACATATGGTTCATTCAGCCGCAGCACTGCCTTGTCACAGATGTAGAAGGGTTTGCCTGCCATCATTTTATTCTGTGTGCTGGCCACAATGGACTGCAGTGAAGACAACAACAAAATGTCATTATTGCAGGAAGAATTTGGTAGCTGGCAACGCACACACACAAACACACACACACTGTAGAGGAAACATGAGAAGATGACTCACCCAACCAGGCCTAGTGTTACCACATGACACTTGGGAGAAGTTGTCAAAGTGTCAATGCCCTGCCAGGACTCACAATTGTATTGGCTCCTATTTGTTATGGTTGCATTGCAGTGAGGGGCAGATCCATATTTTGGGGGTAGAGGTAGCCCTGGTGCCACAGTGGTTAAATACTGGTAGTGCAGCCACAAGATTGTGAGTTGGATACCAGGGCTTCAATGTTGACTCAGCCTTCCATCCTTTTGTAGGTTGGTAAAATGAGTACCCAGCTTGTTGGGGACAATTGGCTAAAATACTGTAAAATGCTTAGAGAGTGCTGGGTTGACTGATAAGTGGTATAGAACTGTAAATACTATGTTATTACTCCTGCCCCACCACACCCTGCGCCATGCAACTATGTCTGGCCTGCCATTTTAAGTTCTCATAATACCCTGGTGCAATACCCCATTAAGTGTATTGTTAGAGCTTTAAATAGCATTTCTGTATTCCTGCTGTTAGATAAGACATTGGACTACCTTCACCCCTGAAATATGGATCTGGCCCTCATTGCAATGCAACCATAGCAAATAGTGAATACAAAATGATATTTTTTTTCTAATTCCACAAGTAGCATGCAAGTAAATGCAAGACATATTTGCAAAACAATGAATCTTAATTTGGGGATTCTGACTCTGGCTAGCCCCGACTTGGCCTTAAGGAAGAAGAAAAAAGATACAGAATCTAGAAACCCCATGTCATGAAGAAATACACCATTTTAAATATGCAGATACTGCAGCACTTCTAAGCTGACAGAAAGAAGGCTGTAGCTAGGCTTTCACAGACTGAATCCACTTAATCAGAAACAAGTAGACAAGAATGTCTAACGCAAGGAGGGTTGTGGCATGGGCTTTTGTAGACTGAGATCCAAAAACACACTGCAGAAATAGCCCAGTTTGAGACCACATTAACTTCCCTGGCTCAATGCTAGGGAATTGTGGGAACTGTAGTTTTGTGAGACATTTAGCCTTCTCTGTCAGAGAGCTCTGATGCCACAATAAACTACAATTCCCAGGATTCCCTAGCACTGAGCCAGGGCAGTTAAAGCGGTCTCAAATTGGATTATTTCTGCAGTGTGTTTTTGGATCTCAGTCTACAAAAGCCCATGCCACAACCCTCCTTCAGTTAGTCTCAGAAGAACTACAGTATCTCTTTGCATACTGATCCAAACTAATACAGCTGTTATTTAAATTCTATAATTTACTGATATTCTGCATATAACATTTGACAAGCAAAATATGTAAGTGGGAGGATGTCCCCCCTGGAATACCAGATACCTTGGATGCTCCATCTGTATGATGTGCAGCCAATCCAAAGGGCTGGGGTCCAGCATGGAAGGTGGGTTCATGTGGCAGATTGGGCCAACCTGGGTAGCGCTCCTTGGTCTCGCTTTTCTGGTTGCTCATGGTCAATGGGAGCCTCCATGCCCTCGCCTTCAGCTGTTGGAAAGAAAAGCCACCAGAAGAGCTGGGGATAAGAGTCAGTGGAAAGTGGGTAGGCTGGCAATAGCAAAACTCTGAAAGTTACTAGAAATTAGTTACCGTTATATATTACAGACCCAGCACTGGGAAGATATAAGCTAAATATAATACTGCAATTGGATGTTGGTAATGAGAGTATGAACCAGTGTGGTGTAGTGGTTTGAGTGTTGGACTATGACTCTGGAGAACAGGGTTCGAATCCCTGCTTTTAAAAGTTATATTTAAAAAGCATTGTAAAAGGTATTTTGACTATTTTTCCTCAAATTTTTTCTTTGCTCTAGGGTTCAAGAGGAATGAAGGTGCAATCATCACCTGTGCTTTGTGAAAATTCAAATTCACATTAAGCATGAAAGATGGATCCAGAAACTTTACTGTTGAGTCTTGAAAGATGAAGAGATGAAGAAAGAATGCTCAGTTTGAGCACTGCAGGCCAGTGTAATGGCCACCAGAAATACAAGTATGTTTTTGCAACATAAACATACTTTGTGTTTTCCTAATGTGCTCAAAAAGGAGTTACCCACAGCCTTTAACACTTGGTCCAGGTCCCATGATGGGAAACAGAAGTCTACTCCATCTGATGTAAGAAGTCAGAAGTAGACTTGGGTGTACAAAAGATACTACCAACGTCTTTCTCTCAGTTAGTCTCAAAGGTGCTACAAGATCTCTTTGCATACTGATCCAGACTAACACAGTTATGTCTTTGAATTCTACCAAAGAAGATGTTATTCTCCTTGGGTCACATCACTTTCTTTTATACCATCTGCATAAGGCTCTCCATGCAATCTCATATAGTTCTTTAGTGGAGGGCTGTCATGCCACCATAATGGTAAGATTAACTGTGATACGTAACTCAGAGGCTGTACTTTCCATTGCTCAGTTTCCACCTGTGGAAAGGCAGGACTACCTGTTGACTCAAGAGATCCCATCCTGTAAGACTATGGTTCTTGAACAGAGACAAGTAGAAAACCATGTCTTCTGCCACCAGCTAGGAACCACCAGTACAGCTTTTATTCTCTCTGCTCTCTGTTTTCCATATTATTCTGAATAACAGGCTACTAAATGGAAGGTATTGGTCTTGTAGACAGGGTGATATCAGTACATCCATTCCTCCTTCTTGATTCATCCTGAATCAAGGTTTTAACTTTCTTACCTTTTAGGTCTGTTAAGAGCTATCATGGTGTAGTGGTTTGAGCATTAGACTATGATTCTGGAGGCCAGGGTTCAATTCCCAGCTCAGCCATGGAACCCATTGGGTGACCCTGAGCAAGTCACATACTCTCAGCCTCAGAGGAAAGCAATGGCATATCTCCCTTGAACAAATCTTGCCAAAAAAACAAACCATGATAGGGTTGCCAAAGAGGAAAACAGGTCTGCTACCAGAAACCTAACTGTCTCCTTCATCTGATTGAAAATCTCAGAATAAAAGGCTCCATTCCCTGAGGTCCAAAATTTGTCTGCTCAGCTAGTCTGCTGTCTCATTGAGCTGCCCATACAAATATGCTGCTGACACAGAATGTAGGTAACTCTGCTCAAACCACCAGAACTGGTGTTTTGCTCATAAGATGCTTCCCCCATTAGATGCTAGGACTTTGTTTCTCCTGTTCTCATGATGTGGACCTTTGTGGAAATGGTATCCATCTTTACAAGAATGTCTTTTCCTTTTAATAGTGGAAGAAAGGTATGCAGTAGTAGTCTGAATGTCATCAGCTGTAGCCAACTGATGCTATGGGAAGAATCTGTTGTGGAGTCCACCTGCCTTGTGTGAAATCTGATACACACTGAGCTCCCTACCCTTTCAGGTCTGCATCTCCTGTCTCTTGAATAATTTCTGGCACCATTACTATTGAGTTGAATGACTTTCTTAATGTTGGGGTTACACGGATTGCTAAGTGTTTCTGCGATTTCCTTCTGAAATGGCAGAAACAACCATAATAATGTTCGTTCATGGTCTCTGTCCTGCAGAACACATGGCATGCATGCTACCAGCATGGCATAAGTCATGCCACGAACATCAGTCTAATGTCCTCCTGTTGATTAACCATTTTATCTTTTCTGTCTTGTTTTCCGAAAGGAATACCATTTCCACTCTGTTACCGATGATGGCTCCCAGATGCAGCAGCTGCTGTAAAGAAATAAAATGACTCTTTCAACTATTTACTAGAAAGCTGTGTAATGCTAGACATATTACAGTGCCTTGAACATCCTTGAACATCCTGCTAAAAGATGGGAGAATGGATTAGGAGATTATCAAGCTAACAGTGCATATGCACTCTCCTTGATTTCAGATGAGCCGCCAATGGCACTAAGACCTTGATGGACACTCTTCAGGCTGTACCTTTCATTTAAAAAGGGGCTTCCTTTTACCAGAGGACCTTTTGTCTTAGTCCACTATGTTCACAGAGACCTCTCCTAGCTCTCTTTAGCCCAATGTGTGGCTGCCCTGGCAAACACCAAGAAAGTGACAAGAAGCTTTCACAGCCTGTGCAGATGTGTTGAGAACTTTCTAGGAAAGTTCAACCTCTTAACACCTGATGTCAAGCACAACTGAGGTAGAGCACAGATGGACAAAGTGCAGCCCTCAGTCCCTCCACACTCATTGGAGTGATGTTTTTCCTAGTCCAAAAAGTGAAATGACTCATATGGACTCTTCTCTGACCCTTTTCTGCCCTCACATGGCTACAGAGCATACCAACTCTTCCACTGTATGATGGGGAAGCAGCTCTTTTACACTGTTTTCATTCCCAGGGTGATGGGGCCCCTTGTTTGGATGGTAGCGAATGACTGATGCCTCACATCTTGGTTCTCACTGCTTTCCCAAAGGACAGGCGAAGGCCCATCACTCTGACAGCACATTTCATAATCCATTTTGAAATCTACTAGGTCTGTCCTACACTATACAGTTATATCAATTACATGCCACTTTAACTTCATGGCTCCATCCCATGGAATCCTGGGATTTTTTAAAAAAATTGTAAGGTAGAGTGCTCCAGTGCCTTGTTGTTGTTGCTGCTGCTATTGTATGCCTTCAAGGCATTTCCGACTTATGGTGATGGGGCTTTCTTGTCAAGATTTATTCAGAACAGGTTTGCCATGGCCATCCTTTGAGGCTGAGAGAGTGTGACTTGTCCAAGGTTCCCCAGTGGGTTTCTATGGCCAAGAAATCAAACACTGGTATCCAGAGTCGTAGTCCAATGCTCAAACGACACTGGATCTCTTTCTTGTGCCTCACCAAACTGCAAATGCCAGGATCCCACAGGACGCAGCCATGGCAAGGAAAGTGTCCCTCTTCCTTTATAATTGGGGGTGGGAAGGAAGGTTGGATGTCACATTACTTACCCCAACACAGGCAGAAGAATCAAGGCTTTGCAATGCTGCGGTCAAAGTGGATGCCAATTCAGCTCTGTAAAATGTCATGCTGCGAAAGAAGATGCTCTTCATCCCCTCTGGGGCCGGCCTTTTATGCTATAATCCTCATGTCCCATCCTGTGGCCTTGCCTATTGAAGTCTAAAACCTCCCCTTTTCTAATCCTCTCTGTTCTTTCTACATCTCCTCCACCTACCATGATGTACAATGGCTCTTTGGGAGGCAAAGGATCCCACTCATTGTTTCCCTGTCAATGCCACCAGTCTGCTCTTTTCAGACTGTAAACACTACACTTTCCGTACCCAGGTTCTGGTACTTTCCTTCCTTCCAAAGAATTTCTTACCTTCTCTTTCAGATCTTTAATATAGTGGACCTTATTGTGTGCATCGGCCACGAAGTGGCGAGGATGAGCCAGTATTCCTCCATGGGCCTTCGGACCATAGGCGAGTTGTGCGGTGGTTGCCAGGCGTGGAATAACTTCATCTCGAAACCCTTTCTCAGAACCAGGAGGCAAGGGCTCATGGACTGTAGACTGGTGATGGAGAGAGGTGGGGAAGGGAACAAAATATTTATTTCTTTATTTCATTTCATTTCATTTTTATGCTTCCTTTCTTCCAGAAAGGGACCCCAGATGGCTCACGGGATAAAAACATTTTTAAAACTTTACAATAAGAATGTTAAGACAATTGAAAACATCTGTGTAAAACAACAAAATCAACGTAAAAGCATACACAATTTAAAATCATAACTGAAATAACAAAAGAGAAATCCAGTGTGGTGTAGTGGTTTGAGTTTTGGACTAGGACTACGGAGGACAGGGTCCAATTCTCATCTCAGCCATGAAACCCACTGGCTGACCTTGGGCAAGTCATATGCTCTTAGCCTCAGGGGAAGGCAATGGCAAACCTTCTCCAAACCAATCTTGCCAAGGCAACCCCATGATAGGTTTGTCTTAGGGGCACCATAAGTCAGAAAGGACTTGGAGGCTCACAGCAACCACCATGACCACTGCAGCAAACACAAAAGAGCAGTGACGGTATAATAAGTGGGTGGAGGGAAGCAAACAGAAATGCAAGTACTGAACTGTAAAACAAAGAAGGTATTTTTTCTAAGAGGATCCAGCATCCTGGTTCTGTCATCAGAACTCTGGTATGCTCTTAATTTTTTTTAACTACATTTGTTTTAAACTGTTATAAGTCACCTTGAGTCCCGAACGAGGATTGGGGGCTGGATGGGATATAAACAAACAAACAAACAATACTGTACTCATTAATTCATTTATTAATATTATTATCACTGTTATTAATATCCTGTCTTTCTTTTCCAATCTAGGATGTAAGGTAGCTAACCATAATAGTAATAATAATAATAATAATAATAATAATAATAATAATAATAATAATAATATTTTTGGTAAGCCACCTTACATCCTGGACCAGAGTGGTGGAGTCTCCTTGGAAGTCTTTAAACAGAGGCTGGATGGCCATCTGTCGGGGATGCTTTGATTGAGATTTCCTGCATGGCAGAGGGTTGGACTGTATGGCCCTCATGGTCTCTTCCAATGCTATGATTCTATGATTCTAATAATAATAATAGTAATAATAATAATAAATGTATCTTCTACCCAACTTTAAAATGCAATTACACTATCAATAAAATTAAAACCATGTACAGTACACTGAGCCCTCGGTATCCACTGGGGTTTGGTTCTAAGACACCCCGGTGGATACCAAAATCTGGGGAGGCTCAATTCCTATTACCGGTAATTAGAATGCCATAGCCATTTTGTATCAATTGGCAAAATCAAAATTTGCTTCTTTTTTTTTGAATATATATATTTGGAATTTATATATAAATTCCAAAAACAGAGCAAATCTTGATTTTGCCATTTGATAGAAAGGACTCTCATTTTGCTATGGCAGTCTAATATATATATATATATATATGGCTTGGAAAGTATCCTATATATATTCCATATATATATATATATATCCACAGATATTTAAATATATGGAAAATATTCCATATTATATCTATATATCTATATCTATATGAAATATTTTCCAAGCCACGGATGCTTGAATCCGTGGATTTAAAAAACAACAACAATCCAGGTAAAACTAAAACTAACATTTTAAAATCCAAACAATAACCATGTGCAGAGTTCGATAAATAGGGAAGTCTTATTCATGGCCAAGTATTTTATCCCAGGATGGCACAGAACTGAGCCATGGCAATTAAAGCGGTGTCAAACCGGATCATCACTGCTGCAGTGTGGATGTAACCCAGGATGCCTCTCCGACCCAACCCAACCCAAATGGTGCCAGGCCAGCCCCTTTCCCTGCCCATTCCATGCCCTGAGTCTGCTCACTCTTGCATAGGGGGGTAAGGAGGGCAATGGGGGGATATAGCGGTGCCCCACTCCACTGCTGGTCAGCCTCCAGTCCTGCTTGCCTCCCTGGGTGGGCACCTGCGACCAGGACTCTGTTTGCCAGCCAAAGGGAAGAGCCAGCAAAGTGTCTGCCATGCCAGCCTTTACTTTGTGGACATGGTTGCTGCTGGCTGCAGCTGCTAAGAGAGCAGCTGCTGAGTGGGCAGGAAGAGGCGGGGCCAGTGGAATGCTAGTGACAATGGTTGCCATGGGTACAGGAACGCTCAAGTGACCAGTGTTCCATCCTCCTTCCTTTGATGTGAGCCCTGGGTGCTGTAACTCATGATGTCACACCCCATTGACCTCTTCTTCCCATTTCACACCATACAGAATCCTTAGCCATGCTTTTCTGCACTAATGTTACTCACCAATTGTAATTCCCATATGTACTACTGAATATACACTCATCCCTCCATATTTGTGGATTTGATTATTCGCAGATTTGATTAATATATACTCTCTAGGAATATCTAGGTCCTCCAGTGCAATTCTATGGTCAACTTTAACTAAAAGTTGCACTGAAAGAGATTCCTAGAGAGAATACTCTACTAGGCCTTTGTAGCTCCTCCAGGGCAGTTCTATGGTCAGTGTCTGTCGGATGTTGACCACAGATTTGCACCAAGACCTAGAGAGGTGTCCTCTCCGGTAAAATTATTTTTATTATTCAACATACAGTACTAGACAAAAAAGCCCCACTGTTTTTTTTTTCATTGGGCAAAGGATGTTTAAAAATCATACAGGAGAAGAAAAGTGACAGCGTTGGAGTCACAGGTCTACATTTTGCAACAGATGTTGCTTCTGTTGTAATTAAGGAGGCTTTGTAATGATATATTTATGCCATTAGGTGGCACTCAAAACCAGAGAATGCTTTCCTTTCTGGCATCCCAGGAAAAGCAATAGGGTTTGGGGGTAACCCACTGAGCAGCCATGGGGGTTTATCACACTGGGGATGATTTTGGCATTAAAGAGAGGTGAAAGCGCATTTAAAGCATCTTGCAAATGAAGTGGAAATGGCAAGTAATGAAGCAATATCGGAAATGCATTGTCGCTGAAATCCCGAAAGTAAAAAGATGCCCATTAATGCTTCTTTGTGACCACTTTAATGGTGGGTTTTGTGCGACATCATGTGAAATTGTTACACGTAATTATGCAATTTTCCCAGGACATTTAGGGGATAAACTCCCAATCTCTTTCGTATGATAAACTCCATGGGATAATTGAGGGAAGGTGTATGGATATAAAGTGCAGCTTTGGCAGACAGAAGGCAGAGAGACAGGACGGATTTGCTTGTCTCCAAACTTAAGAACATTTTTAAAAACCCACCTACCTCTTTAAGCTGGGTTTGTGGAATGTCCAGATGTTGTGAATGAGAACTCACAACGCCTTCCTATTGTCTATGTTGGTTGGGGCTTCTGGGAGTTGAAGTCCAAACATCTGGAGTGCTAAAAATTCCCTGGTTCTAACTTCAGCTCTGCCATTGGGATTTAGTGAGTGTTGGACAAGGATCCAGGATGATGTGGTTTCATATCTCCACTTAGTTACAGAGACCATTGGGTGACTTGGGCAAGTTACACTCTCTTAGCCTCAGAGAAATGCAATGGCAAACATCCTCTGAAGAAACCATGCCAAGACGACCCAATGGTAGGGTTGCCATAAGTCAAAATTGACTTGGGGACACGTAAGAACAATATTTACAGCTTTAATGTAGTTGTTGCAGTCTGCAATTTTTGAATTGAATTTCTCGCTGACTTAACTTCTTGTGATCACACAAATGCACATCCATCTATCCGCTCATCTAGCTGGACTTGGCAATCTAGAATTTAGAATCATACGTATGTAGCTTATGGAAGTGGAAAGTTTATGCCATTACTGACTATAAACTATGGGCCTCTTGGGCACAGCATCTGACTAATTTTTTTGCTCTATTTCCTTCACCTCTTCCATGCTTATTGAACCTTCTTTCCTGACAAAATGTTCTGGAGAACCTGACCATATACCCACTTTTCTGTGTATTATGGTGGTTCATGACTAGTATCTTGCCCAGCTATGGGCTTTGGGATGTTTTCTTCTTAGGACTGTCACTTCTATCTCTGTTTCATTTTTAAAAAATTATTTTAAGGTCTCTGTCACTCTGAAGATCCGTGTCACCTTAGAGCATTTGATACAAGGGTTGTTTTTCTAAATTAACTGAGGGAAACAAAGAAATGACACAGAACAAATACAATTTTAAGAGAAAAGATAAAGTTAGCTTCTTCCTAGGCACAGAGTGTGAGTACATGACATGCGCAGGTTGAATACTTTCCCCTTTGGGGAAAAGACAGAGGCAAAGCTGGTCTTGAGTAGTTCTGTTTTCTCTGTTACCTATTAGCATTTCATCATCTTCTCCATGGAGCATCTCAACTGCTTCCGTGTTCTTACATAATCAAACCCACACGTGCATACACCCACCTTTGAAAATCATTTTTAATCTTCCATGTAATCCTGAGCTCATGCTGTGCTTTAGCCTCTTGACTTTCTCCCTACAAATATTAGCACCTTGTTTTTGTCCTTCCTTGTTTTGTCTCTTCTTCTGTTTCTGAAAACTGTTTGTGCAACCATCCTCTTTTGTTCAGACACTTCCCTTGAGGAGGAAGCTGACTTGTTTTCTGCTGCTCCAGAGGCTAGGACCCGGAGCAATGGATGCAAGCTCCAGGAAAAGAGATTCCACCTCAACATTACGAGGAACTTCCTGACAGTAAGAGCTGTTTGACAGCGGAACAAACTCCCTCGGAGTGTAGTGGAGTCTCCCTCCTTGGAGGTCTTTAAGCAGAGGCTGGAAGGCCATCTGTCGGGGATGCTTTGATTGAGAGTTCCTGCATGGCAGGGGGTTGGACTGGATGGCCCTTGTGGTCTCTTCCAACTCTATGGTTCTATGATTCTACTTTCTCACTGGAATTGTTTGCGCCTTTAAGAACTTACATCCATCATGTACTCCCTTTTCTTTGAATATTTATTACCATGGGATCTTTCTTACTATTCTTGAGCCTATTGAGAATTGCTTTCCTAAAGTTCAGATTGAAATTTGGCTTTTATAAGCAACCCCTTCTCTCTATATGGCAGTTTTTAGGAGGACATGGTCACTTCCATTACCGTCTTGTCATTAGCATGCTCTTCTGTGTTGATGAAGATCAAAGATAGTCAATCTGCTTTTTCCTAGGGAAAATGCTTTTCCCCTGGAAACTTTATTGAATTATACATTCTTGGCAAGTTTTATTTCCAACAGATAACAGGGAAGTCTTCTATTAATATTCTCTCTTTCTCCAACAAACAAACAAACAAACAAACAAACAAACCATTCATGTTTTCATTCTGAGTTGGAGGTCTATTGCAGAGCCCAACATTGATGTCGCTGTTGTTTCTCTTTCCTGTACTCTGTGTGTGTGTGTGTGTTCCTAATCTTCTTTCAATCCTCCACATAATGGATCTCCTTAGAGGTGTACATATATTTTATATACAGTGCTACTCCCTTTCCTTCCTACTTAAGTCTGTTCATTTTAATTAAGTTATAACCATTCATTCATTCATTCATTCATTCATTCAACTCATGAGTCCCACCAGGTTTCAATAATGCCAATTCAGTTATATTTGTCTTCCTTTGTTAAGAGTTCAAGTTCATCTTGTTTAAACACTAATTTAAACACATCTGAAATTATGGCTCGTTTATTTTATGGGGCATTTATTCCAGCTGCTTCATTATCACTTTTTCCTACATCTTTGTGGGCTCACACTCCACCCCTTGAATTTCCCCAACATCATTGAAGCTATTGTTGCCAGTGTATAGTACCTTTGTCCTCTGAAATATTTCCCCACATGATTCATTTAAAAGCCCTTCTGATCATGTTTGCAAGACCCATAGAAAAGCCATTATTTCTTATCAATTGTTGCGAGGTGCAACTCATATCTTGCCTGAGATCCTTTTCATGGACCTGCAGACAAGGCTCTGAGAAAGCAAAACTTTCGTGATGATGTTATCAGATCAGCAAGTTGTTCACTTGTATATTATTGTCTCTCTTTCTGGGTCATGACCTTCACCAATAAGTAATAAAATAACAGACTGTGCCTCATGGTCCTTTAGCCTCCTACCCTTGCAATGCACTGAAGACTGTGTCTGGCAGTAACATTGTCTTTCATAAAGAAAAGGCTATGGTCAGTGGGCTTCAGGAATCATGCCAGCTTCTATGTCACATCTCACATCTTTTATACTCAAAGTGGTGGTGAAGGGACCAATGCCGGTCTGTGAGCTATCAGCTGCCACTCCATGGTAAATTTCGAGGAAAGAAAGAATTGTAGTCAATGGGCACAAATATGGTACTGGTTGCTAGCGACTAGGGGGGGGAATGCCAGTCACCCACATCCGACAGTAAATAAAGCATTGTTTTATTGGATCCATTGTTTGAAACTGTCCTTTCTTTGCTATGCTACACAGATGCTCCAGCTGCAGATCCTTAAAGGATTAAAAGATGTACTCTAAATACTAACACATTTATTATAGTGTTAACTTTCATGTTCATTTCCTTAGATGCAAGAAGTGTTGTCCTAAGCTGGCATGTATATACATACACGGCTGTGTGATTCCTTATCCCCCAGCTAACACAATTGTCTCTGTATGTATGCCAACCTGAAAGACTGCTTCATACATCTGATGAAGTGGACTGTAGTCCCTGAAAGCATACAGGTCACTATTCTAAACTTGCTGAATGTCTCATTACAAAGGGAGGAGGGATTCTTAAACTACAGGAATGTTAACTCCAAACACAAATACATTCTCTTCATACCTCTCCCCAAATAGTTTTCCATACAGAACAAATTTAGGTAGCTGCTAGGGAATGCACATTTTCTAGGACTTAATAGAACTGTACACAATGTTTAATCACACAGTTTTGTTTTGTTTTTTGGTTTGGTAGAGGACTGATTATATCAGCAGCAATAACAAAAATGGATCAAGAACAGGTTTTTCCATCCCATATGTTTTAAGGATTTCTCAGATTCCTCAGAAACAGATCAAGGGTTCTTCAGTGAGAAGATAAGTATCAGTAGATATCTTTCTTGGTGACTAAACTTTCCTTTCAAGTGCACAATTGAAGGGGCAATGTTGAATGTGTTTTAGAGGAAGAATGAATTTTAGAGGAAGAGAGAGTATGACTGGCACCAAAAATGTCTCTTAAAATATGGTGTAACATGCAGTGAAACCTTGGCAGCTGTGGCACAGTTAGTTAGGGCAAAACTTTGGGGCACAGATCAAGTGCCCCACTCAATAGAATGAACACTCCTCCAAACCCAAGAGTAGGTTGGTTTACTACATTTTTAGGTAAATATCGCAAGACCATTTATCCCAGAGTCTAAAGTTACCTAGATTTTAAACTAGGTAAAATCTAATATAGCACAGCACAATGCAGCTGGAATTAATGGCAATAGACCTGTTTCTGTCCGTTACTATTTGATATAGAAAACAACAGGCCAAAGCTCTCATTATCATAGTATCATATACAATTGACATGTTCAGATTTTGTCTTCTGGTTTGTTGAATTGATTAGTAGCACTTGGAAGAATTAACTTTTTGGACTGCAAACCCTAGAATCCACCAATATTCTGGTAAACAGAATTCAAAAATAACTTTTCCAACTTCTCCTGATGAGTATCAACACCTTTGGGTTGCCTGAAAAACTGTTGTGTGTTGTTATGTGCCTTCAAGTTGTTTCCAATTTATGGTGATCCTATCATGCGGTTTTCTTGGCAAGATTTGTTCAGAGAGGGTTTGCTTTTGTTGTCCAAGCCCTAATCTTGAGTCATACTTTCAACACTCAAAAACTCATTGCCTCTCATCTTGAAGAATAAATACCTCCTAGCAAAAGTCTGGAGTCATGTGGCAGCGCTAAACAAGAATCAAAAGGGAGCATAGATACATTAGATACTAGGAAATTTATCTAGTGTTTGCTCAGATTGGTGTTAAGTGATTTTGCTTATGACTTCATTGAAAAAAAATTGAGTGGAAGTACCTACAATTTGCATCGTACCCAATTTCATGTAAAAACTGAAAAAATTTAGGGGGGGGGGGGGATGCACACAAAATTTGCCAGTCAGTCCCAAACTTGCTCCCAACTGTTCAGAATGTAAATCTTAGTATAAAAATCAAGTTTGCTTAAAAATGTGTTTGTCAATGTGAATTCTAGATGATAACAAAATTAAAAATTACAGAAATCTGAAGTGTTTGTTTTAAAGGTACTCAAAATACTTGATGAATCCATTCCAAAATCTTTCTGAAATTTTCATTTTGGCCCCAATAGATAACACAGCAAATTTGGTGCCTTTGATTTGTCTAGCGCATCAGACTTAATTGCATTATATTAGAGACAGATTAGCCATTTTACATTTGTAGATACGCGGACTCTTAAACTTTCAGTTGCTTCCAACAGGCTAAAATCAAGATCCTCTTAAGTTACTAGCTGGCTATCACCAGATAATAATTCTTTTCATAATGTGCCAAAAACTAAACAGTTCCTTTGAAGTCTGGCCATATTCATGTACTCTGTTGGTCATATGGCAACTAAACAGAAGTATTTATTATCTGGCCAACTAGTGACTTCAGAGCATCCTGTTTTTGTGTTTGTTAGGAATAACTGAAGTGTAACCGAGAAGCACAGGTAAGGAATGTATGGCTGCCTATCAGATGCTGGGCTAAAGCTCCCATTGTCTCTCCTCTATGCTGAATGGGACTGATGGAAGCTGAGGTCCAACAGCATCTGGAGAGCCACATTTAACCATCTCTGCATTAAGTAGTGATAACAGCCCCCAAATGGCATAGGGGAGAAGCAACAGACCCTTGGCTGTTTCTTCCGAGAATCACTCTCCCATGCTCTATGCCTTGTCCGATAGGGAAGACATTAATGTTCATGGAAGCACCACAGAGCAATACTCCTTTGGCCTTTTTTCCACTGATACCATACTTATGGAATTTTTTAAAAAGGATACTAAAAATGTATAGGCACTCACAGTACACACCAAGTGATTGAAAAAGGTCAAAAATAGTGTTCCTTGTTGCTTATGTTTAGATTGTTTGATCCCTCTCCATCAATAAATAAATCAATTCATTAAAAAATATGCATGCTCATTTATGCAGGGTATGTGTATCCATAGCTGTAGTCCTTTTATAGCAATGTCCCATTATTTAAGTAATATGTCTCAACTTCTATATAATTGACTGCCTTACACACAGGCAAACCATGATTCACACTAGAGTTGTGCAGATTTCAAGACCATAGATCTACTTTGTTTTATACTGGAATCCTGTGATCTACAAACCAGAGGCTGAAGCAAAGGGCCATAGCCAGTGGTTGAGGGCACAAAGGCCTAGCCCAGCCTCATTATACTCAGACCTCAAAATGTCTTGCTATGGGCCTGATGTATTGCAAATCACCCAGAGCTCTCTGCTTCTGCCTGCAATATTTCTCAACACAAGGCTTTGCAATTCCTTTTCTAATCATCAGGTGGCACTTACAGGTGGGACACAGTTTCTCTGCTGGAGCTCCAAGAAGCAGCAGAGTTGGAGAGAGATATACTCAGGGTAAGGCTATGGCAATCCTCCTCTGAACAAAACTTGCCATGAAAATCCCATCACACACGCGTGCACGCGTACTTGGTTGCCATCCTTTTTACATTTCCAAGATTTTTATTTTCCATAGCCTCACTCCCACCACTTCCAAAGTAAGACGTCAGGACACTGGAAATGACATAGCAGATATCTCTTTTGTTTTTAATCTCCACTCCACTCCCTGTGTCCAAACACACATTTTTCTAGAAATTACCCACACATAGAGAAGGTACACAAATAAGTTAATAATTAAAATGACAGAACAGGATCAGAGACACAGACTGCAGTGGGAGGGAAGGGAGGCAATAAATATGTAAGAGAGGAAAACAAATGGAATAAAAAAGAAAGGAAACCAGAAGTAAACCTATACCACGTTGCACAGATTCTCCAGAGTGTGTTCCAAAAGAATTCAAGGATTGCTCAGGAATTTGTTAGCGGTCTCCCATTCTCCAATTAACAGGTTGGTAATGGTGGACAAACCTCTCACAATGACTGGATTCCCACTCTACTGCACAGCTAAGAGGGAATGCTGGACACATTTACTGTGCACAAGGCAATAATGAAGCCTAGTAGAGGTGGCTTTCATGTGTACAGAAAATGCACTCTAAAACATGCTCTAGAACCCCACTCCCTATGTCACTTGGTGGGAATCCTTGGCAGATGTGTTGAGATGGAAAGGGTTCTCCAAGAGTAGGTGATTTGAAAGATTCTGATATAGCAGCCTAGAGACTGAGGAGCAAAAACTAGGGTCCACTCTGCATTGCAAGCCTGTAAAAAGGAAAATTGGTGAGCACAGGCAGTGAAAGCCAAGAGGGCTGAAAGACTCTACAGCAAGTGTCCAAAGACACTTTTGACCACTAGGGACCTATCAATGTCTTTGAGGCCATATCCCATCCAGTACAGAAATTGCTCCTTCCAGTCCATAAAAGCTGCCTGACTATACCAGCATCCGCCAGTCAACAAATGGCCATAGATTGTAGTCATGGTGATGTACGCTGTGAATATAAGATCCCCAAACTTATTGGAGCTGAAGAGAAGGAAGGCACTGCAGACAAGTGCCCTTATCAGGAGGGTCACAACCACTTCCTCATGTCCAGCGAGAATACTGCACACACTCCTTGGCCATGTTGGCCCAGGGAAACACATCAATCCATGAATGAGCACAACCTCGAGAGTTGGACATGTCTTGATGAACCAACGTGAAAACCACACACTACATCCCCTCCTTTCCTCCCTACGTCCGGCCCGTGCGAGTGAGTAGGGTGCAGACACACGAGGTGTCAATCCTGATCCAACGCCAGGCCACAATCTTGTCAGAATCCACTGTGAGGGCCCTTACGTACGACTGTTTAGCCTTGCACTCTGAGATCCAGTGGCGTCGGTCCACACCTCGGCAGCCACCCACCGTGCCCCCAGCTGGATTACATTTGGTTTCAAAGAAATACTGCTTCAACGGGCCCGTAAGCGTCTGGACCTCTGAAAGCACTGTCACAGTTTTGCCACGGATATCCACAGCTGTACGTTTATCAGTCACCCACACGTTGACGCTGTCACACACCGACATCTCTCCCCGGCGTATAGAGCTGTCCAGGGACCGTTTGGACTTAAGTGTTTGGTTAGCAGTCTGCACTGTCTGGGCATTGGAGTCCTCCATAAGGAAAAGCAAAGGAGGTCCCTCAGGTTCACGATGAGAAAGAGTGACACGGGGAGAAAAGAGGTCCCAGTCCTGTACTGGATTCTCAGACCAGAAGACATCTGTGTTGTTATGGAGGGCACTGGTGTTGGGGATTGGGGCAGCACGGATGACAGAGAGCAGTGGGGTGATCATGGCATGGAGCAGAATAAGCATCCCTCCCTGCACAGCGGGAACCTGAGTGGAAAAAAAATAAAATAAAGTAAGCTTCAAATGCTGGCTTGCACGTGTGTAGGGATATACTGTATTTTGAAGCACAGGAACTTCTCATAACAGTGTGTGTGTAAGTAAGTACGAGCCTGTGCACATATATGAAAGGCAGTACATTTCATAGGATAATCATGACTAGAACTTGCCCAAGGTTCCTCACAGAATTCATAGTGGCCATGCTTGCTGAGGACATCTAGGTATAGTCCAAAAGCAGCATCTTCAAGCTCTGGACAATAACAAATCCTATGCCTAGTTTACCTGTGAATAAACTCCATTGAATTCAGTGGTGCTTACTTCTGACTGAATAGGTTCAGCCTGTAAAACAGACTGAGCTTTAACAAATTATAGGCAGCTGAAAGGTAACCATCAGCTTTGAATTAGAAATAGAAAAAATATTGCAAAGTGTCATAATTTAAACTGTTTGCATAAAATAGGAAATTCATCAAAGGAGAAAAAAAATCAAATCTCTGCTTGAGTTGCTTCTTCATTCTCTGAATCCTCTATGAATGGGATAGGAAGCATGCAGCTCTCCACCTGTTGTGGGACAACTCCCAACATTCATCGCCATGAGCTGCATTGGTTAGAGCTGCTGTGGCTCACATTCCAACATCTGGAGAGCCATAATTCCCATTGTTCTTCATTGTTCATCTAGTAACAAACTGTTCAAACATATAAGCCTTGTTATCACCTCATTCATGTTCCAGAGCAAAGAGAAATTTCTTCCTTAGTAATCTGACAGAGGAAATCAGTGATTCTGCTCTGGAAAAAAAACACAACAGCTGGCAGCTCTCTTTCAATATGTTCTCTCTCTACAATATTTCTGCTTCTTTGCTACCAAAATATTCAGAAAATGGGACTAATCTAGTAGTCTATTCTATCCCATCCTCACCTTGATGCATTTCTTATCTGCCTTCCTTAGCCAATGACTTAACCAATACCACTTCAAGGGTTGAGCCTGGGGGACCTTGGCAGGTTATTGTCTTTAAAGCAGCCAGTAGCCATAGTTACTGTCACCATCCTAGTTTCCCCAAAATCCCGTATCTCCAAAATTCCATTGCACTACAGGTAAGAACAAACATGGCCAATTCCAACAAAACTGTGTGAGGAGCTATATACTGATGGGTTGTGTATGGGGTTTCTTTACCACAAGGCCACAGAATTTTGGCAAGTCTCTTCAGAGTTCTTGAAATTACAAGGACTAATTTGCTGCAGAAGAGAAAGTGTAAAAGCAAAAGTTAAGACCTTTGAAACTGCAAGAACCAACTACCTGCAGATGAATTTCAGAGGAAGAGAAAGAGGAAAGGAACAACAAAAAAAGCAAGCAAAAGAAGGCAGCTGTGAGAGAGGTCCATGGGCTGGCTGATGATGTTACCTGTGGGATCAGTGCTTCCTTAAGTCACAGCCAAGTAGATCCTCAGTTTCACATATTCCTCCAGAATATGGTCTTGCTTGGATACTCCTTGATGTAAGTCAGTCTGGGAAAATTTAGATGTTTGTAGTGATAGGTACAGTGACCTTTCTGATGCCTTGTCCCTAACAGACACTGGTACCTCTTTGCAATTCATGTGTCTGAAAGTCTAGACTCCAGAGAGTCTTAATCAATCTCAGACTGCATCTTTGTTTCTCCATGGGATGAGCAAGGAAAACGGGCCCTCGCCCAGGGCCAGAGGTAAGTGCTTTGTCCCACTCTTGACAAAGAGATCTGGCTCAAGAAACAGGCAGGTGTTGAGGGATGTAGACTTGGCTGAGGGCTTGATGTCACTCACCGGATCTGACAAAAGAGACAAAAACAAATGCTCAGTGAATGGGACCTAGGAGTCCTATTCTTCTTGCTTCAACCTGCTATGTTTGTGTGGAACAAAAAAAACATTGGCATCTACCACAAATCATGAAAGCAATTGTTTTTATTACTGGAAGAACCAAGGACAACAGCAGAAGGAGAAACAATGTACCTGGAAGACCTCCAGGATAATGAAAAATGAAACATAACAATAGCCCAAACTATAGTATACAAAGGGATCTTGCAGCACCTTTGAGACTAACTAAAAGATAGAAGTTGGTAGCATGAGCTTCCAATGACAATACCCCAAATGTTAGAGGGACTTTCACTTGCTCATCCTCCAATGTGATTTATGCCATACTATGCCAGCAATGCCCTTCAGCACTCTACACTGGGCAAACAGGCCAGTCTCTGCACCAGAGGATAAACAGACATAAATCAGACATTAGGAATGGGAATATATAAAAATAGGTTGCAGAACCCTTCAGTCTTCCTGGGCATTCCATCTTGGTCCTCAGAAAAGTGGTCCCTGAACAAAAAAGACTCCAATGGAAGACTCGAAAGAGAAACAACAGCATTGGAGTATATCAACAAACTTCAGTCCATCAGTGGGCTGAGCAGAGACAATGGTTT
>NC_056527.1:97879334-97995120 GCF_019175285.1 Sceloporus undulatus
CCTGGCACATTACAACACTAGTTAACCCCCAGTCTCATGGGGGCTCTCTTCAGCAGTTGATCACATTTTCTTTTTGGCTCCTGCACTACATCTCAATACTCATTCATATGGTTATCTATAAACCTTGACTTTAGGCAACATCTTTGCCTTATCCCCCAAGGCAAAGATGCTGCCTAAAAGGCTATGGTTAAAACTGATCTTGTCACCTAATCACACCCACAAAGTTTTGCACTGCTATGGACATTTTCACACACAAAATGCTATATACTGTAGGTCTGTTCCTGGGCTTTCCTCTCCACCACATGTATCTGAGGAAGTAGGCTCAAGGCTATGAAAGCTCATACTACCAATTTCTGTCTTTCAGTTAGTCTCAAAGATACTGAAGATCCCTTTACATACTAATTTTACAGACTGACATGGCTTTCAAGACTGTTGGAGACTGCATGCAAATATTTTTTAAAAGAAAAAGAAATGGCTTTTAGATTAGGATATCTGAGCCCAAACAATAGCCTAATTAGAGCCTAGTCTATGAAAGCTCATGTTGCCAACTTTTTTATTTCAGTTAGCTTCAAAGGTGCTACAAGATCTCTCTAAATAGCTTAGTCAGTCAGACGAAGGAAATTCATTTGAATTTCAACATTTTGCTGTCTCTTTCATCTCATCCCTTTCAAAATTAGTGCTTTCCAGGTGTGTTGAACTATAATCCTATCACCTCAGCCAGTAATGTCATATAGTCTGGGGGGCAGCTAATCCAACCCATATGGAGGACAGCAGGTATTATTTTTATATTTTTGTATTATTTTATTTTAATGCTGCCTTTCTTTCAGTCTGGAACCCAAGGAAGCCAACAAAAACCTAAAATAAGAAAGGCTTTTTAAAAAAACAACACACACCACCCTCGGATAATAAAAAAGTTAAAACATAATTAAACAGGTTATCATATTAAAATACCATTAAATTTTTAAAAGTGGAAAATTGTTTTAAAATAAAACAATAAAGTTAAAAATACATCACAAACACCCCATAAAAACACTCCCTGAAACCAATTAATCATCAAATGCCTATTTGAGTAGAGTAAAAATGCCTGCCAGACAAGGGAGAGCAGAAGAGGGGACCAGCCTAGTTTTCCATGGAAAGGAATCCCACAATCTGAGAGCAACCACTGAGAAAGCTCTCTCCAGTGTCCTCACCAGATGAGCCTATGATGGTGATGAGACTGGGAAGAAGCAAGGCTGGGGAAAATGCCTGGTCTACTTTCTTCCATCTTCTTCTGTTTTAAAATTCAGTGCTTTAGTCCACCAAAGAGCTACAGGAGGGATACCCCAAGGCTAAACATAACTCCCTAAATCTCCTTTAAAACATCAGATATCTGGAACACCATCCTCTAGAACAGGAGCAGACAACACAAAATATTTAGGCCATATATAGATCTTAACAAACACACCCCAAATTTTTGCAGACCCCTTCACAACATGCATTCTCACCACCAAATTTGCTGCCATGAGCCTGATCCCTGAAATTGCTACTAAAATTGCACAGAAATTGTCCATTTCTGTTACTTCCAGTCTCTTTAGCAATGGAAATCTGTGAGACTGAGACACTCTGCTCTGCTGTTTTTTAAGGGTTCTATGGTACAGAAACCACAGCACAGGGGTGGGCAGCTGTAGAAGGCTAGGGGGTCACTTTAGACCCCTATAAGACCTGGTGGCACAGTGGTTAAATGCCTGTACTGCAGCCATTCACTCAAAACCACAAGGTTGCGAGTTCAAGACCAGCAAAAGGGCCCAAGCTCGCTCGACTCAGGCTTGCATCCTTCCGAGGTTGCTAAAATGAGTACCCAGACTGTTGAGGGCAAATTAGCTTACTTGCTAATTAGCTTACTTGCTGTTCACCGCTATGATCTTTGGAATAGCGGTATATAAATACAAAACAAAAACAAAAAAAAATCAAGGGTCACACTCTGACCACACACCCAGTGCATTTTTTAAAAAAATTGCCCCAACTTTTACACCTTCTAGGGAGCATGGGGGAAATTTCCAGCACACTTTGTAAGAGCAAGAAGTGAGCAGAAGCAATATGCTGTTTCTAAAAAATGCCCCCCACATCCCCAGAGGGCATTTTGGGGCCAAAAAATTGACCACTAGGTTTCCTTATGGGCCACAAAAATAGCCAGGGGTCACACTTTGCCCACTTCTGCTCTACCAGCTTGCACAATAGTGGTTGCCATAGTATTGTAACAACAAGAGAGGAGTATGACCCTTGCAAGGAGGCAATGCAACCATCATCACCACAAAGTACTGCTCCCCACATGCACATTTTACAACTCATATCTGGTAAGTCCACAAGTCCACCTACAGGTCCTCCCATGCAGAGCTTAGGAAACTTACTTTGCTGGACCAACTTCCCAGAATTCCATACTCAGAAAAGCCAGTGGCCATGCTCCCTTTGGGATTTTGGGCATCATAATCCATAAAACTAATTTTTTCACGTACTCCTCTGAGCAGCTTTCTTGTGGAAGGAGACTGAGGTTTGCAAGACACCTTTTAGCCCCAATGTTCCTCCTGCCCCATCCCAGGGGCAGCTGGGAAACATCAGGTGACGCCTGGGCAGTCTACAGCTGCTGACAGGGAGCCAAGGGAATGGGATCCAGATGTAGAAACATCTGGGGATGGCTGTCACTGGGGGGGATGGGCTTGGGAGGGTGGCTAATCCCTCTCGCCTTTGAAACTGACACTGATAGAGTGTTTAATTCTTTCCCTCCAATCCCTCCCCCTGCTTTCATTAGTCAATCCAGGCTAGGTTGAACCCACCCTTGACTTACCCCACCTCCAACAAAATGCACATTTCCATAAGAGGGGAGCAAACAATGTCTGTGGGGCAGGGAGATAAACTACCTCCCTCCATTTGAATGGCTGGGAGGGATTGCATAGCAAGAGGGTACAGGATTTGACAAGCCATGTGTCTCTCTGTGTGTGCATGCATACATGCATTCCTTCTTAATCCAGGGATGCCTCTTGGCCTCTCAGACACTGGGGAGAACGTGACCTAGTAGGTAGAACCAGAGCTTGGAACAGGCACTCCTTGGACCACAACCCCTAGCATCCTCCAGCCAGTAGGACCAACCATGCTACCTGGTGGTTCTGGGAGCTGTACCTCCAAAAAGGTATCTTCCAGGCTGTATGAGGAAACAGAATAAGGTGAAACTGAAAGGAATGGCATGCAGTATCCAGCCAAGCTAACTTGTTTAGCAGAGTATTTGTGAGAGCTACAGAAACCAAGCAAAGCACAGGAATCAGGATCCAGACCTTTGGGGATGCTGGGGATGAGAACCACCCTTCCCCAGTCCCTCTTCCCATTAGTAAGGACAACTCCAGGGTGGACCTGGGTATCTTTTGTTCTCTGACTTTGTAACAGGGTGAGGCTTGGACTCCTGGCTTCTTTAGCAGGGGAGTGGTGCCTAGTGGCTAAGCAAACAGGTCTTAAGAGATAGTTAATCCTGACCCTTAGGCTATTTGCATAAGCATCTTTTTCCCCCCACAGTGCCTAGCGCCCGTGACCCCGCTCCCTCCCATGAGAAATGGTTGGGGGGGGGGGGTTGCGCGCCGGGAGTTGTGTGGTGTGAAACTGCAGGCATTCCACACAGGGGAACCAGCCCCTGCTCCAAGGAGGTATGCGTAGCTTAGCACCGGGCAGGCTCCGACCTGCCGCCTCCCAGCCACAACGCTGATCATCAACAAGCAGGAAGCTGTGGCTTTGTCAAGGATGCCCACAGTTCAGGCCTGCAGCTCCCGTAAAGAAGGCTCCTGATGTTCCATTCATTTTTGCCCCTCCTCACCAAACATGTCAGGGAGGGATTTGGGCCTTTCCAACTATTTGGGAAAACAACTGTATCGATGTCTGCATCAAGAGAGCCCCTCACTGTATGTAAAGCAATCAAAATTATGCAGTTAAATCACATAGCATAAGCATGGAACAGTTACTTTTTCAACCACAACTCACAGAATCCTCCACCCACCATGGCCATTGGCTATGCTAGCTAGGGTTTCTTTTTGCAAATGTAACTTTCCCAGGCTCTGGCATGACTCTTCAGTGTAATTGCAGTTTTTGCTACTTTGGGCCCGAACAGACAGGCCAAAATAGAGCTGCTTCAGGTCACTTTGGAGGTATGCTGTTTAAATGACACACACGTCTTAAGAGGCCAGAAGCTGCGCCAAAGCTACGCTCCTTAGAACTGGAGCGTAGCTTTGGCACAGCTTCCAGCCTCTTAGGACACATGCATCATTTAAACAGCATACCTCCAAAGTGACCCAAAGCAGCTTTATTTTGGCCTGTCTGTTTGGTCCCTTTGTGCAACTGCTATCAAACTGAAGTGTCACCAACATCTACATACCAAGAGACATATGCAGCCTGTGAGGAATAGAGAAGAGGGAAAGAAGGATGTAAAACGGGTGATGTAGGCCAAGAGACAGTATTATAGAGGAAGAAAGCAAGAGGCATTTAAGTACTGAAGCATCATGGTTTAACTAATACCGTCTCCACCACAAACCCCATTCCACCTTCTGAGATTCCACTTGTGCATTTTTCATTAGAGCTACAATCTTGCTTTCACTCGAATGAAAGCTGAGAATCTCAGGGCTCCAGATGCTATGACTGAGTCGGTACTTTAGAAAATTACTCTACAGATAGTTGAAGGCAGATTATGCTGTGCTTATTAAAATGCTAATACTAATGTCTATATTTTTTTTCCTTTAATTAATTCTTCCTTTTCCTTAAGTCCAGGAAATCTCCCTTTCCATAGAATTTTATGGAATTCTTCCAGCTTCCTTGCTGAATCCATTTATGGTTTTCCCCTTTAGAGAATCTTGTACTTTTGCCAGACATGCAGCCATGAACCACAGACTAGGACCTCTGAATGAAGTAATACTTGCTACTGTTCCTTTCTCCTGTTGTAAAAGGGATATAACTTCTCATTCTGTTTTGGCATCACTTAGGCTACTTCACTGTATCAACCAAGTAGCTCTGAAATTACCCCACAAGATACCTTGCTGTGACTGCTCTCCTTGGAACAGGACCAACACTCCCATTAGTCAGTGTGAGGCAAATGCCTCAGGCAACAAATGCTGGGGTAAGGAAGCATTGGCATACTCCTGGCTATTCTTTCTGAACTCCCAACCTGTTTCCTTTCACTGGAGGATATGAAGACCCTAAATACCTGAAGAGGCACCCAATCCCAGCTGATCCTGGAAGCTAAGCAGAATCAGCCCTGGTTAGTACTTGGATGGGAAACAGTCAACGGATATGCTGTAGGCTATGTTTCAGAGGAGGGAACTGGTAAAATCACTTCTTAAGTATTCCTTGCCACACTAAACTACTCTGCTTCCTAAGGGGTTGTGGTGGGAGCTCTACCTTATAGCCAGAGTTCAAATAGGATTCCACTTAGTTTCTGTACATTATCTTTCATCTCAGGCAGCAAAATGACTTGCACTGGCCTTGTCCAGGTAAACAAGGAGAGGAGACTTGGAAGTGGGGGTATTACTGTAGTTCAGAAACCTGAGGATGACCTAGAGACAAAGAGAAAGGTTTTGGCATTTAAAGAACAGGATTAAGGAATCTGCAAAAGACTTGAGCTAAAATTAAATCCAGTTGTTTCCAGTGAAAAATTCAGGAGTCTTGCTAACACATACCCTCAGAGAGAGTCCAGGGATTTTTCTTCTTTGCTAGTCTCTCAATCAGGGCTGGGGAGAAAGTAGATCAGGTTCTGCTGCAGATCTCTGAGTGATCTGCAAGTACTTCTGACTCCCAGTCACTTAAATATAGCCATAACAAAATAATGAGTTTTCACCTGAACTGCAATGATGAAAGCTTGGAGTTGCCAGGAATGGACCTTTGTGGCCAAGGACTCTCTTAACCCAATTTAATTCTTAAAAAATGGGGATGAAGGCAGAGTCAGTAGGTGGGTAAGTTTTGAGACATCTTTACACTAACTTGTTTTGCTTTGTTTTCAGCACGAGCTTTTGTGGATTACAATTCTGAAGTGGACTGTAACCCATGGAATTTTGTGGTAAAATAAATTGTTGCATGCCTTCAAGTCATTTCTGACTCATAGCAACCCTAAAGTGAACCCATCACAGGGTTTTCTTAGCAAGCTTTATTAATACAGGGGTTTTTCTTGCCTTCCTCTGAGGCTCAGAGTATTTCCATGGCTGTGCTGGGATTTGAACCCTGGAGTTGTAGTCCAATATTCAAACCACTACACTACACTGACTCTCTAACATAAATTAGCTAGTCTTAAAGGAGTCACAAGAATTCCTCCTTCCTCTATTTTTACACTAATGTTTTCTTTGAAGATTGTTATAATTGTTTTCCCATTGAGAACAAATTCTTTGATACAAAATGTGCTTAGAATCACCCTGTTCTTTTATTCTAAATGTAAGTCTTTTGCACCTGACTTTTGCATTTCTAGTTTTAAAAGCCACCCACACAAAATGGATCTGAAATCAGTGGCCACCTGGGTTCTAAGGCTGGGCATTTTCCTAAGAAGAAGTTAAAAACGACAAAAATTTTGAACTAAATTTAAAGCCATCTTGATCTTCATCACCATCAGCATAATTTCAGGATCCCTCTACCAGCATAGCCACTGGCTGGACTAGCTGAGGGATTCTGGGAGTTTTAATCTAAAAACTAACTTCTCCAAATTCTGCCCCTTCTACAGCCTCAAGACTTACTACTATTAAACATGTATCTAGAGAGATCTTGTAGCACCTTTGAGATTAACTGAAAGAAAGAGGTTGGAAGCATGAGCTTTCGTAGACTTCACTCATGCTTTGCATCTGAGGAGGTAGACTGAAGTCTATGAAAGCTCATGCTACCAACTTCTTTCTTTCAGTTAGTCTCAGAGGTGCTACAAGATCTCTCTACATACTGATTCTACAGATAACACGGCTATATCTTTGAATTCTACTACTATTAAAACTATTTGCCATGGCCTTGAACCATTGCCATTTGCCATTGCTGCCTCTACCACTGTACCAAGATTTGGCAAGATAGATGGATAGATAGACCTCTGCAAATCTGAGGTCTCTCCCATGTATGTTGGATTCTCATTATCCCCTAGGGCAGTGGTTCCCAACCTGTGGGTCGGGACCCCTTTGGGGGTCAAATGACCCTTTCATGGGGGTCGCCTAAGACCATTGGAAAACACCTATTTAATTACAGTTATGAAGTAGCAATGAAAATAATTTCATGGGTTTGGGTCAGCACAACATGGGGAACTGTATTAAAGGGTCACAGCATTAGGAAGGTTGGGAACCACTGCCCTAGGGTAATAGGAGTTTAATCTAGAGAACACTAGATTCTTGTTGAGGAAAGGCTACATGATGTTCCCCAAATGCATGTTTGGGTTAAAAATGGGAAGCTGGAAGATAGGACATATTCAGAAGAGGGGGAAAAAGAGTTGCAACATAGTTCCCACCCTGTTGCAATCTACTCTTGGGATAGGGAGAAGGGAGAGCCACATTCATACTTCCTCAGGTCCTTGCTGAAGTGTTATCAATTGTTACTCAGGAGGATCTATAATTCTGGCTAACTCACTGGCTCTTCATTGCAATTGTAATATGTCCTAAGTGGAGAGGCAGCATGGTGTAGTGGTTTGAATGTTGGACTATGACATTGCAGACCAGCTCGGCCTTGGTAACCCACTGGATGACCAGTCATACTCTCTCAGCCTCAGAGGATAGCAATGGAATCCCTCCCCCCCCCCGATGAAACTTTCCAAGAAAACCCCATGATAGGGTCACTATAACTCTGAAATGACTTGAAGGCACACAAAACACACATACATGTTCCAAGCTGACATACCAAACCATACACTTCAACACTGCACAGTTCAAAACCAGGGCACATGTGGCCAAGCAACATCAGAATAAGGTCAAGATGGTAAAAGCTGTTAATGAGGCAAAACAGACAAGCTAGGAGAAGCTGCAGCAGTCTGCTTTTGCTTGAGCTTACTGTGAAGGGCAAGATTTTACCCCAATTTCCCTCCTTCTCCTATCTCCCCTGAGGGCAAACTATTTAGTGCACCCTGAACTCAATTTGCTCCATGTGAAGTAAGCTGAGGACAAAGAGAGAAAGTGGGGCATTTTAAAAGTAGCTGGAAAAGTGGGTTGACAGATTAATTTAGGGTGTCCCTGCCAAAGCACGACATTTTGAAGGTATACCAAAGGCTCAAATCCCCTTGTGTATTATGTTTTAATGCAGGGGTAGGAATCATGTGTTGGACTCCAGTTCCCAGCATTCTTTGCCATCAGGCATAATGACTAGGGCTAATGGGAGTTGTAACTGAATAACATCTGGAAGGCCACATGATTTCTAGCTTTGTTTTAGAAGGAAGGGGTCACTGGCTGATCTATGAACACTAATTTTATTTTACATCTGCTTTAATTTCTATCTTATTATCAAAAGCTTCTGTCTTGGCTCACTGTACAAACTACATATTATGATGAGGCATAAACAACAGCTTGCAATTTAACAGTCTTCAACTCCACCACTTTCTTGCAAAGCCTGAAAAGTTAATTTTAACAAAATACATGGCTACAGTGACATGTGGAAGCCATCCATAACTGAGCAGAGGTAGGATAATGTTCTAGGCCCCAGTTATGGATGTCAGTTCCAGCCTGAGAGGGAGTGACCAGGCAGGCCCACCTCCATCAGGGGTAGCCTGAAGAAGAGCCCTCCCTCCAGTCCATCTGCCTTGGTCCAGGCCTCTGAGGGAGAGAATAATCACTGGACCTCATCCCCTTCCCCACCACCATTCCCTTCTTTTGTGTCATGTCTTTTAGATTGTAAGTCTGAGGGCAGGGAACCGTCTAATTAAAAATAATAATTGTAAGCCGCTCTGATAGCCATTAGGGCTGAAGGGCGGGGTATAAATACCATAAATAAATAAAAGTAAATTCTCAAACTTTGCTTTCTTCCAGGTCAGTCTTCAATATCTCTTCTCCATCTTGCTACAAATTGTCCTACTCTTTTAAATATATGTGGAAGCAGCAACCCACTCACAAAATTAGAAGGATGGAGGAAGGGAAAACATGGAGCTTGGGGTGGGAATAGTGGCAAAAGAGAACTTCCGCATTCTTCATTGACTCCAAGTGGGGGGTACCTATGGCCTTGTAGATGTGGTGGGATTCCAGCTCCCATTATCCCCAGCCAAGCTGCCAAATGATCTGGGATGATAAAACTACAGTCCAAAACATTTGGAAAGCCACACCCTGATCTAAGCAATCTCTGGCAAATATTTATTCCTCAGTTTGTTGGAAACGGAAAGGATCTGGGTGCAAATACTATGTTCAGAGGAGAAAATCAATAAAGATTTAGTTCCTATCACACTGGATTTTGGATCCTATCTACACAGAACTCTGCCACACTAAGCCAGGGCTAGGCTGCTGGCTATATTTCAGAGCCAGAAACTTGCAAAACCACTGAGCATTCCTTGTCTAAGAAAGTCCAATTAAATTCATGGGGGACCTGTACATTAACAGGCAACTTGAAGGTGCATACATGCACACACAGAGGCTGCTGTGCCCCTCCAAAGGTTGTTGGACTTCAGATTCCATCAATGCTGGCAGCTGCAGTGAAACAACATACAGTTGTTATTGTGTGCACCTTCAAGTCATTTCCGATTTATGGTGACCCTAAGGCAAACTTATCATGGGATTTTCTTGGCAAGATTTGTTCAGACGAGGTTTGCCATTGCCTTCCCTTGAGGCTGAGCGCTTGTGAATTGCCCAGTGCGTTTCATGGCTGAGCTGAGAATCGAACCCTGGTCTCCAGAGTCATAGTCCAACCCTCAAACCACTAACACCATGCTGGTTACATACAGCTGTTGTTGTTTGCCTTCAAGCTGTTTTCAACCCTCAGGTGACCCGATCATGGGGGTTTCTTGGCAAGTTTCTTCAGAGGGGGTTTGCCGTTGTCATCCTCTGAGGCTGAGAGAGTATGACTTGCTCAAAGTCACCCAGTGGGTTTCCATGGCCCAGCCAGGATTCCAATCCTGGTCTTCAGAGTCACAGTCCAATGCTCAAACCACTATGCCATGCTGGCTACATACAGTACTTATGGAGTAAGTAAACTGCTTGGGGAGTGCTTGTTCACTGATAAGTGGTATAGAAATGTACTTGCTATTGCTACTTGCACTTAACCTTGCATTTATTTAAGCTTTGTCAATGCTCAGATGCTATCTCCCTGGACTTTAACCTCTCTCCTCCTCTTGGCAAAACTTGTGGTTTGGGAGTGCAAGAAAAGTGGCTTTGTTTTCTTATAAGGCCAAGATTTGTAATCTGCCTTCTTCAGAGGACAGAGAGGGTCTGTGAGGGTTGCCTGGTTTGGATTCCCTGACTCCGAAGGCAAGGAAGAGGGTCGAGACCCCGGCCGTGGGCGCGCGTGGTGGGCAACCCTGGCTTCCCCCTTGTGGTTGCCTTCCCTTCCAGGGATCTCAGGCATCCTGCTTTCCATCAGCAGCAGGTAATCCAAACCAGGCGGATGAAAGGGCGAACAAGGCAGGGATATTTCCGCTTTTTCCCTTTCGTCTTTTTCCAGCTGGTTTCCATCTAGCCCTCCTTGTAGGCAAAATACATACGTGTGTGCGTGTGTATGGAAAAGGGAGTATTATCTTGATCATGACCGTTGATCCGTCTCTCTTTCTCACACACAGCCTGTTTACCTGGAAAGGCAAGAATAGGAACCCCCCAGCCCAAACTGGAGTATGAAACATGGGAAGAAAGATCAATGAAGATTGGACACCTGGGTTTTCTGAAAGCAGAGTGAAGTCTCATGATGGAATACATCTACAATGTAGAAATAATGCAGTTTGACACTACTTTAAGTGCCATGGCTCCATCCCACAGAATCCTGGGATGTGTAGTTTGGTGAGGCACCAGTACACTTGGGCAGAGAAGGCGAAAGACCCTGCAAAACTACAAGTCCCAGGCTTCCACAGGATGGAGATACAGCCAACATAGAGTAGTTGTTTCAGCATTGGACTATGATACAGGAGACCAGGGTTTGAATCCCAGCTTGACCATGTAAACCCTATGGATGATCTTGGACAACTCACACTCTCTCAGCCTCAGAGGATGGCAAGGACAAACTCCCTCTGAAGAAATTTGACAAGAAAACCCTATGATAGGTTCGCCTTAGGACTGCCATAAAAACCGACTTGAAGGCACACAACAATAAGATGATGTGCCACCACTCTTTGGCAGAGAAGATGAAAGAGCTTGTAAAACTACGAGTCCCAGGAGCTACAGGACTTGAAAGTGGTATCAAACTGCATTATTTCTACAGTGTGGATGCACTCATGGATGGACTGCCTCTGGAAGAGGCTTCCTGGCATTATAGCTACGCTGGTTATCCATGACAAGAGGAGTACAACCTAGTGTGTGTCTGTGTGCATGTGCGTGGGACTGTGCATGGGAAGGGCTTATTGGAATCCGAACCTGGGTACTTTTCAGCTCTGAACAGCGAAAAGCACTGCCTCAAAGTGTGCTGGAGTCTCCTTCTGTAAACAGAGGCTGATTTGGGAGTGCTTTGATGGTGTCTTCCTGCATGGTAGAGCGAGGTTCCACTGGATGGCCCTTGGGGTCTCTTCCAACTCTACGATCCCATGACTCCAGAGACCAGGGTTTGAATCCCAGCTGGGCCATGGAAACCCACTTGGTGACCAGTCACACTCTCTCAGCCTCAGGGGGTGGCCACAGCAAACCCCCTCTCTGAACAAAACTTGTTAAGAAAGCCCCAATCAAGTTGGAAATGATTTGAAGGCGTACAACAATAACAAACTGATATGGTTGGGCAAACTAGGGGTGTGCAGGAACCCGGACACCTGGGTGTCTCTGGGGTTGTGAGGAGGGGGGGAGGAGAAGGGGGCGCTGTGGAAAGCATGCCTCTGTTTGCTTCCCTCTTACTACCTTTACGGTGTCCTCCCTGCACCCCATTCACCTCCTTCTTTTAGGGTGTCCCCATTGGACCACTATTTACCTCCTATCTTTAGAGTGCTCTCATCCCACGGCACCCCCATTCGCCTCCTACAGCCCCTTCCCCCTCCTACCTTTAGGGTGCCCCCATTGCACCCAAATTCCCCTCCTACATTTAGGGTGCTCTCATTGCACCCCCAGTCACCACCTACATACACCTCCATTGCCCTCCTGCCCTTACCTTAGGGTACCCTCATTGCACCCCCATTTGCTTCCTATCTTTAGGGTGCCCCCATTGCACCCCCATTCTCCTCTTACCTTTAGGGTGCCCCCATTGCACCCCAAACACCCCCATTGCCTTTCTACATTTAGGGTGCCCCCATTGCATCCCCATTCTCTTTTTACCTTGAGGGTGCCCCCACTGCACCCCCATTCACCTCCTACTTTTAGAGTGTCCTCCCTAGGCTCTCATTCCCCTCCTATTTTTAGGGTGCCCCCATTGCACCCCCAACACCCCCATAGCCTTTCTACATTTAGGGTCCCCTATTGCATCCTCATTCTCCTCTTACCTTGAGGGTGCCCCCACTGCACCCCCATTCACCTCCTACTTTTAGGGTGTTCTCCCTAGACCCTCATTCCTCTCCTACTTTTAGGGTGCCCTCACTGCACCCCCATTCCCCTCCTACACCCCCACTGCCCTCCTACCTCGAGGGTGTCCTCCCTGGACCCTCCTTCCCCTCCTACCTTTAGAGTACCCCCCTGGCACCCCTGACACCCGCATTGCCCTCCTACCTCGAGGGTGCCCTCCTGGCTGCCCTTCTGCCTCTTCCGTCCCCCTCCGGCTGCCAAGGGGCTCTCCTGCTGCTGCTGCTGCTGCTGCCTCGCTTTGCGGAGTTGGGCTTGGGGCTCCCTGAATGGTGGAGGGGGAGTGGGCGAGGGAGGGAAGGAAGGAGAAGGGGAAGACCCAGGTGAGGAAGGACTGGAGGAACAGGTTTGGAAGGGAGGAAGGAAGGAAGGAAGGACGGAGAGGAAGGAAGGAGGAATGGAGAAGGAGAGCCAGGCGTGGAGGACTGCTGGTGCTGGAAGGTGCGCAGCAGAGCTCCTCTTTCTCCTTCCTTCCTTCCCTCTCTCTCTCGCCTGCCTTCTTGGCGGAGCCTGCCCGGTCTTGCCCCACCTGAGGCAGCCTTCCCCAGGGCTCTTGCTGCCTGAGCCCCACCGAAGCGGCCCATACCTGGCGCCCCCCGCCCCCTTGGCCCAAGGCAGGCAGCAGGCAGACCCCCCTTGGACTCCCCTTGGCTCAGCTGGGCGGGAAGGAGCCAAGGAGGAGGAGGAGGACTCAGGTGGGGAGAGACCAGGGCTGCATCCACACTGGGGAATTAACCCGGTTTGGCACCGCTTTAACCCTTTTTCTGGCTCAAGGCTATGGAATTCTGGGAGCTCCCAGAATTCCATAGCCTTGAGCCAGACAACAGGTTAAAGCGGTGCCAAACCGGGTTAATTCTCCAGTCTAGATGAAGCCCAGGGTTCGAGTCCCAGCCTTGGGTCGTCTTAGTCACACTCTCTCAGCCTCAGAGGATGGCAAGGGCAAACCCCCTCTGGAAATTGGTCAGGAAAACTCCATGATAGATAGGGTCACCCCACCATAAGTCATAAGGTACACAACAACAACAATAACAACAACAACAGCAGCAGCGCTCCCGCCCAACCTGGAGGGTCTGAGGAGACTAGGCAATTAAGTTTAGGTCCTCCTTTTCCTCCTCCTCCTCTTCCATCATCTCTGCTGCCTCAGGACTCAGTTTTCCAAGTACAGTAACTCCAAGAAACCTGCCTGAGGGCAAAGCCACAGAGATACTGTTCAAATGGCAGTATTTGCCCACAGGGAAACCATACTTGCCCATAGAGAATGATTGGAAAATACAGTACTTTCCCATAGGGAAGCATTGGGGAATACTTGCCCATAGTGAAACCATACTTGCCCAGACAGAACCAATTTGGGGAATACTTGCCCTTAGGAAATCACTGGGGAATACTTGCCCAAAGAGAACAATTGCAGAATACTTGCCTCACAGGGAGACATTGGAGAATATTTGCCCATGAAGAAGCCATACTTGCCCATAGGAAACCACTGGAGAATTTTTGCTATGGGCAAGTATTTTACAATGATTCTCTATGGGCAAGTATGGTTTCTCTATGGGCAAGTACTGTCATTTGTACCACTTCTGTGTGTGTGTAAGGAGGCAGCAAAGGGCTTTTTCCACGGTGATTACCCAGTGCGTCACTTGTGAATGCGTGACAGAAAAGGGATGCTTGGGGTGTTTCGGTGGATATTGAAGGCGCATGGAGCTGTTTGGGTTGGGCATCTGACAGGCTAAGCCATGTATTACAGCATTATGGCGCCAACATTTGTGGGATTCACTTCCTCAGTAGTTTGTGGCATTTTTTATGGCATTCCTTCCTCAGTTTGGCGGGGCTTCAGGGCGGGAAGGTGTGTGTCTGGGAGATGGTAAACAAACTGCTCATGAAATATCAATATTCAAAGGGATCTTGTATCACCTTTGAGACTAACAGAAAGAAAGAAGTTGATAGCTTGAGCTTTTGGGGACTTGAACATGAAATAAGAGTACACTTGTCTTTCCACATTCGCTGGGGTTAGGGGCACAAGACCCCCATGAATGTGGAAAAACCGCAAACAAAAACACTATGTTTTTTACCTGAGAGGACACCTCTCTAGGAATCTCTTGGTCCTCCAGTGTGACTCTGTGATCAACAACTGCCATTGACCATAGAATTGCTCTGAAGGAGCTACGAAGTGAAGTGTCTCTAGGAATCTCTGGGTCCTTCAGTGCAACGTTTGGTTAAAGTTAACCATAGGGTTGTGCCAGAGGACCTAGATATTCCTAGAAATAGCATATTAATAAAACTCATGTATAATCAAATCCACAAAGTCAAAGCCGCAAATGTGGAGGGACGTGTGTAGTATGTTCTGTGACAGTTTTGTGTAAGGCTTATTAAACCTATGCCATTGTAATGTTGTGTGCTTTGAAATACTTTCTGAATTAGGGCAACCCTATAAGGCAAACCTTGGCAAGATTTGTTCAGAGGAGGTTTGCCATTGCCTCCCCCTGAAGCTGAGAGAGTGTGACTTGCCCAAGGTCACCCAATGGGTTTCATGGCCAAACTGGTCTCCAAAGTCATAATCTAACGATCAAACCATTATGCCACACTGGCTCCCTATTAAACCTATACTGTGATGATAACTAACACTAGACGGTGGCCTGAGAACTTTATTGCCCCTTGACCCCACCAAAATCCTCTTCCTCACTCAACACAGCTGGTGAAGAGAAGGGCCTTCTATAAGCAGTGGCATCACTAGGGTTGGCATCCCCCTGTGGTGTATTTATTTGTTTATTATTTATTTATTTGATTTCTATGCTTCCTTTCCCCCAGGAAGGGACCCAAGGTGGCATACAAGATAAACATATTTCAGAACATCACAATAATTTAAAAAAAAAAACACATTTAAAACAATTCAAATTCCTAGATTCCTATACGCTCATGCATTGACTTCCTCCCATACCACACCATACGGAATCCTTTGGAAGGTTTTTGGTACTCCTAAATCACAATTCCTGTACATATCACTGAATGTAATGGCAATCGTTGGGACGTAAACATCTTGCAAAATTAAAATTATACCTTTAAATGACAATATCGTACTCGCAGCCTAAATATATTTACATATACATTGTTTAACATGGCGAAATGAAAAAAAATTGTAAGATCTGATGTTTTGAAATAAAAAGTAAAAATAATTTTACAAATATTGTATTTTAAAATTTTTTAAATTATTTTTTTTAAAAAACCTGGGGCCTCTCATTTCTCTTTGCACTGAGCCTCTCCCCGCTCACACCACCTCTTCAGCGTTTTAAACACCACAGTTCATTTCTTCCAAGAGGCAGATGTTTGGGGAACTGTGATGGGTTTTTTTGTGGGTTTTTCGGGCTATGTGGCCATGTTCTAGAAGAGTTTCTTCCTGACGTTTCACCAGCATCTGTGGCTGGCATCTTCAGATTCCATCCACAGATGCTGGCAAAACATCAGGAAGAAACTCTTCTAGAACATGGCCACACAGCCCAAAAAACCCACAACAAACTATGGATGCTGGCCATGAAAGCCTTCGACTTCACAAACTGTGATGGGGTCTCCTGGTGTGGTTTGAACCTCACCCCACATTTTCCTATTGACATCCCTGCCTATAAGGCAGACTGAGGAGGAGTCCTCACTTCAGGGAACTTCTTTTAAGCATTTCCTTCTCCTTTTGTATCATGTCTTTTTAGACTGTAAGCCTGAGGGCAGGGAAATATCTAATTAACTATCTGTAAGATGCTCTGAGAGCCTTTGTGGCTGAAGAGCAGTGTATACATACAGTAAATAATAATAATAATAATAATAATAATAATAATAATAATAATAGAGAGCAGCAATACCAATAGCAAGTACATTTCTATACCACTTATCACTCAGCTAGCACCCCCTAAGCGGTTTACAATCTGTAAGCCAATTGCCCCCAACAAGCTGGGTACTCATTTTACCGACTTATGAAAGGATGAAAGGCTGAGTGGACGTTGGAGCCCTTCTCTAGGATTGAATTTACAATGTTGTGGCTGCAGTACCAACGTTGTAACAAGGCAGTAACACTGTTCATTTTTTATGCTTGAATTTTGGTTCTCTAGGAGTGGCACTTGTGGGATTATTATTACTGCACATATTCACGTATAAATCTAGAAATTTTAGTCAAAAAATTTACCCAAAAGACCTGAGTCATCTACAGGACAATATAAGTACTGTACTTTAACTCTTTTAAGTCTTATTAAACAAATGAACCATCTCCTGGTGACAAGCAAGAGCATAAGCTGTCCTGGAAGCCTCCTGGAAGCCCTCCTGACCTCTCCTCTATATTCTTACCCATCCAGCTTTCACACACACACACACACACACACACACACACACACACACACACATATATATATATATAGTGCTGTAGATTTACACAGCGCTGTATATACAAACAATAAAATAGATAAAGTAAACCTGCCCATGGCCATATAATCTAGATTGTTTGTAACATACCCCTAGGTTTTACCCTCGACTCATCCACGGGCCATATCAAAATCCATAATTCTGGCCCCCAAACCTGCCCTCGACTTATACATGAAGTTGATTTATAGTCAAGTATATATGGTATTTGGCCTTAGATGCTAGAAAACCATGGGTACGTCTTGTTTACTACGCACCTTGACACATACCTTCCACTTGACAGGGACAGCAACAATTACTCCTCTGTCATCTCGGTTTTTCAGCTGCTTTTCAAATGTCCCAGTTTCTTTGTCCTCCTCTCACCTTTCAACTTTGTCCTCTGCATACTTCTTACTTACGGCAATTGACTTCAAATTCTACTGGGATTATTTTCACCATTTCAACAACCCCTCACTCCTGTCTTCTGTTGGCTCTTACCTTAAAATCAAACAACCATCCTATTTTGCAGCTGTTTGGCAGAAACTGAGATTTGAAGACTCGGTTCTGTAGCCCTTATGTCTAGCTCTATCCTAATGAACTTGTGGCAGAAACATGCTTTAAGTGAGAGATTTTCTGCCATGATCACTTCTTTTTAAATGCAACCTCTTCCAACAAAAGTTGTGGAGGTGGCTAGAAAGGCAACTAAAATGTGTGACTGCTCTGTTCTTTCAGATGACTTAGTGCCTAATGGTGTGCATTTCTAGATAGGTAGTTCCCTGAACTCAGGGCCTTCTCAAGATATTTTTCTTCTTCAAATAAAACAGTATATAGCAGTGCCACAGAAAGTGGTGGTCCATGGACCAGTGCTAGTCCATGAGCCATCAGCTGCTTGCCCCTAGAGGATTGCACAGGAAAGAAAGGTTGTTATCAGACAAGGGAAATTGGAAGTATAATCCAATGGCAATCCGAACGCAATCATGGGGTTTAACATTATTGCATGATAGACTACCACACGCAAATTCAGGCAATGAGAAGTCAGTCCGAGCACAATCATGGGGTTTCACGTTATTGCGTGATAGACTGCCACACACAAATTCGGGCAATGGCAAGCTATTTTCGGGCAATGGGAAGTCAGTTCGAATGCAATTTGCCTTCACGTAAATTTGCTGAACTAGCAGATTCACATAAATGCGTTCTGGCCCCACTTTCTTTTCATTCGAAATTAAGAGAAATTCCTCACGTGTAATAAAGTCCAAAGAAAGAGTTGTAGGCAGTGGTCACAAATATAGTACAACTACTTGGCATATTGGGAAAAATAAAAACTGCCAGTCTTCCACTTCAGATATTTTAAAAATAACTGGTATATAACACTCCTTCCTCCTAAAATGTCATCTTGTTTTAGCACCAGAAACAGAAAAGCCACACAAGTACTTCTTCCTAGCAGTAAAATACAACAACAATAAATTAAATAATTAACTGTTTACTGTTGCTCTTTCACAACAACTCAAAATCATCTGCTTGAGGCCCCTGCTTTATCCTGCTTAACAGTAGGAAAAATAAAAAACGCCAGTTTTCCACTTCAGATATTTTAAAAATAACTGGTGTATAGCACCGCTCCCTCCTATAAAGTTTTGTTTTAGCCCGAGACAAAAAACAACAACCCTTAAACAAGTACTTTTTTCCTAGCAGTAAAATACAACAGCAATAAATTAAACAATTAACTATTTGCTGTTGCTCTTTTACAACTCAACTGTGGCTGCTGCTTTATTCTGCTTAATAGCAGGGATAGCCCAGCCAATACTTCTTATCAAAAAGTATTACGCCTTCACACTGCCTCCTCTCCACATGGAGATTTTTCCACGGTGTGAAAGAAGAGATATGAAGTGATTGGACAATATGGGAAGTTTGCAAGTGGAAGACTTTGTCACCTGAACCCCTCTTAAATTCTGTGTTTCAGGAATGGTACAATCAAAGGTTCAGGGGAAAGCACTTTCTGGGTCAATTACAATCTAAAAGCATGAAATGGAAATGAGATACTAGAACAGACAGTATCACTTCAGATGCCGGTGTGTGGAGGCACATTTTTTAATGCTCTCCCCTTCTTCATGTAAAGCAGGAATGGGAATCATGCGGTGTTCAGATGTGGATGGACTGCAAGTCCAAACAATTTTAACCAGCATAGCCAATAATGAGGAAAGTGGGAAGCTGTAGTCCAATAGCAGTGGGAGGGTGGCATGGTTCCCATCCTGCTTTAGACCAACCACTGACTTTCCAGATGCTCCCACCAGCCTTCGTCTGACCTGTGCTTGGGGCAATGGGAATTGTAGTCCAACAACATCTGGGGCAACAGTTTCCTCATCCTTGCTTTAGAAATCCTCTGTGCATGAGAATGACAGTGATGAAGATGACAATGATAATAGAAACCATAGCACAGGTTTCTATGAAAAGTTCAGATACCTGCCACGGGAACTTTGAATAACATTGCCCTATGTTCTAACACAACCTTCCCCAACCTGGTGCCTACTCATCTTTCCTATCCAACATGGTCAAGACTACGCTAATTCATTAGCTTTCCTTCTTGTTCCAGCATTGCCACAATTAGAAGCAGGCCTGCAGGGACAAGAATATTCAAAGGTCTGCTTTTACTTAAAGAAAATGAAAAGACAATTGTCTAGCTTGTCCTTTTATGTATACAGATATAAAAGACAGGCTAAATTCTACTTGCTTCTTGTCTGCCTTCACAATTCCACAGTTCTCCTGCCCAATGAATGCAAAAGCATGCTTCAGTGATTAATAATCCCTTCTGTTTGTTTGGGGTTTTTTAGACTTTGAGACATTTATTTTTTGATGGTGAATAGTTTAAAGCAAACAAATAATACTAATCAGCATTTGTTTTTATTTGTTAATATTATTTAATAATTAATATTAACTTAAACACTATACATATATATATATATATATCTACGTGTTTGTTGGTTTCCCCCCCCCCCACCAGCTGCATTTGGACAATCTTATTTTAACTCAAAGTGACAAAATATGAATGAGTCTTTTGCTTTTCCTTCCCCAAAAGCCACAAAAACACAGGAATTTGTGTAGTTTCCTGTTTCATACAAACCAGGAAACTGGTTACCAGCTTCACAAGTCAATATATTAAACCAACTTCAAACTGTAGTCTAACATCCTAGGTTTTTGCAAAGCTGCTGATCACAGTTTCTAATGAAATGGGAGTTTATAGCTAATTAGAGATTTCCTGGCTTAACGTCTTCTGATACCACTATTGTCCTCCAAAAATCTCAGAACTGTATCTTCCATAGTACACTTTGAATGAACCAAAATGTTTATTAGATGGCATTTTTGTCCATTGCTGATTATTATTTTGTGACAGCCAAATACAATCTCAATGTTTTGAGATAGTAGATAGGATTGGCCCAACTAGGGTTGTCAGAGTCAAAACTGGAGAGGGTTTTTGCAGGAGCACGGGTGGCTCAGTTGTTAAATGCCAATATTGGAGCCACTCACTCATAAACACAAAGTTGTGAGTTCAATCCCAGCCAGGGCTCAGGGTCAACTTAGCCTTGCATCCTTCCGAGGTCACTAAAATGAAGTACCCAAGCAATTAGCTTACAGTTGTAAACTGCTTAGAGAATGCTTAGTACAATATGAAGTGGTATATAAATAAAGCTGCCATTGCTGTTCTTGTACCTTTAATGCCCCCAGGAAGAACACTACCATCCCCACATCACTGTAGGCAATTCTGTGCTTAAGTCCATCCAGCAGTTCACCTACCTGGGAAGCATCATCTCCTCAGACGCCAAGATTGATAAAGAGATCGATCACAGATTAGCAAAGGCATATTATAGTGGATTCGGAAGGTTTCACAAAAGAGTCTGGAGTAACAAACACTTGAGGCAAAGCACAAAAATCAGTGTGTATAGAGCCATTGTACTGTCTATTCTCCTTTATGGGTCTGAAACATGGGTCACCTATCGCCAACACCTATGACTCCTTGAACGCTTTCATCAGTGCTGTTTACACACAATTCTAAATATACACTGGACTGACTGTGTGACAAATGTTGCTGCCTTGAGCAAGCAGGGACCACCAGCATTGAGGCCATGCTATTGAGGACGCAGCTGCGCTGGCCAGGACACGTTTCTAGGATGAAGGACCATTGCCCCCCCCAAAATAGTATTCTACGGTGAACTCACCACGGGTCAGTGTAAGAGGGGTGCCCCAAAGAAGAGATACAAGGACTCCCTGAAACAACACCACAGGCTCAGCCAAATTGATCACCAACAACGGTCCATCCTGGCCTCACACCAGGAGGCATGGAGACGCACTATCCCTGATGCTGCAGCCTTCTTTGAAAGCTCACGCTGAATGGGTCTCGAAGAGAAACGACAACACAGAAAGAACCACAACCCAGAAACGTCGCCCAAGGAGACTTTCTGCTGTGCTTTCTGCAACTGGACTTGTTTATCTCGGATTGGCCTTTTTAGTCATCAACGCGCTTGTAGAAAGTGCGGGATGAGTCCTTCCTGAATCTTCATTCGCGAAGTAAAGCCAGAGAGAGACCTTTAATGGTTATGTTGATGAGGAAATTTCAGGTGAGTGTGTGTGTGTTGTGTGATTTTGACTTATGGTGAAACTAAGGTGAAACTATCATGGAGTTTTCTTGGCAATATTTGTTCAGAGAAGGTTTGCCATTGCCTTCCCCAGAGGCTAAGAGCATGTGACTTGCCCAGGGTCACCCAGTGGGTTTCATGGCACCTGGGAATCAAACCCTCGTCTCCAGAGTCGTAGTCCAATGCTCAAACCACTATGCCATAAATTGACATAGATAAATTTTATGCAAACTGGTATCGTGTGTGTGTGTGTGTGTGTGTGTGTGTGTGTGTACATTCATTACTTGGCTTTGGGCACTGTGTAAGCAGCTACCTACTATCATCAAGCCCATTTTTATCTTCCTCCAGAACAATTACTAGATCGAGGAGTCTTCGCTGGAATAGAGCTGATTTTGCATTTCTCTTGCATGCTCTCTGATACTAAGGTCCAATTTTTTCTTCACCTTTTTGGAAACCAGAATCTCTCTCCCACCCCTCCAACGGTATCCCTTTCCTGGGATGGGTCCTGGCACTGATGGTGTGTCCTTCTTTTTGTTTTGTTTTGTTTTGTTTCCTGACAACAAAGCCAGCTGCCTCTTTTCAGCACCTTACATCAAACAGTGGGCCGCGACAGCGCAAATCCCAGACCTGTCTCTCCCTGGCTTTTGTTAGCATGAATAGGTGGCCTTGTCTGCCTCAAAGAGGGACAGAGACATAAGCAATTAACAAAGATGGCCTTCTCCAGTTTCCACAGAAAAAAAATATTGAAGAAAGAAAGAGACATATTCCTCGCCTCCTTGCGTTCCAGGTGGAAACAAAACCAAGAGAAAGAGGGTTAAAAGCCTTCATGGTGAGGGGGGCACATGTGATGCTTTCTTTTGAAGCTGCTGTATAGGTATAAAAACTTGGACATTCTACACAAAGAAGTCTGTAAAAAGAACTTTCTGACAGCCAAGTATAAGGTAGGGCCATGTTTCTGTGGGTCACCACCTTAGTTACAATGGGTAGATTCACAGAGGTGGAGGCAACATAAGGACTATCAAATTGAAGCTTTATCCAAAGGCACAAGGCTTTCCACCCACCTTCTTCTCCTTTGCCAGCTGGAAAAAAAAAAAAACCAAGAAGGTGCTCATCATCACTATTAAAAAAGAACTGAAAAAGCTGCCCACTGGAAGACGGGAGATTTAACTCTGAAAAATGGTGGACTAGAGTTTGGAATACATGAAAAACTTTCTGACACCATCAGTTCTTGTAACGGACAAAAGAAGACTCTATCACCCTCCAAGGGACTGTGTTCTACTGTCGAACAGCTCTTACTGTCAAGAAGTTCCTACTAATGTTGAGGTGGAATTTGTTTTCCTGGAGCTTGCATCCATTTTTCTGGGTCCTATTCTCTGGAGCAGCAGAAAAAAAGCTTGCACCAATCTCAAAATGACACGCCTTCAAATATTTATACAGGACTATCATATCACCTCTTAACCTTCTCTTCTCCAGGCTAAATGTACCCAGCTCCCTAAATCTCTCCTCATAGGACATAGTTTTGAGACCTTTCACCATTTTGGTCACCCTCCTCTGGACATGCTCCAGCTTGTCAACATCCTTTTTGAATTGTGGTGCTCAGAATTGGATGCAGTATTCCAAGTGAGATCTGACCATATAGAATAGAGTGGTAACATTACTTCCCTTGATCTAGAAACTATACTTCCATTGATGCAGCCAAGATATGCATTGGCTTTTTTAGCTGCCACGTCACACTTTTGACTCATGTTCAACTTGTGGTCTACTAGGATTCCTAGATCCCTTTCACATGTGCTGGTGCCAAGCCAGGTGTTCCCCATCCTATATCTGTGCATTTTATTTTTTCATCCTAAGTGTAGTACAGTACCTTATATTTCTTCTTGTTGAAATTTAATTTGTTAGTTTTGGCCCAGCTTTCTAATCTATTAAGGTCATTTTGAATTTTAATCCTGTCCTCTGGGATATTAGCTACTGCTCCTAATTTGGTGTCATCTGGAAATTTGATAAGTATGCCGTCCATTTTTTCTTCAAAGTCATTGATAAAGATGTTGCATAGCACTGGCCTCAGAACAGAACCCTGTGGCATCCCACTGGACACTCCCATCCAGGATGAAGAGGAGCCATTGCTGAGCACGCTTTGTATTTGGCCAGTCAGCCAATTACAAATGCATCTAGCAGTTGCATTGTCTAGTCCATATTTTACTAGCTTGTTTGCAAGAATATCATAGGGGACCCTGTCAAAGGCCTAACTGAAATCAAGATATGCTACATCCATGATAGCACTCCCCCCCATCTACTAAGCTGGCAATTTAATCAAAACAGGAAATAAGATTCATCTGGCATGACTGGTTTTTGAGGAACCCATTTTGACTTTTTGTGATTATGGCATTGTATTCTAAATGTTTAACAACTTTATGCTTAATAAGTTGCCTTGAATCTTTCCTGTATTGATGTCAGGCTAACAGGGCGATAATTGTTTGGGTTCATCCTCATAGTACAACATCATCCGGATAACTATGGAATTGTCTGTTAAGCATCCCTTGTATCACACAGTGCCCTCAACCTTGCCACCCTAGGAAATGTCTTTCCGAGTGAATGTATGAGGCATACTTTGGCCACTGCTCTGACTAACATTACCTCATTGCCATTCCTGTGCAATAAATTTCAAGCCAGGGCCAGCCCAACATCCTTCAGCCCATGAGGCAGAAAATCCAAACAGAGCTCCCTCCCTGGGGCACGAGAGGGGGACCATGTTAGTAAGAAATTACATCTACAATGCTATATTTTATCAGAAAATGGCTAGTATGGAACTCAGTGGAGCTTACTTATGAATAACATGTATTACTGAGAGTGGAATCTTTAGCCTATAGTAAAGTAAATCCACATAAGTAAAATTGGGGGCAGGCTAGTCACTGATTGGTAAATCCAGAATGAAAGATAGGTAGAGTTACAGCTTTTACAGATTGCATTTCAAGATCTCTGTGCCACTTCACTTCTTACTCTCTGATCTTCCATCTTTCTCTCTCTTTGCCATCCTATCTCCCTCCCACTCTTTTTTCTCTTTCTCAGTGCCTCCCTGTTTTTTCTCTCTCAGTTTCTCTGTGCCACCTCCTTTCTGTCTCTTTTCTATAGCCTCTTCAGTGTTTTTGTTATTCTTGTGTGCCTTCAAGTCATTTCTAACATAGCAACCCTAAGCTTATCCCTACCATGGTTTTTTTTGGTTGTAAATTTTGTTTAGAGGGGGCTTCTCATTGTCTTCCTCTGAGGCCAAAAGAGTGTGACATGTCCAAATTTTCATGGCTGAGTGAGGATTTGAACCCTGGTCTCCCACAGTCCTAGGCTTCATTTGTACTGCAAAATTAATGCAGTTTGACACTGCTTTAATTGCCATGGTTAAATGCTATGGAATTCTGGGATTTGTAGTTTTGTGAGATATTTAGCCTTCTCAGTCAGAGAGCTCTGGTGCCACTACAAACTCCAAATCCCAGGATTCCATAGGATGGAGCCATGACAGAGCCTTATCATATGAGAAAAGAAAGCCAAAATGGATTGGGAGAGAAGTGGTTTTATCTGTGCCTTTTTGTATGCCACTGAAGCATTTCCATTCTTTTCTCAAGGGAGAAGGTCATAAAAGCATGTCTTTTGTCATGCTGGAAAAATCCTTTTAACAAAAGGCATACTTTTATGACCACCACCCTTGGGAGGTAGAACAGAAGTACTACAATAACATGTGGACAGGCATGGAGAAAGCTACTACAGTATTCTGATCCATTTCAGCTTTCTTTTCTCTTGAGATAAGACTCTGAATTAACTCTGCAATATGACAGTAAACTTAGTCCAGGACTCAAAATCACTATATATCACTGGTTCCCATGAACTCTAGATGGAACTGAGTTGAAGGCTGCAGTTTTCCCACTCTGAATGTACAGGATTGCATTATAAATTATTTACTGAGTACAAATGGCACCCAAAATGTGTCAGCTAAACTGAATGCTTCTGACAGCCCTACATATTTCCCGCACTGACAAGTGTGAACTTTAAAAGAATGTTCACTTAATAGCAGCAACACAATATTGTCATCACACAGTATTTTATGGCCTGGATGTTTGATAATGCTGAAATTCTGGACCATGCCAACAACCATCAGGTCCGAATGCACAGGGAAGCCATTAAAATCCATAAACAACTGGATAATTTCAACCAGAAAGAAGAAACCCCTAAAGTGAAAAAAGTTTGGCAACCAGTCCAGAAGAATAGCAAACTCAGGACTCAGCAAATGCAAATGAGAAACCACCCAGGGTCAGGGGCTTTCCCAGCAGATAATGATCACCAATTAGCAGACACTAATCCTCTTTGCATATCCTCCCACCCTGAGGCCTTGCCATCAACAACAGAGCAATACACAGATTAACATGGAAATCTCTCCTCCCTACCCAGGGTCTCACTATATATATAAAATCAATACGTCAAATTAAATGTACAAGTTAACTCAGTTCAAATCACCAGTCTGTATCTACTGTGACTTCAGAACTGATTTGACCTCTCCTGTGTTGGGTTATGGTTCCAAATGTCATACTCAGTGGTTGGAGTGTATATATTGTAGGCTGGCTTCTATGGATCACTCAGTTCCACAACATTGCGAATATACATTCAGCTAGTAACACTAGAGCATAAATTATAATTTTCTTAAAGATAAGCCATGGAGATTTTTTTAAACAATGGCAATTAGAGCAAAATTTACCCTTCCCTGCTCAGGCCCCACAACTATGCCATGCCGATAAAAAATAACATTATTTCCCATTATTTTTATTTTATGTAAGGTTCATTGCTTTTTCCACTGTATGCTACAAGTGGAATTACAAATTCTTTTCATGCTCTTGGTTGTACAGTGCATTCTTGCTATGTTCCAAAGATAGCAAGAAGGCACAGTGCCTCAAATAGACAAGAAATCCTGTTCAATACAGTGGAAGAGGCAAAAACAAGTACTACTAGAAGCTGCAGTTCCAAGAGAGGCAGTGGAAGGAAAGATAGCACTGGAGTCTGATATAAGAGATGCCTTTGTAACAGATACAAGATATGCTGCAGATGGTAGCATTTCAAATGTCCTGCTTTGTATTTAGACATACTAGCAAATTCCAAGAGTCTTGCATAAATCAGTCCTTTGGGATTTAATGCCTTCCAGATGTGTTGGACTACCAACCTATCATCCCCAGTCAGCATGCTAGCCAACACATCTGGAGGGCACCAGGTTGGAAGAGGCTGGCATACCCTGAATTAAATAAAACATTTGCTATAATTAAATCATGTCTGGCACCCTCTCTCTCAGTATGTTGTATATTCACTTAGTTGATCATATTTCCACTTATTTTGCTTAGAAAATATAGCTTTTTTTGCTGCTAGGTTCCATATGCTTAAATATTTTGCTCCGTGTTTCCTATGCACCAGTCTCTCCAGTACATTTCAAAATTTAAAAATCACATTACTAGCCTTTTTTGCTGGAGCTTTTCGTACAAACAATGGAACTGTTCAGCCAGCTCTGTGGTAAGGCAACACCATTGTTTTGCATGTTACCAGTTTAGTGTATGAGTTGTGTTGATACACTGGCCACAGCCTTAAGCAAGCTTGAAATCAGTGTGCATAAACACATATGTTTAAAAGCTGCTCTTGCATGAAAACAGGTACTAAACCTACCAAGTGGTTGTTGTTTTTGCTTCATTGAGGGGAAAAAGTACAAAATATACCTCAGCCTAATAGGAGGACTGGCACTGTTTAAATATTTATAGATATCTATATATGTATCACTCTTAAGCTGCATACTAACCAAAGTTCCCTGGACAGTGATTATAATCTGTTTTTAAAATGCATAAAAGCATGCAAAAACACAATGAATGACAAGAATATAAAACCAGATCAAAGTTTATAAAGAGCCAGCCTGGTGTAATGGCCTGAGTGTTAAATCTGCTGTCCAGGAGACCAGGCCTCAAATTCTGGCTTGGCCATGGAACCCACTGGGTGACCTTGGGCAACTCACACTCTCTCAGCCTCAGAGGATGGCAATGGCAAACCCCTTCTGAAGAAACCTGCTGAAAAAAACCCATGATAGGTTTTCCTTAATGTCACCTTAAGTCAAAAATGACACAAAGGTGCCCAACAACAAAAAGGTTACAAACAGCTGAGATGTAAGAGCATTTTTATGCTGAATATATGCAATAATTAAAGCTGTTCCCTTTGTCCATATTTGGAAAGGATCTATAAGCTCTGTGATAGATACATGCCTTGAACAGAAAAGATCCAAGGTTCAGTGTACTGCATCTTCAGCTAAATATCCTGACTGCTAGAGAAAAGCCTCTATCTGAGCCCCTGGAGCAATTTTCTAGAGCACAGTTATGGCTGCCAATGCGTGACTTGATACAGTATTCTTTATGTTCTTTTAATGTCGTGAGCCGCTCTGAGTCCCAATTCTGGGAAAAGAGCAGGATACAAATAAAGATGATGATGAATATAAGGTAGTTTAATAGATCGCTATAAGATGGTTGCTGTTATTTGCCATCAAGTCAACTTCAATGTATGTTGACTCTCTGAATGGGAGACCTCCAAGACTCCCTGTTATCTGCTTTCCTGCTCAGGTCTTGCAAACTCAAGACCATGGTTTCCTTGTCTGAATCAATCTACCTGCCTTCCCCTTTACCAGACATTATTATCTTTTCCAGTGAATCGCATCATCTCATGACATGTCCAAAGTAGGACATCTTCAATGGAAGTTTCTAGGTAAGGTTGTTTTGTGGCTAACTGTCTCTGAGTTGACCGCAACTCATGGCTGCCCTGTTGATGAGACATCTCTAAGATCTCCACATCTCTGCTTAGGTCCTGCAAACTCAGGCCCATGACCTCCCTGATTGAGACTTACCTTGTGGAATAAGTTCTTCCTCTCTTTTTACTACATTATACCTTTCCTAGCATTATTGTCTTTTCCAATGAAAAATGCCTTCTCGTGATGCGAATGTAAAGTATAACAGCCTCAGCTTCATAATCTTGGCTTCCAGGGAAAATTCAGGCTTGATCTGTTCAGGGACCCATTTGTCTTTTTGGCTCTCCATGGTATTCTCAGCACTCTTCTCCAGCACCACATTTCAAATGAGCTGAGTCTCCTCCTTTCTGCTTCCTTCATTGTCCAGTTCTTGCATCTGTATATTGTAATGGGGAATACAGTGGCTTGGACAATTCTAACTTTAGTGCTCAGTTGTATATCTTTAGACTTTAGGATGTTGTCCAGTTCTTTCATAGCTGCCCTTACCATTCCTAGGTCAAATACAGAGCTCAGAGAAGTTACATTTGAGGCTACAACTCTGCGTAACTCTTAGCCAACATGCCCATCTGAGGGATACTGGATCCAAAAATTACTTTTCCATCTATTATGCCATGTAACTCCAGATGCACCATTACATTTCCAAGTGACTTGTGGCAGATTTGCTAGGATTTCTGATGCCTTTAAAAAATAACATGTATTTATCTCCTACTATTTTCTTTATAGAGCCAGTGTGGCGTAGTGGTTTTGAGTGTTGGACCACGAATCTGGAGACCAGAATTTGATTCTCCGTTCAGCCATGAAACCCACTAGGTGACCTTGGGCAAGTCAAACTGTCTCAGCCTCAGGGGAAGGCAATGGCAAACCACCTCTGAACAAGGCTTGCTAAGAAAACCCCATGATAGGGTCACCTTAGGGCACCATAAGTTAGAAAATGACTTGAAGGCACAGAAGAATAACAAAAAAACTTTATTTGTATCCTGCTTTTCCTCACAAAAATGGCAGCATCAGTGATGGTACTGGTCAAGATAATTTGCTGCCTGAGGCAAAGCAGTGAGTGAATCATATCCTCCCATTCCAGAGGCAAGGAGCCTAGTGCTCTAAACCAGGCAACTAATTCCACAGAAAATGTTGCTGCATCCTCTGTTTCCCAGTGTTTAAAACACAATAATAATAAATTAAGCAACTTAATCATTTGCTGCCCTTTCAAGCTGTTTGGAAGCCACTTCCCTCTGCCAAATAGGAGGGTGAACACTGGACATCAGCAAGAAAATCTTCTCTCCCCCCAACTTCAGATTTAAACGGAGTGACTGGAATGAAAAAAAGGTAGAAGAAGAATGCTTTTGGAGTGAAAGATCTGTAAGTTCAATTATGATATTGAAACCATATTCTTGGTCTGAACCATATATTCAGAGGCACCCTCCCTTACTCTCTCCTACACCTGCTCAGACATAAACTGCTCTAGGCCTAGACATAAAATGCTCTCATCCATAAATGCTTTTACAAGGGTGAAAATGTCTTTGGCTGGAATCCTGTTGGTGACTTACATCTTCATGAGTTGACTTATGTCTGCCGCAATTAAATTTGGTCAGTTCTGTACCATCTGTATCCAGTAAGGGCCTGCTGTTACATTACTGTGTAGGGGGGCCAGCAGTGACCTATGTGCATTGCAACTGATGTGCACTGCAACTGATCAGGACCATTGTGCATCAGGACACTCTTGCTGTCATCTTGTTACACATCTTTTCAGTTCACTAACAGGGGTTCATATTACATCTGCAATGTAGCTGACTATACATTGTGTAAAGTAAATCATAGTAGGGGATTCATTCCAGCTTTTGTTTTTATTGTGATCGTATGGTCTTCTATTGTGTTATGACTTTTTAAATTATACTGTATGCCTCCTAGAGACATTTATAGCAAAAACTAAGCTGGCTGAGGTTACCCAGAGGACCTTCTTCTCTAATGCTCCCAAGTTATGGAATGGCCTGTTGGAGGAGACCTGCTATATTACTAAATATTGACAGCTTTAAAAAGGCGGTCAAAACAGATCTCTTCCAACAGGCCTTACCAGATTAGCATCTCAGTCGCCTCCCACTGACTATCCTGTCTTGTCCATTTTAATAATCTTAATTGTATTATTTTATTGTTGTTGTTTATTGCTTTGATTTATTAGTTATGGTGAGCGGATGGGTTACAGGGTATTGTATTTTACTGTATTTTAATGCTTTTTAATACTGTTGTAAGATGCTTCAATGTCATTGGAGGGGCTGAGTACTGTATTATTATGTTTATTATTATTATTATTATTATTATTATTATCACTACTACTACTACTATTTGAGGCATTTAGGGGTTGTTTACACTAGCAAAAAGGAGTGGCTTCAACCCAACTTGCGGCTTACCTGTTCATATGATACACAAGCCCAAAATGGAAGAAAACTGGCACAAAAAGGTCCTTTTTATTCTGGGGTAAAAACCCAGAGCAAAATAGTGTCCATTTACTCTGCTCTAATGAGGAAAGTGTGCATTGTCACACCAGCATATAAACAGCATGAAACAAATGTGGGAATGCGGGAAGGCCCAGGTGGCTTCCAGAAGCAGTCTGGAGTATGTGCCTTGGGCCCAGTGAGAGGCAGCCGTTGGCTCCACTGCTTGCCATCCTTTTTTTTCTTTTGTTGAGCATACAAGTGCACAAGTGGCCAGCTGCACCATCGACCCATTGAGCCATCACAAACCGCATGAAGTGGAATTACGACAAATATAGCAGGTCGCCAATAATGCAATGGATGTAATTAAAAACACACACTAGTCAGTCCAATGGGGGCCATGGGGTGAAGGGGGTCAAGAGGGCATGTATGAGAGGCCTCCATGATTGTGCTTTGCCAATATGTCACCTGGTGCACTGATGCACTGCATGGGGCGGTGTATTGCTCATGCAACTGTGTGGCCGGTTGCATGGGGAGTCCAATGGGATGGCAGCTGGGCAGAATGAGAGAGGTAACTGGCAGTCACAGATGGTGTATTCATGCAATGGTGCACATGCATGGGGGGGAGACAATAATAATGATGATGATAATAATAATAATAATAATAATAATAATAATAATAATAATAATAATAGACTAGTCCGGAATGACTTTTTGTGGTGCAGACTGCCCATGGATATTTGGTCTGCCTTGGGATTGGGTGGTGCAGAAAGCAGAGGTTCCTCCACATTCAGGAAATCCTAGGAGTGACCTGGTTTTTCCTCTCTGTCTGTCTGCTCAGCTCCTTAATAAAGAAAATAAATCCTCTGGAAAACCAGTTTCAGCTTCCTGATAGTGGTTTGCCCTAACCACTAATCACCATTACCTTCAGGATGACTGGCTTTTCCTGCTATGCATTGCACCGTTTCACTTGGAATCTCCCCCTTTCTTTTGTCTTTAGAACAAACCAAAACCCATCATTTGGATAAAGAATGTGAAACAATGGGTCAAATCATATGTTAGGAAGGGCTTGCTAAGGGAAGGGGGGTGGTAGATGAATGCACCAATGAAGAACAATCCTGAAGTGGGAGGGATAGGAAATTGCAGAGGGTGGGTGCTTCATCCCACATTTGGTAAATATTAGTGCCGTAATCCACCAGTGTAGCCATGTGAGCTATTCTTTTATTGTTCATTTTTGTCCTTTTTTTAAAAAAGGACCTTTTCCAAATTAATAAAATGAATGAAAGGAATGAATGTGCTTGAAGGGATATGTTTGTGAGTGCTTTGAAGTCTTCCCTTTGCCCTCTTCAGTGGATGGATGGATAAATGAATGGGTAGACAAGGAAAGCAGAGGAACAGAGAGGCTGAGTAAATTAAAAATAACGGATGGCCTGCTTGTAACATCTGTGGAGCAAGAGAGTGAAACCTGATGACGGTCACGTCCTTGAGTAATTCATAGGACCTCGGTTCTAGGCCTAGAAAAAGAAAAATGACAATAAACCAGACAGGACCATGCTGAAGTTGATTACTAGTTCCTAGTTCCTTATTTCGAGATGAAGGGAACATTCCTCCAAATATATGTTGCAAACTAACTTAACACTCATTTTGGAATGAAAAAGAATATACAGTGGACCCTTGTTATACACTGGGGTTTGGTTCCAAGATCCCCCATGGATAACAAAATCCGTGGATGCTCAAGTCCCATTAAATAAAATGACATAGTAAAAAAATTTTGAACATTTTCAAACCATGGGTGCTTGAATCCATGTAACTAAATTAACTCATGACAAACTTGTCTCAATGATTTTGTTAGGAGAAGTGCAACCTAGTCTAAATTCTAACCAATGCGAGGGAAATGATTTATTAATAATCAGAAGATTAGAGATTGTGGGAAACAGATGCATACATGCAACATATGAACATTACCAGGCCATGTACCTACCATGCTTGCTTCCCACCTTGTCTTCCTATATATTTGTCAAATGAATTTTTAAAATAAATAAATCTCAAAGACGATAATCTTAGAATTTCCTGTCATTTCAAAAAGGGGAGACAATGCCATACAATGGCAAGGGACTGCATTGGGCCTTTGTAATGGTAGAGCTCTGTAGTTTTGCTTCCTTGCATGTTTAGATTGTTCATACCTCATGTTCTTTCTATCTCACCTGCAAAGCAATTTGCAAATGTTGACAAATTCTTCAAAACAAACTGAAATGACATATTGTCTCACATTTGCCCCAGCCAAATTCAAAAGGTGTTGTTATTTGCAACACAGAAAGGGTCACATTGTACCTGCTTTCCATATAGTTGTTAAAGATAAGGAACCTCTCAGCAAGAGAAAAAAAGTGGCCAGTGGCCACCCTAACTGAGCACCACATGTATGGATGAATACATTGGGATTCAAACTAAAATGCAGGAAAAAAAACAAATATTCAAAATTCTAGCCCTGGAAAAGGGAATCCATCAGTTTTTGGTTTTCTCCCCAAAATCACTGTTCTTTTCAGCCTAAGAGGACATGTGCATATTGTGGTAATTGTTATCAAAAAGCAAGTGATCGATGCTGATGCATATTTAGTTTTGCCTGAAGAGAAAGGTGACGCATATATGTAGGAGCTGTCTGATTTCTCACACTTTGGGAAAAAGGAGTTTGTAGTTCAGAAAAATAACTTTTTCAAGCTCTGAGGTTGCACCTGGTCAAGGCTGTAATCCTGCCCTGTTGCCACGTGGTGCTAGCTCTTGCCAGTTGCTGTTTCAAACTAGTTTGTTTGTCGACTCTTCTTCTTCGATAATTGGAGATAGATGATGGGCCTGCTCTCATTTCAAGCTGTCTGTCCTGAAGGAGGTGTGGATTTCGACCTGACCTGGCTTTACCTGCCACTGCCAAATTATTTAACATCTGATATATGATAGGAGGGAAACAGAGAGGTGGGAGGAATGAAAGGCACAGGATCCAGATGGTGTTGGAGGAAAAATGCAGGAGGATTTATAAAGGTGGCATTGGGCTATACATACTACAGACAGAATAGCCTGGGACCCTAGGCCCTGATTTCCTGTTGCAAATAAACCATTCTTGGAAGAATAGATTAAAACTAAAAAAAAACAAACCAGTTTCATATGCTGCAGCAATAGAAAATACATCTGATATTCCCAGTTACAGATGGAAATATACTGTATTGCCAAAGAAGAGCACTTTGCATACAGTTTCATATATTAATTATCATACTACAGTGGAAAGGACTGTACCTAGAAGCCCATTCACACTGCACATGCATATTGCTATGATTCCTCTTTAACTGTCATGGTTGCGTCCTGTAGAATCCTGGGGTTTGTAATGTGCTAAAGCACTAGAGCTCTCTGGATCAGAATTCTAAGTACCTCCTCCAAACTGCAAATCCCAGGATTCCATAGGTTGGAACAATGACAGTTAAAGTGGAATCATAGTGTTATAACTGTAGTATGAAAGGATGACCTATTTACCCAAGTGCTCTGTTTGTTGTTTGAGTACTTACTGTGGAGTTTATCAAACAGGAGGAATTTCTCTTAAATTTGAATGAAAAGAAAGTGGGGCTAGTTTCGCACAATTACGTGAATACGCTTTGCATTTGAACTGGCTTCCCATTGCCTGAAAATAGCATGCCATTGCCTGAATTTGCATGTGGCAATCTATCATGCAATAACGTGAAACCACATGATTGCATTTGGACTGACTTCCCATTGCCCGAATTTGTGTGTAGTGGGTTATCACACAATAACTTTAAATTCCATGACTGCGTTCAGATTGCCATCGGATTATACTTCCAATTCCCCTTGTCTGATAAACTCCTGTGAATGGACCACTTTTTACTCCCTTGGACTGAACAGTCTTGAAACAGAGCACACTTTCAATAGAGGAATGTCATCTGACGAAATAAGGGACACTTTAAAATAGAGAACTCTTCCGCAGAATAGAAATCATGGTCCCCATAGTCTAATCCTAGGAATAGACCTGCTTGCAGGGCTGTTTTAAGGATTAATGAGACAAAGCTAATTATGAGCATTTGAAACTCACTATATCAGTGATACATGCCCTTATTTATTAGACAACAGGCTAAAAATAAAATTAAAAGCATTACAATGTCATCATCATTACTGTAATTGCACTAGCACCATGCTATTTAACCTACCGTGAACCATAAAGCAACGTGTGAAGCAGGAAACAGATTCCTGAGGCGGCCTCATTTATTTGTGTCAAGCCGCCGTCAACCTCTCTCTCTCTCTGTTTTTGGAAAATGTGTAGGAAAAGACAAATCAAGGGCTTTTTCTGCTTCCCAAAAGGCAGAGGGCACATCTCTGGAATGCGTGGAAGATGAGAAAGAACATTACCATACCCTTGTTGGTTTAGTTCAGCCTTCCCCAACCTGGTGCTTTCCAAATGTGTTGGATTGCAATTCACAACTAAGCAAGAAAATGAGGTAAACATAAAACATAAATACTGTAATTTGTAATTATGACTCCAATACATTGCTATCTTTGTCTTTTTTTAAAAAAAAAAAATAACAAATGCATGATATTAAAACAGGACAAAAGTTGGATAAGTAGAATAAAGATAATCCTATAAAACTACATTGCAATAATAAATGTGTAAAAGGCAGAACAAAACCCATAAAAGTCAGAACGGGAGACACAATTTGTATCCAGGTAATTGTCCAGTTTCAATAGCATCTTCTTCCGATGTAAATTGGTAACAGTCCAGACTTTATAGTCCTAGAGCCATATCAGATTTTACAAATCCATTCATGTACTTTCAGTTCCTTTTAAAACTTTTATCTTCACTGTTCCAGACTAAACAGCTTAACCACATTTTATTCATGTACTTTAAATTTTAAAAAAGTTATTAACAGAGACATTTCAGGCTCCATGACTCAATAATCCAACTGGAGGCAGGTGGCTTTGGGTAGAAAATGTACCTTTGGGGACTACAATTCTCAGAATCCTCCCAACCTACACAGCTACTATGCCGGTTGGAGGATTCTGGGAGCTGTAGTCCCAAAAGTGACTTTTTTAAGTCTTGGACAGTCTTCTCCAAACTGGTACCACTATACATGCCGGGAGGGAATGATGGGAGTCTCAGTCAAGCACATCTGCAGTGAACTAGGGGATCACCAAGATGTTGTTTTTTCTTAGCAGGACAATGTGAATAATCTCACTCACTCATTACGGGTTTGTTCTTCACACTATGGAACCGCATCTCTGCGCATCTCTAGGAATTTGGTTGTTCACACATGCCAGCACTTGAATAAATATGGAGTCAGTGATGTGAATGTCTTCAAAATGCTTAAGACATACAGAGTTTAATCCTGAATTATCCCAGGTCTATTTGTATTGGTTATTCACACTGCAGATGATGTGAATCTTTTAAAAGATGTATGGGTTATTCACACTGTGAAAATAATCCAGGATGAATCTGAGTTAAATTTCCATTGTTCACACACATTTCGAATGCACCCAATTAGGTTTGGGAGGGGGCTGCTAAAGCCCCCCACTTAATCCAGGATAATCAAATTGGGTCTCCCTCCGAGATTTTAGAAAAGATCTGCATCGTCAGGAGTGTGAATAAATGATGTGAATAGACCTGAATAGACCCAGGAAAAAATGCTGCATACCAAAAAAGGATTTCCGAATGCATTCACGTTGTCAACTCCATCTTCATTCGAATGCTTGCACATGTGAGCAACCAAATTTGCAGAGATGCGGATTGATGCAGTTCCATGGTGTGAATAACAAACCCGGAATGCATGAGTGAGATGATTCTCATTGTCACAACGCCTGAATGACCCCTTAGGAAAATCCTGGTATTGATTATCCCAAGTTAAGTGGTTTTTTTGGCAGTCCCCCCCTCCAACTTAATCGGGTGAATCTAGGATGTCTATGAACAACAGAGATTCAACCCGGATTCATCCTGGATTATTTTCACCATCTGGATAGGGCCTTGGTTGGAGAAGGCCAGTCTACTTGGTTGCTTAATTCTTTCTTTCTTCTGCTAATTGAGTTGTCCTCCCCACATGCTATCAATCACAAGCATGCCTGAGGACATAAATCCCATTACCATAGTCACATGTGATGAAATTTCTTCAGTATATATTTCTTTTTGGTTAATGGACTGTGGAAACACAGCTTCCTGGAGGTTTGTTTGAAACCAATGCAGTTGCCGCCTGGGAAATGACCTTAAAGAGACATTCTGGTGGAGAAATTGTGTGTTAGTTTAAGACATCTGGTGATGTCGGCTTTGGCCTACAAAAGCTTGTGCCACAATAAATTAGTTAGTTTTTGAGTTGCCACAAGACTTATTAACCTCAGAAACAGTTCTGGGTTTAAATCTTATAAATCTCATTTAAAACATAGAGAGAGCCTTAGCCTGAAAACAGTCACTGGACTGGTTTAGGGTAGTCATGAGAGATGCTCTTTTGTCTATTGGTGTCTTTTGGTGTACCTTCACCGTTTGTAAATCAGTTGTAAAATATATCCAGATGAGAACAACTGACACTCTACAAATGGATATGGAAAACCCTATTAGCAGTTGAAATATTCAGGTATACATTGTATCTGAGGAATGCAATTGAACTTTAAACATCTGTGGGGTCCAGCCCACTGAAAAATTTGTGCAAGTCCTGATCTACATTCCTTGAGCTTTTCAAAGACATGTGTGCCCTGGGAGGAAGGCAAAAGAAGACATAAGGCCAGGGGAATACATGTGTCCACTGTTACCAAACATTATTTTACAGGTCTAAGCGAATTAGGGTTGGGATAGCCTTCTTAGGGCAACTCAAGGAAGCAACTGGTCTGTTTCAATTCAAGGCACATTGTACTGAAAGCCAGATCATTATTTTGATATGTGAATATTGAAAATCCCCACAAGCCTCTTCTCATCCCTGGCAGTGAAAATATAACATCGATCAATTTAGGAATTAACGTTTTCCTGTCCTCTCGTGATACTCAATATCTGTTTACCTGAAGTAGTTGCCAGTGTGGTGTAGTGGTTTGAGTGTTAGACCATGACTCAGGAGGTGAGGATTCAAATCGCCACTTGACCATGCTGACCTTAGACAAGTCACACTCTCTCAGCCTCTGAGCAAATCTTGCTTAGAAACCCCTGTGATGAGCTTGTCTTAGGATTGCTGTAAGTTGGAAATGACTTGAAGGCATACAACCACCATGCCAGTAATATCGACCACCAAGGATGGTGAGAGTTGTCAAGAAAAATATCTAGAGGGCACCAGATTGAGGAAGGCCAATATGTAAAATGGTATGTAAAATGAAGTGCATAAAATGAATTAATTAAGCAAGCTTTGGACCACCATGAAAAATACTGTAATGTGGGTTGCCTTCTATTGTCAATACAGAGCTGCTCAGAGGGTTAAAGTCTCCAGTGAATGTGGGAAGCCTTCTGAAAGCATATCATATCCTGAGTCCCAGTTTTTAATTTTGCAGCCTTGAATTTAATATAGGGACTATTTATTGGAAGCTAGGAACTGAATTTAGCCTTGTGTGAACCGGGAACCTTCAGCCATGGTTGCTGCTGCAGCAGAACTTTGTAGGAATCTAAAAGAATTATTTAATATCATGAAATGTATACTTTCTCTCCTTTTAAGAGGAATGTGGGGATCCTGGTCTGCCCAGCACTCCTGTTCCTCCCCTTTTAGGATTATATTATATTGTCAGGGCTTTTCTACATAAAAGTAAAAGCTTTTTATATTACTGAGGAATGTTATTCAATATCTGAGGCCACATTTGTGCTCTTCTGCGACCCCGCACCCCTCTAATAGTGCCAGTAGAAACTGCTATGGAGATATTGACACTGTTGTTCTCAACTTCTTTTTAATTTTGGGTTTTTTCCCCCTAAATGGAGCTAGATGAGAACTCCAGTGCTGGTTTCCTTTTAAGCATGGCTTAGAAAGAATCAAAAAGGAATCAAGGGAAAGTTTCTGGGAAGGCAGGGGAGGGCAAAGTAATGAAGGGGAGCCTTGCAGCTTTTTTATTGTTTTTAATCTAGTAGCAGCATGTTATAACAGCAATCAAACTGGGAAAGCTCAGTTGCTAGTCCCAAGGTAGGAAACCTGTGGCCTTCCAGATGTTGTTGGCGTACAACTTTCATCACCCTGACCACTCGCCATCTTTGTGGGAGCTGATAGAAACTCAAGTTCAATCATTTATAGTGGACCACAGTTTTCCCACTCCTTCCTGTATCGGAAGGCTCTGTTCAATAGAAAACAGTTAATTCAACCAAATTGTGTATAATATATAAGAGCAGGGGTAGGCAACCTGCGGCCCGTGGGCCGGATGTGGCCCGGCAAGGCCTTGGGACCGGCCCCAGCCCGGTCCTGCTGCCGATTGACGCCGGGGCCTTTGGCCTCTTGCGCGCAGGGGCAAGGGGGAAATTGTCTATAGACGCCTCAGAAACATGCATTTATAATAACATTTTTAAAGAAATCAGCAAAAAATTTTGCGTGTCCCCCACTTTTTAAAAAAAAGTGTCCACCATTTGAAAATGTTGTCCTACATTTGTCCCAGTTTATTTATTTATTTAATTAAAAAAAAATTTTTTTTAAATTATTTATTTTTTGGCTTCGGCTCCCCAGTTGTCTGAGGGACAGCAACCCGGCCCCTGGCTCAAAACAGTTGCCTACCCCTGTATAAGAGATATGCTAAGTGAAGAATGCTATTTTCTCATTATTAAACTATTATGTTTTGTGGAAAGAAGCAATATCTTCCTTTGAGGAAATTTGCCACATTACTCTGTAATTAGTATCTGGCATAAGTGGGTTTATTAAATGGAAAACTAGTGTAGCAATCCCATCCTAACTACCCAGACACACGTTCCACTGAGTTTAATGGGACTTAGAGAAAATCATTATAAGACTGGAGCTTGTGTATTGACAAAATATTATTTATCCACTCTGTGTGACAATCCATATGCCAGACTAAAAGAATTGTGTCTGAAGTAAAAGATTTTAAAGGTGTAAGTAACAATACCTAACGGGGTGCGGCTCATCGCCTCAGCTTTTGTGGACTGGGAGTGAATACAGATATACTTTAAACATGTAGAATACACTGTCCAAATGTAAAACAGCATTAAAGGCCAGTCTCTTCTGGAAGGCCTATCCAGATGATTTTTAAATTGTTAATTTTAGATTATGAATTTTTAAATATGGATTGACTGTTTTAATATGTATTTGTGTTATTTGCTCCTTTAAATTGATGTTGTGTTGAATGTTGAATGTGACATATTAATGTTGTTTCATGCCTTGATGGGGAGAGGTGGGTAAGAAATAAAAGTTATTATCATTATCCGCCCCGCACACTCAGATCATCTGGACAGTTGCGTTTAAGCGTGCCAGAGGCAAGGTTAATATCTACATCAAAGAAGGCCTTTACCATCTTGGCCCCTAACCTCTGGAACTCGCTACCAGTCGAGCTCCGTGCTGTCGCCTCCTTAGCCCAATTCAGGAAAGGATTGAAGACCCTACTATTTGAGCAGGCATTCTCCTAACACCTACCCCGACTATGCTTTGATCCTCCCCCTGCCAGTGTGGCCGCTGGCAGAATTGTGTTTTTAATCTGTATTAATTATGTATTATGTATTGTATTGATGTTGTACACCGCCCTGGTATTTGATAGGGCGGTATATAAATAAACATTTTATTATTATTATTATTTATTATTGCTATTATTAACTAAAAAAAAGTAATGGAATAACCAGACAGTGTGACTGTAAATATTTTCTCTCCTTTTGCAGCCCTGAAGAAAATGGCTCTGTTTAAATAATTTTTGCTTTGGTCTCACTGGTATTAATGGGAATTTTTAACCTTCAACTTAAAAAATAAATAAATACTTGTTTCAAAACAGTGATCCCTTCTCTTCTGGGACCGCAGCAGGAGAGGAGAGGGTTAAATCCACTTCCATAACTATTATCTTGATTCTGTTAATTCAAATCCCTTCCCATGGTTTCAGATTATACCAAAAAAATTTCAGCATTCAGACACTGTGCAGTTTAGTTCTCAGACTTTGAGAAAAGAGAAGGCTGTTGTTGTTGTGTGCTCTCAAATCATTTCTGATTTATGGTGATTCTAAGACAACCCTATCATTTCATGAGTGTTTCTTACCAAGATTTGTTCAGAACAGGTTTGCCTTCCTCTAAGGTTGAGAGAGTATGACTTGCCATTGGTTTCAAACTGAGGTGTCCCAGTTTCCTATACTAGCATTCAAACTACTACACCATGCTGGCTCTAAGAGAAGGTTATATATTGGGGGGGGGGGGAATGAAGCAATGGGAGGCCATGAGCTCTAGAAGGCAGAAGAGAGAAAGAAGATGAAAAAGTATTTATAGGCCTCCTTCCCACTATCTAATAAACCAGTTTGCAAGCGGACTGGTTTAAATGAACTACAGATCAGAATTGGTTCTCTGTGGCACAGTCAGTCCTGTGATGCGACTCCATGTTGAATTGATTAATTGATGATGTGAATGCCAAGTGGGTTAAACTGAAATGGGTAAGTTTTGATTGCTGCTCAAATAGTGTGAACATCTATTTGGCGCTAAATCGCTTCATCGATTCGACTCAGAAACTGGTTTATTCTGTCGAGGGAATGGAGTTTATCACATGGGAGGAATTTCTCTTAATTTTGAATGAAAAGAAAGTGGGGCCAGAATGCATTCACGTGAATTCACTAGTTCAGCGAATTTATGTGAAATCGAACTGTGTTCGAACTGACTTCCCATTGCCCAAAAATAGCTTGCCATTGCCTGAAATTGTGTGTGATCACCTCTCACGCAATAACGTGAAACCTCATGATTGCGTTCGGACTGACTTCCCATTGCCCAAAATTGTGTGTGGTAGTCTATCACGCAATAACGTTAAACCCCATGATTGCATTCGGTTTGCCATTGGATTATACTTCCAATTTCCCTTGTCTGATAACGCCCAATGAGGTCATAGACTGACTGACTGCCTGCTTAAGTATGTAGCATCATGATTTGTACCATAATCTTTCAAAGCAATACAAGCAGCAGCCTTCCTCAACTAACTATATATGTGTTTTCCTAGTCAGCCCCCAACCAGCCTGTGCAATAATGCATGAGGGAGACCTCACCTACACTTTTTGAGGAGTGAACTGTTGTCTTGCTACTCAGGGGAGGGAATCTGCTTTGTCTTCCCCTCCGCTGCCTCAACCAGATGTCTCCTTGCATTATGGCCCAGCTAGCCTTCTTGTTTGGTTTCACCAGATGTAAAACAGATGATGCTTTCGTGAGAGGGGATCTTGCTTCTAAGGTCCATGTTCACACCTACATTTATCCCAACTAACTGGATCTAAACAAAAAAAGTCTGGAGAGCTAGATCTAGATAGAAAAATAATTTGGTTCAGCAGGAGATGTGGAATACAAAACAGCTCTTTCTGTTGTTGTTATTGTATGTCTTCAAATCATTTCTAACTTATGGTGACCATAAGGCGAAACTATCACAGGGTTTTCTTGGCAAGTTTCTTCAGAGGGAGTGTGCCACTGCCATCCTCTGAGGCCGAGAGAATGCGACTTGCCCAAGGTCACCCCAGTGGGTTTATATGACCAAGCCAGGATTCGAACCCTGTTTTCCAGAGTCCTAGTCCAGTGCTCAAACCACTACACCATGCTGCCTCCTTTTAGTTCTTCCTAGGAGAAAATTAAAATGGAAATGATAGACTAGGATGACCAGATTGCCAGTCTTTGTAAACCCTGTTCCTCACTCCTATTTTCATTGATTTTTTTGGTAAACTTACCATATTTTGAAATTGTTTTAAATATTTAAATTTAAAACAATCTGAAGCAACTGGAGCAATTTATTTCATAAGAAAATTAGTGCAGTTTTCTGGCTTGCACAAAACTCTTCAGTTGCCAGCCTCAAGAAAAGCTCTGTACAATTAAAAAGCTCCAGATCTTTTATTATCTGCAAAATGCAATTCCATCTCCAGATCAGTCTACAGCAGCGGATGTGAAACTGCAACAGTGACAGCCAGCAGCACATAGCAAAAATGTGTATGAACACATGCACGCGCACACACACTTTTCTTTTCCAGGCAGTACTCTCTCGCTCTCTGAGATTCCTCTCCTTGCCAGAGATGTGGCCAGTCTGGTCCTCAGCCATAGATTCTGCCTTTCTTGAAGCACCAGGATGCCCTCAGAACTGGCCGTTTTGGCTGGAAAATTCCACTTCTTGCTGCAGTAGGAAGAGCAGCATGTGGATTAAGGGGGCTGTATCCCTGGTTATTTGTTCATTTGTTTATTTGTTTGTTTATTTATTTATGTTATTTATACCCCACCCTTCAACCTTAATTATTAGTACTTGGATGGGAGACCACCAATGAATACCCAGTTTTGTAGGCTGTATTTCAGAGGAAGGAACTAGCAAAACCACTTCTGAGTGTTCCTTGCTGAAGAAAATCCTATGAGATCTCCATAAATCGACAGGGGGTCTGGACAGCATCCAACTGGGGAAAGGTTTCCCTAAGTAGTTATGGAGGAACTGTGGGACCAATCTTTTGCCTTGTTTCATCCCAGTTGCCATTGCATTCAGTTGGAGGTCTTTTGCTGAATTTCCCCCATCCTGCTGTGTGAAATTTGGAGAGGAGATCTCCTTTGAATGGAAGCCCTCCCATGGGCCTCTATTTTCTCCTTGGAGGTGTCAATCATCTGCCCAACAAGAAGGGTTTCAAACAGCTGTAGGAATAGTAGGATTCTTTTTTCCCCCTTTTTAGTGGGCGGAAATTACATTCTGGGCAATAAAAGCCAGATGCAGCAGATGTGGGGAAACAAAGCTTGTATTGCTGGGGATGGGTGGGAAGAATGAATTAAAAATAGGCTGCTGCTGATGTTGTGTGCTTAGTGGTAGGGCAAGGAGACATCTCCCTCACAGTGAGATGTGTAAAACTAAAGTCAGGCTCCTATAAAATATAAAATCCAAGATCGCCAAAAGAAAATCTTCTTCATAAACTAATCTGTCAATCTAACATATCCAGGGGCAGCCAAGTTGGTCATGCAGTAAAATACTACCAAATCTCAAATCCATAACAGAGTCATACCTTTATTGGCCAACAAAAATGCACAAAATTCATCATGCAAGCTTTGCATGGGAGGAGATCGAGGGAGTGGGTGACAGCATGAGTTACTGCACCGGGTGATGCCATTCCTAGTGACACCAATTGCTAGAATCCATGACAGGTGGCATAAGAGAGTACAGCGTCTAGGTCAAGGGGCATAGCTTTCAGAAAGACTGTGAGAACTGGACAGATGAGTCTTGGATCATGCAACCACCCTGTCTCATTCATGGAAGTGTACAGTATACATGTCCAGATGACATTTTCATTCTCTCACGTTTTCCAAACGCATTCATCTTTTTCCTAAAAAACAATCCATTAAAAAGAGAAAGGCATAATTTTTATACTATCTGATATATTTCTGTCCAAAATTTATTTACTTGTTTGCATTTCCACCTGCAGTGAAACATAGTACCAACTTCACCTTTGCATTTCCAACAACTGTTTTTATGAATTTTTTTTTTACATTTTTGAGATTATATCTGAGGTTAAATATCATCTAAATTGCATCTTTATTAAGTTTTCTTGCACAGCATAGTTCTTGGAGTATTTTATCCTTTTTGTCCATTTTTCCCCATTGTATGAGTTGAATATTTTGTCCTAAATCTTGTGCCCATTTAATCATACAGTTTTTAATATTTTCTTGTTCCAATTCTTATTATCTTTGGCTAATTTTCAGATCAAAAATGCAATTCACTTAGAAACAGTTAACAACATGTGGAATATAATAAACTGGATAAGGTTAAACTATGGCAGAAAAGAAGACTATAATGGGTTTTTTTATTTACCAGTAACATACATGTGAAGTATAATTAAAATATGTAGTGGTAATAAAAAGTACCGATATATTGATGAGTAATTTACGGAGTTGATAAAGATAAAAGGAACCATGATGTAAATATGTATAATGAACAGATGTGGAGTATTATGTACCTCAGTAATATGTATTTTAGTATGAAACAAATTAATAAAAATATTTTTTTTAAAAAAAGAGAAAGGCAAAATATCTGTAGTTTCTTTCTTTCTTTTTAGTCATTATTTTTATTGTGCATCTAACATCCATAATCAATAAAAAGGTGCAATAATAACCTCAGTGGAAAACAATGACAAAACAGGATAATATACAGTAGCTGAAGAAGTATGCAGGGTGAGACGTTTCCCCCCAGTCATTATACACCAATCATCTACCAATCGTTATACACCAATACATTTGTATTATATCATTATTGTATCACAACATTTATATTTATATCATTATATACCAATATATGTTATTTAATATCATTATATCCTTCTTGTTTTTATGATCTGGGATTACCAAACCTTTTCCTTTTGTTTAATTCTTGTCGTTTCCAAAGTACATGGTTTCGTTTGACTACTAGCATCAGAAGCACTATTTTATTGTTTTTATTGTATTAATCCACTTTGATCCAGCGGCTCACGGTGACAGGGTTGGTCTTCAGTTTATTCCCAGAACAAGGCTGTAAAGCAGGCTAGACTAAGGAATATTTGTATGTAACATCCCATTGTATGTAACACTGTATGTATTGTATAACCCATCTTTAGCTCTCTCCATCCCATAGTGAACTTTTATTAGCGTTTGAGAATGTATCTTTTTTCAGTTACAACTCCCAGAATCCCCCAGAAATCATGGCCACTGCTTGTAACATTTCCAAGTTGTGATTTTTAAAAATTGCTGAAGTCTAGACACTGAAAGTGTTCCTTTACTAACAGCTGTTTCCCAACTTCATATGTTACTGTACAACTAAACATTTTTTTACAACTGTAAAATATGAAGCTGGAGAGGGGATTAGAAAAGGGTAGGCAGGGAAGAATTTGGTAAGTTGTGTTTGAAAACTAAATAAGTTGTCAATTTAAAAGGGCCACAGCTGTTTTCTTCCCTTATTTCTCTCTTTCTCCATCTCTCTCTATGCACACACACAGAGTTACTTTGAAAATGCATTGCATTGTGCAGAGTGGAAGAAGACCCTTGCAAGTCATTCCAGGAAACCTAACAAAAATTCAGTGGAGAAACTAACAAAAGAAGCAGAAGACAGTGGAAGCAGGACTAAGCAGGGAAAGAATATAATAGTGGAAGTGGTGATAATATTGATGATATTCTTAATATACAAAAGTAATCAGCAGGGTCAGATCTCAGGGTGGGAGAGGCGGTCACTTAAGCACCATCCAAATAAAGGACAAAAAAATGACACAGGTTTGCTTTTCATTTGTATATATAGATTGAGTCTCCCTTACCCAGAAGTGTTTTGGATTTTGGAGATTGGAATATTTGTATATACATCATGAGATATCTTGGAGATGGGAGTCAAGTCTAAACATGAAATCAATTTACATTTCGTAAACACCTTATTAACATAGCCTGAAGGTAATTTTATACATAATATTTTAAATTATTTTGTGCATGAAATAAAGTTTGTATACAGTGAACCATCAGAAAGCAAAGGTGTGACTGTCTTAGCCACCCATGTAAGCAATTTTGGAATATTTAAGATTTTGGAATTCCAGTTAAGGGAAACTCAACTTGTTATATGGTGCAAATACACCAGTGTGGTATAGAGGTTTGTGTGTTGGACTATGACTCTGGAGACCAGAGTTCAAATCCCAGTTCGGCCATGGAACCCCACTGCGTGATTTGGGCAAATCACATGTGCTTAACCTCAGGGGAAGGCAATGGCAAACCACCTCTGAACCAATAGTGCAAAAAACAAAGCAAAACCCATGATAAGTTCACCTTAGGGTTGCCATAAGTCAGAAACAACTTGAAGGCACTCAACAAAAGCAATTTCGAAATAATAGCTATAACTTAAATGGAAATATAAGACATAATGAAAAAGACTGTGACCTGGGCAGCAGACCAAGGGGATCTGTGTCTGCTGCCCAGGTGATCACTACTCACAGACAACAACGTCAAGGCCCTTGCTAGCTCTCCCTTCTGACCGCTCTTTATATTTAAATTAGATGTCCCCTATAAAATAGAGAAGTCCATCCTCTACAAACTGGAACAGCTATTTACCATAACAAAGGATGACAATATCCCCTCCCTCTCTTTCTGAAGTGCTTTAACAAATGGCCACATTTTCCCAGCTGGTTGTGGCTTTCTGACAACAGGCCAGGAAATCTCCATGTCAACCTCAACCACAATGTTTCATGTTGATGAGCCCTCAGAGCAAAGTATGGACAAGTGAGATCAGAGGTATTGATCCAGATGCTCAACTACTTTTTGCATTTGTGTGTGTGTGTTATGTGCCTTCAAGTCCTTTCTGAATGATGGTGACCCTAATGTGAACCTATCATAGAGTTTTCTTGTCCAGATTTGTTTAGAGGAGGTTTGCCATTGCCTTCCCCTGAAGCTGAGACAGTGTGACTTGCCCAAGGTCACCCAGCTGGACTTCATGGCCGAGCCAGGAATCAAACCCTGGTCTCCAGAGTTGTAGTCCAACACACAAACCACTACAACAAAACCCCATAACCCAGATGTTAGTATTTCCAAGCTCTGAAAGATGCAGCTGGACTCATGGGAGGGTGTGTGTGTGACAGTCCTCCAACAGTACAACATCCTGCATCAGCCTTAATAATAAGGAAAAAAAGATTATAGGTCTCCATGTTGGACCATGAACAGGGCAGAATCCTAAAATAAGGACAATACCTATATTGCAGGTGTGGGTGATGTGTGGGTTTCTAGGTCAAGCACGGATTTGATCCCTGATCTCCAGAGTTGTGGTTCAGTGCTCAAAACACTACACCTTGCTGGCACTATGGGGATGAATGTATGGTCCTCCAGATGATGTTGGACTGCAGTTTGTTCCTAGCAGGCATATCCAATGGAAAGAGATAATGAGTCTTGCAGTCCAACCAGGAGGATGTGTGGGGTCTGTACCGCACCAGGTGACACCCTAAAGTGGGTGACACCACTGATCCTCAAACATCTGCATTTTGGTAGAAATGGGCTGTGGCATTTGTCTATGTCCCTATAACACACCAAAGAGATGACGTGAGTGGAGTGAGGCTCAGTGGGAGGAGAAAGGAGAGGCAGCAAGTTCTTCTAAATTTTAAAAAATATTTTTCCCTCAAAAAATAAATTGTTAATAGTGTTTTAAAAATTATTTTTTACAAATTTTCTTTAAACACATCACATTTTCACTTTAACCACATGAAACTATGTACATGTAAATATATTAGGTCGTGTATACGATATTGTAATTTAAAGGTATAATTTAATTTTGCTAGTTGTTTATGTCACAACTATTGCTATTACATTCAGTGATATTGGAATTACAATTTATGAATGACATCAGTACAAAAAACATTCCTAAGGATTCTGTATGGGGTTGTATGGGAGGAGGGCAATAGGGGGGTTGAAACCATGCGTTACCACACCAGGTGACACCAACCCTAGTGATGCCACTGACATTCACCACCCCCATTTTATTCACCACCCCAGTTGAAGAATGCCAGCATGGTGTAGTGTTTTGAGCACTGAACCACAGCTCTGGAGGCCAGGGTTCGAATCTCTGCTTGTCCTAAAAACTCACTGGATGATCTTGAGCAAATCACACACATTCAGCCTCAGAGGAAGGCATAGGCAACCCCCTCTCAACAAATCTTGCCAAGAAAACTGATTTCCATAAGTCAGAATTGACTTGAAGGCACACCCAACAAACAAAGAGTTTCGACGAAGTAAACTTTTGAATTTATCAAAACTCTTCGGCCTGATGATGAATTTTAATGAACTTGAATCTCACTTTCCTGTTTGTGATCTTTTAGTTGGCTACTATCAAAACAGACAGGTGATGATAGAAGAAACTACACCTGGCAGAATGTTCCCTTCTGTTGAACACCTAAAGCTACAGGCATTCTCTAAGTGTACGGAAATAACAACCCTCCACTGTCACAATGGCAGAATCCCTATGTCAACACACCTTTACTCACCCACCTGGTAGAGGTACATCTGAGGTTGAATTTCAATGCTCGGATTAACATCAGAAAAAGAACTGATGATAAAGATCTTGCAGTTGGCCTCATCCTCTCCCTTTGGGCCCCAGGGGGATTTGGGAAGTTGGCAAAGGTTCTCCATGGTCATGAATATGTCCAAGAGAAAAGGATTACCGGTACCAAGTTTAAAAACCAGGTGTGTATGGAGGGCAAAGCTGTTCCCAAAGCCATTCCTCATAGGAAGGAGTGTGGTAAATTGTGAATGCCACCATTCAAGTCTCCAGTCTCTCTGAGAAACCAAAATAGTAGACTCTCTGAGACAGAAGTGTGGTCCTGGGATACTAAAGAAGGATGGCATGTGAACAGCAGTGGACTAATGAAAAAGAAAACTCAGGAGAGCCATTGTTCCCTTTCTTTTCTTCCTTTCTTGGTCGATCTTTGACAGCAGCATGCAAGTCAGAGGTTAAACAAATGCAAACCTCCCAGCACACGGGATGACAGGGAAATTCCTGCTACATATTGGATCACCTTTATCTGATTTTGGACAAGCATTGTTTGAGTGTTGTACTATGACTCTGGAGACCAGGGATCGATTCCCTGCTTGGCCATGAAACCCACTGGATGACCTTTGCCAAGTCACATGCTCTCAGCCTCAGGGAAAGGCAATGGCAAACCTCTTCTGAACAAATCTTGCCAAGAAAACCCAATGATAGGTTCACCTTAGAGTCAGAAATGACTTGAAGGCACACAACAAGAATAGTATTTCCATATATATACATAATGAGATATCTTGGCGATGGAACCCAAGTCTAAACACAACATTCATGTATGTTTCACATATACCTTATATACATAGCCTGAAAGCAGTTTTATATGGTTTTTAAAATATTTTTTTGTGGGAAACACAGTTTTTGTACACTGAACCATCAGAAAACAAAAGTGTCAATATCTCAGTTTTGAATTCCGGGATTCTATACTGTTAAAGGCACACAAACCCCGAAGAGGGATTACAAGAGAAAAGACAAATACCTGGTCATGAAGGGTGGAAAGTCGGGGGAACACAAATGATGCTGGATTCATGGAAGTATAAATAAATAAAACAAGTGCCAGCTCTAAATTTGTGGATATTGGGATCTTGTTAACTGCCTTAGGATGCTGGGTGCTGACTCTAGCTGAGGTTTCCAGATTTTCATGATGCAAAAGGAATGGGCTGTGGCCAGATGGGAGATGGGAACATTGTGACATTTTCCTCATTTTCTGCAAAGGGTACCCTGGCATAAGGTGCAAGAATATTTATTTCCCTCAGTGTGCTAAAAATAAAGATACGGTTTGGGTTTTCATTGTGTTTGCGGCCATTGCCCCCTAGTGTATACAGTAAGGCCTACACAATTTCTTGTAATTTCCCCAAATTTTCTCCCTCCAGCACTATTTCATGGGCCTGGGAGATAAACTGTATTAATGGAGCTAGTGTAGTGTAATGATACGAGCATTGGACTATGAGTCTGGAGACCAGGATTCGAATCCCTGCTTGGCTATGAAAATTCACTGGATGACTTTGGGCAAGTCACATGCTCTCAGCTTCAGGGGAAGGCAAAGGAAAACCTCCTCTGAACAAATCTTGCCCAAAAAACCAAACACCCCATGATAGGGTTACCATTTGTCAGAAACAATGTGAAGGCACACAACAGCAACAACAACCTCTTGTTCTTGTATAAGTAGGGGGACACAAATGTCCTGCTATACCCAACTGCCTTCACATCCCCTGCACAAATACTGAAATTATAGGTCCTGCTGTAGGGTATACAGCCCTGGGCTGTCAGGCATTAACCATCTACATTCAGTGTTGCATTTTTCCCCACTGTGGGCTTTTCCCATTTCAAAGCCAAGGAGTATGTAAACTCTGTATGTCCTCCCTGGCCCAAGCTGGTCTCTCAAGTTCCAGGACAGGCTATTCTTAGCTACCTGGAGACGCAGCCTGTTTACATTGGAGACACAAGCTTGGCCTCAGCTGACAGTAAGCCACGTGTGATTCCCAAAACCCAAAGTTAGCAGGAGGCATGGGGTGAGGCGTGTGATAGCTGTAAACTGCCACCACTACCTACTGTTGCTTTTCTAAGTCTAACCACCTTGTCTTATTAATTCATCCGTCGGGGCCGACATTACCTCTATTATGCCCTCCAACTGGCCTAGTTTGGTAGGGAGAATCCCAAATAATTGTCCAACTTTTTCAGCTTCAATTTAAAATGGGTGTCTCTGCTCATCTGACATTCCCTCCTTGTCCTCAGCTTAGTGCAGTTACTGCAAACTAATTTTGAAGTGCAAAAGTAGTTTGTATTCAATTAATTTAGCTGGGGAGTGGGAGGAGGGAGCAAAATCTTGCCATTCCCAGTAAGCTCAAGCAAAAGCAAACTGCTGCAGCTTCCCCTAGCTTGTCTGTTCTTCCGCATTAATAATCTTTGCCATCTTGACCACACTCTGATGTTGCTCCGTTGTCTGTTTCTCAGGTGCCATCTCTAAAACATTGGTAGGTATGTCTAGTTAGTCTAATATAATGTCTAACAGTGATAGGGGCTGGTGAGCCCTACCTACTAAAGTGGAGCTGTCACCTCAGATTCTGGGAGGTATCTCCGAGGAGAGAGTTGTGTGTCATGTAACCCGCCCTGTTTCTCCTACCTCAAGCTAGCATTCAAGGTATAGTATTGAAAAAAGCTTCAGACAGAATGGGACATCAAGGGTGCTGCAGCCAGTAGTTTCGATCCTCATCACACCCTGTAACCTTCCTCACATTTAACCACAACCTTTAGCAAGGTACCTGGTTTTATTTTATTATATTCCCCCCCCCCAAAAAAAAAACAACACACACACATTCTTCTTTCCCATTCACTCTGTGACTCTTTGCTTCTTCTGTCCTTGTTGGGTTTCATACTCAACTGCTGAGATGCATCCAGTGGTGGCCATTTTAGATTACCTTGTGGTTCACCTTAGGTAAGGATGTGATCTCTCAGGTGAAGATTAATGCTGCACAGTAACACATTTCCTATATAGTACTTCTTATAGGATGCTATTTAACATGCCTTACTTAGTTCAGCACTTAAAACCACCGCCACATAAATTAGTATTCCCACTCAACACATAACTATGACTTGAAAAAGTGATTGTGAGGATATGTGGGCAACTGAAAAGTGGATTTTACTGGAGTAACTAAGCAGTATTCAATGACCTTAAATCAGGGCCCAAGAGTAGTGTGTATTGGGATGTACTGGTGCAGCTCCGTGAGATTTGCAATATATCTATAAAAGTTTCTGATTTTCCTTAATCTCAAGTAAAACTGAGAATTGTCCTGCTCCCAGTGTTTCCTATGATTGGCTTTGTGTTAATCACATATCTCTTAGCCAAAGTGTTCCTCAGTTATAAAATTGGAATTGGTTGCTGTTGACACTGCGATTCAAAAAACTTCGTACTGCTATTTTTGTCTAACTGTCCTTACTGGATAAGTAGGAACAGGAGAGTTTCAAATGGAAGTTGACAATACTTGAACCTCTGGAAACATTATGCGCACAAGGCAGGGCAATTGCACAAGAAATGTCTCATCTGGAAGCATCCTTCTCGGGTCCAGGATTTAATGCAAGACAACTTCTTGCCATTAGCCAGAGCTGGCCCCAGATATTTTGCTGCCAGAGTCTCAGCAGCAAATGACATCCATTTCACTGACAAAGTTAGGGCACTGAGGCAACTCAAGCTACTTTGGCAGCTAAGGATGAATCTACAGTGCAGAATTAATGAAGTTTGACACTGCTTTAACTACCCTGCTCTGGAATTGCTTTGGCAACTGCTATGGAATTCTAAGATTTGTAGCTCTGTGAGATATTTAACCTTCTTTCAAAGAGTTCTGGTGCCACAATGAACTACAAATCTTAGGATTCCATAGGATGGAACTGTGACAGTTAAAGCAGCCTAAGACTTCATTACTTCAAACTCACAAATACCTCTCCAACTTTCTGGCAGTAAAGATAAGATGATAATAAATTAAATGACTAACAATTTGACATGACTTTCATGAGAGTCAGTCTCTGCTGTCAGAGATGGCATTCTCAGGAGTTTATCACACTAGCAAGATCCCACAGGCAAATAGGATTTAAACGCAATTTAATGCAAAGATAACCCAGAAATGCTTGAAGTTTATCACACAATGTCGCAGTTAACATAAAATAACGTGAAGTTAAACCACAGTTAAAGCGGAGAAAACCAGCAACTTTTTACTTTTGGAACATCCCAAAAGTAAAAAGCTGCCGGTTTTCTCCGTTTTAACTGCAGTTTAACTTCACGTTATTTCATTTCGGAAGCAATTCAATATGATAAATTCCCTGAATTTGCAATTTTTGTTTAAATTCAAATTTAATTTAAATTGTGTTTAATTCCCATTTGCCCGCAGGATCTCAATAGTGTGATAAAGACATCACTCTCCGTAATGGTAGGTCTGGCCCTTCCAATATTCAGTATTCCAGTATTCAATATTCAGGCCATTTATTTCCACAAAGAGGTGCCCTCATTCTTAGAGATCTGTCTTCTCATGTCATCCCAAACTCTGTTTTTTTTAAAGCATCCCTCTCTTCTAAAGTCTTGGTTGTCCAGCCAATTTTTTTTTAATGGTTGGTCAAGCCTTTCTGGAATCCAGGCTATTCTGACAGCCTATATTTAAACCTTGCCACCTCAGCAGGGCAGAGGGGATGACTGGGCCTCCTAAACTGGGATGCAACACAGCTTACACCCTGCAAAAGGGGAAGGGAGATGGCAGGTGGAGGAGATACAAGGGTCATTGCAGGTTGCTCCTGAACTACTCAACTGCCTTGTTACTTAATCTGCAACCCCACCCGTTCAGATTTTTGTTGACACACAATGAACAAAGTAGAGTTTGGAAACATAATGTTTTGTGACTACTAGCATTTCTTATCTAGCTTTGACTGAAGGATTCTGGGGGTTAATCGTCCAAAACTGTTATTTTTCAACCTCTGTAACAGAATTCCCAGTATGGAAAAAACAATGAGGGGGGTGGAATAAATTTAGCATTAATCTTCTGAGTTATTCTGAATAAATAAGAAGTCTCTTGTACTTTATTACAGATAAAATCAAGATGAGAGAACTTTCTTCTGACAACAGTATACCGGATTGCAGCCAGAAAGCTCTTATATAAGGTGAGAGAGAAAAGAGAACACCCACTTTGAAGAGAAGCACAGGCAGTGTTCTGTAAACAATCCATTTTATGCACAGTTGAAAACCCAAAATTTGGCAGTCTATAGCCACTGGATTTACCAAGGTTACCAAAGTCTCATCAGACATTGTAAAACAGATCCAGTATCACAAAATGCTTTTGTATTATTCCCACATTTTGTTCAGTTCACGATAAGGCCCGGGACTCCAGTTTCAGAAGATGGAATTCAGAGGCAGTCTCTTAATATTAATCATACAATAATGAAAGAAATCCCCACCATCACCTCTAAGTGGCAAAGATGGTGAGACTGTTTGGTTTTGTTCTGGAAGGGCCAACATAAGACAGTCCCATCTCTAGTGGAGAGTGGAACTGTCCACAGAGAGGAAGCAACAAAGTGCCTAGCATGTGAAAAATCACAAGCCAATTTAGTCATCTTCTGATATAGCAACTGGTAGACACTTCAGGGGGTGGGTGAGGAAATAGGTGCCACACTCATGAGAGTTTTTCCTCTGCAAAACATACTCAGGGAGCAAGCCAAGAGTATCTCAAAAAAAAAATCAGAATGAAAAAGACCCTGTGGTCCAACTGTTTCAAGACAACAAGGGACCTCATCATCTTGCTTTTGCTGGCAAAAGTCCTTTGCCTGTGTTGGTAGATAATCTCCTTGTAAAACATTTTGAAAAGTTGAGCTCCAAGCTAGCTCCCAAGGTGACAGAGTTTTTCAATGAGCAATTATGGCATAATACATCTAGTGTCAAGACCTGAGATTCATTTGCTTGCTGGGTTTCCTTGTAATGGATGGCTCTTGGTGGAGGCAGAAAGCATTCCCATCCCCAAAATGGAGCAGGATCATCATCTGGAGAACATTATGGTAGACATTGTGTCACTGAGATGCATGATGGCATCAGAGAGGCAGACAAATGAGGTGGGAACAATTCAGTTGATGTCTTCTGAGTTTCCAAGATGTGGTAGGGCAGGTTCCATGCATGAGGAAGATCAGAAAGCTTCTTGTAAAAAGGAAAATATGAAAGGTCCTATCTGGAAACATTACTAGGCAGTGTGCCATAAAATGGAGCAGTTGCACTATAGCTTTTAACTAACTCACTTTTCACTTCTTGTCCTTGGATAACCACTGTAGTTATCATTCCCAAATATTTTAATTACTACATGCATAAGCACAAGAAGACTGCAAGCATTTACACTGGAGCATTCTTATACCCTGCTTATCTACAGTTAGTTGGAAATAAATTCCATGGGTTCCTTAGGATTTCATCCCACAAAGTGCACATAACATTGCAGTCTCAGTGATAACACTGGAGAGTAAATCAATTACAGATTATACCCCCATGTTAAACACTCAGAAGTGGGTGAGTGGAGTTAATGGTCCATCCAGCTCTTTTTGTGGCCCCTGCCAAGGTTTTCACTGAAGCTAAATTAGCAATGGTGGTAGCAAAAGTGGTCATTTTTTAACATGTCAATAAGGCATATGGGGACAAATTAAGTGGTGCATACAGGGCACAGATCTAGAGAGGTCCAGTGTGGCCTCCTGGCAGTTGGCTACCCTTGATTACAGTATGTATCCATGTGTACAACGTTACAAGGCTAATGAGCCTTGTAGCATATACTGCTGTGGCTAAAATGTCATACATAAAGTTATAAAATCACTCCCAATGGTTCATGGAAGACTGCTAGTATCATTTTTGTGACAGACCTTATGCATAATGAATAGGTACATGGTCTTTGTTTTATGCCTATGTTAGCAAAACAAAAAAAGAAAATTGCCTGTTGAATTTCTACCTATTATTCAGCTTTGCTGGCATGTTGTTTACTATATTAAATATTTACAGCAGCACTTACTTAGTAAGACAGATCAGTTACAGTTGTTTAGAGCATCCACTTCTTAGGCAGCTTCAGAGCCTGGAAAAATTACTCTTGTGGACCATATGTCCCAGAATCTCAGAACTACAAATCCAAAAAGTAACCTTACTCTTGGTAGTTTTTAATGTGGTTGCATTTATGGTACTCTATTTCTAAAGCAGGTCTAAATACAGTACCTAAAGGCACCAGATTCCATCTGATCTTGGAAGCTAAACAGGGTCAGCCCTGGTTAGTACTTGGATGGGAGTCTGCCAATGAATGCCAGGTGCTGTGGGCTATATTTCAGAGGAAGGAACTAGCAACATAACCTCTGAGTATTTCTTGCCTAAGAAACTGCTATGAAATTCGTAGGGTCTCTATAAATTGACAGGAACCTTGAAGGGATATATACATACACATTTATAAAGTTTATCATCACTGTAGTTCTGTTCAGGCACATGAGGGTTGGACAATTCAAGTCTATTACACTTCTTCCATACATGCCAGCTTGTGGTGTAATGGTTAGAGTGATAGATCAGGACTTAACAGATCCAAGTTCAAGTCCCCATTGAGCTATGAAATGTGATAGGTGACTTCATGTGAATGTCTCATTCATTCTCTCTCTCTATCTCTCTTTCTGCTTGACTTGCCTCACAGGGTTGTTATGAAGGAAAAAACATGGATAACTGTCATGTACTCCACTCTGAGTTCATTGGAGAAAAGACAGGACATCAATGTGATAAATAAAGAAATAAATTATATGCAAGAAAAAATATGTGCAAGATTTCAGTATTGCAGTTGCCTACTTGCAATTTGAATGGTACAGTTCAGGAAAACAGAGCCGTTCCACATGATGATGCCAAATATAAACATCATGTGTCTGGAGGATAGAGATGGGCACTGCTCAATGCATTAAGCTTTGCAGTAGCTTTCATATAAATCCAAGTTCTCTGAATGTGCACTATGTTGTATCTTTCTTTTACTTCTAAACTATGCATCTGCAATCACTGAATAGTAATTATATGGGGGAATACCATCTGCAAACTTAGCCAGTGTGAATCTAGTTATTAACTACAGTGCAGGGTTTTTTGCATACAGATTATGTTACAATTACTAAAATTATGCAGAGAAATTACATGCTATTCAAAATGCTTAAGTTACAGCTAGCATACAAGGCCATGGATGGTAATACAGGTTGTTGCCACCTTTGTACCTTTTTTCTTTTAAAAGCTGTATGAATGCATTTATGCAAATCATGCAACTATGGCGTTCCTTTTTTGTTAAAGGCAAAGAGTTATCAAATAGCAGATGGTAATTCTAGTCATTATAGTAATTGTTTTTCTGCTGCACTCAATTTCTCTGGGCTAAGAGCTGCACTTAGTGGCAGGAGCCCTTCGGACCTTCAGATGGACACCAACTCCCATTAGCTTCTGACAACATTACCAGTGGCAATGGAAGATGGGAACTATAGTTCAACAAGATAGTTTATGTAAATCACTCCATGAACCAATTTTTGGCTGTAGAGTGTGATAAAAATGTTACAGATATAGAGAGAATTAAATAACACATGGAGCATCACGTATTCCTCATCCCTAATGTAGAGAAAGTAGATGAACTTTCCTCTCCCTTTCGTGTAATACTTGATTTTGCAGTTATCCAATGAATTTGACTGGGAGAAGATTTGGGATAAATAGGGAGAAGCATTTCTTCATGCAGTACATAGTTTATTTGTAGGAGTTTGCTACGACAAGATGTGGTGATGGAGACCCTTGTTTTAAAGGGGGATTGACACATTCATAGAGTAAAGCAGATGTGGACAATGTGAACCACTCCAAAGAATGTTGTACTGCAATTCCTATCAATTCTAACTAGTGTAGCCAATGGTGAAGCACGATGGGGGCTGTAGCCTATCAACACTAGGAGAGACACCCATTCCCGATACCTGTAAAGACTATATTAATCAATTAATCTCTTGAAAGTCCCTCTTACACAATTATTAATGGTCCAGAAAACATGTCCACTTTTGCATCTCGCTGCTAGTCCTTCACCTTATATCCTGCAAACCCAGCTACAAGCAACACCTACAGCTTTATGGTTTGCAATGTAATGAACACCCATATGAAATCTACACAATCAATTTGTAGTTAAAATTCATTCTGATAAAAATGAGCAGGAACAATAGCATCAATATGCCTGTACCTACAATAGCAGTTAGTGTTAATTTTAACTCTTTCAGGTTCTGTTCATTTCTGTAAAGACATCCATGGCTATGTTGCTATTTCAGTAGTTCTTATTCACTTCTGCACATTCTGTGCTTTGCAGGTGAATGAAACTGAAGCAACTATGGATTTATTCTTAATTTGCATGGTATTTTTTCTTCACAGTCTCTAGACGACAGAGTGCTTAAAAATTAGCTTGGGAAAAATGCTGATGGGATGTAAACATTTCCCTCACTCTACCCAGCACTTAAGACCAATAAAAGAAAAATTCATATTAAGACAAGTAATGTAGCTGGGAGAGAAGGGATTAGGGAGATTTTTCTCTTCCCTGGTTTCCCATCTTTTTTTCTGGATCGATGGATATTTGCAGAGTTAAGACTTAACTTTCCTCTCCTGCACAAAGATATCTGCTCTGTTCCAGGGGATGGCTTCAAAAGCAATGTGTCTTTTTTTAGAGCAGAGATCCTGTCTTCTTGGCGATGAAGTATGTTTCCAGGCTCTGGATTGGCACAAGGATGAAATCAGCTTGGAATGAAGTACTTCTGTAGCTCCTTGGACTGTGTAGACAGGGAGCCGTGCTGTTTCGGGGTGTTTTGAAATAGTTACATCAAAACAGAAGGCGGTTACAATGAAGAAGAGTTGTACTGGACTGTGGAGAACTGTGTTGACTTGGGTTGTGTTACAGGGAGATCCTGCTAGGTTGTGCCAAAATAGCTCAAGACTTTTTAGTGCTACTAAAAACCCAGATGGTACTTTATCTCTCTTCCTCTACATGGTGGTAAACAATAAAAATGAAATAAATAATGGATTAGCCACTGCTGGATCCATGGTAGGCCCAAAATGTGTTGATGCCTGAGGTGGAGCAACTAATGGTGCTCCACCACTCATTACGGTGCATAGTACCTGAGGCCTTTCAAGTTATTGTGGCACCTGAGGCAGTAAATATAAAAAAAAATAAATTAAATAACAATTTGCTTGCCCTGTCATGATACCCCAAACGAGTAGTCTGAGGCAGTTGCCTCACTCCATCTATGGTAAGGCCAGCCCTGAATTGTATCCTCAGATCTGTAATATGATCCAGGTTGTCCTACCCTGCCTAATGGTAGGGACATTCATGAATTGCATTCTCCGATCTGTAACATGATCCAGGCTGCCTCACCCTACTTAATGGTAGGGCCAGCCCTAAATTGTATCCTCAGATCAGTAACATGATCTAGGCTGCCTCACCGTGCCTAATGGTAGATAGGGACTGAAAGGTTGACCTGAGTTTGTGAGGGGGGCCTCCTGGGAGAGAGGAGATGGTAACATTATTCATATTTATTGCTTGGGGAGGACTTTTGTATTAAGTCTGAGAAATAGTCTGTCAAAAAGCAAAACTTAAAAAGTATGTTACATAAGCTTCATTGCAGCCTGCAGAATTAACACATGTCCTGTGAAATTCCTAACAAAATGGAGTCCTGTTGCTTGTTTTCATGACCTGCAGCAAGCATGACCTGGGAGACAAAGAGGTGGATAGTTCTTTTGAAGCAGCTTGCCTCATTTTGGAGATGTATTTACAGTGCGCCCTGAGTATGGTGACTGTGTTCCCTGTGATACCCTGATTCCAAAGTGGTTGGCTGGTTACGTTCCCTTATTTATCCCCACTCTTTCTATTTGGGGCCTGATTGCTCTGGGTATGTTCCATAGTGCGCTCCAGGAGATGTAACCTAAGAACACATCGCTGTGACTTCATGAAGGCATCTTCATGCCGAGGGATCTTTTGAGTCATTGGAGGAAGATGGGTCACTGACCAGAGCAGGGAATAAAAGAAGCAGAGAGGAGGTCCTTTTTCTGGATTGGCTGAACCCTAAATCAACCAAAGAAGGAACAGAGCAATAGGGTGCGTGGGTATGCACATGCATGTTTGTGGAACTGTCCCCTTGCAATGTAGTCCACATGACTCCTTCTCTCTCTCTCTCTCTCTCTCTCTCTCTCTCTCTCTCTCTCTCTCGCTATGTGTCTGCTTTAGTGACAACCTACCATGACTTGCCCCCATCCCAAATTTAGGGATGTGGCTGTCTCTCTCCAGTCCTCTTTCCAAAATTGGTGTTAAAAGTTCTCTCTTGAACCTATTATTGTCTCTGGCTTTTTAAGCTCAACTAGAGAGCAGTCTTTATAGCTAATTGACTTATTATGCTGCAGCATTGCCTTCCAATTAAAGATGCTGAGGTGCAGGGAAGGTTGGGTCAAGGTGTGAAGGGATGGTTGTTTGGATGAATGGATCTGGTAGTCACACTTGGGTCACAAGGCGTTTGTTGGGCACTTCTGAGTTGCCCATGGGCACCATGCCATCAAGCAATTCCGAATTAGGCACAGAAAGCGTGTCCTTGTGTTCATGTTTCTCCTTGAGGTGAGCCCTTTCCCGGATGGCAGCCGGGGATGGTGGTGGGGTGTATGGACAAGTCGTGATATGGATGTATTGGCCTTGTTCTTCACACTCTGTCTCACGGTGATAGAAGTAGCTGAAGTTGGAGACAATGACAGGCACTGGCAAGGAGATGGTGAGTACTCCAGCAATGGCACACAGAGAACCGACAATTTTGCCACCCATGGTCTCTGGGTACATGTCACCATAACCCACAGTTGTCATGGTGACCACAGCCCACCAGAAGGCTGCAGGGATGCTGGTGAAGTTTGTGTCATCATGGTCAGCTTCAGCAAAGTAGACAGCGCTTGAGAAGAGGATGACTCCAATGAAGAGGAAGAAGATGAGCAAACCGAGCTCCCTCATGCTGGCCTTGAGTGTCTGGCCCAAGATCTGCAAGCCCTTGGAGTGCCTGGAAAGCTTGAAGATTCGGAAGACCCTCACCAGACGGATGACCCTGAGGATTGCCAAAGACATGGCAGGCTGGCTTACACCACGCTGCTGTGCAAACTCAGTGCCAAGGGCTACAAAGTAAGGGATTATTGCCACAAAATCAATCATGTTCATTATGTTCTTGAAAAAGGCTGGCTTGCTTGGACAGGCTATGAACCGCACAAGGAGCTCAAAGGAGAACCAGCAGATGCAGATAGTCTCTACGATGAAGAAGGGATCCCCATGAGACTTTGTTGGTACAGTATAAGGGCCGCTGTTGTTCAAACGGTGATGAACAGACTGCAAAAAGTGAAGAAGTGAAGGAGCAGGTTGGGAAGGGAGAGAAAGAGAGAGAGAGGAATGACACTGTTAATAAAAGAGTACCAGAGTAATCCAATAGAAGCAGCTACGTAGCAGAAGTTAATTAAACCCTGTTTCCTAAAATGCCAGCACCACCTATTATATCTAGGTTTTTGCCATCCCTTCAATATAAGGACAACTGCATTTTCTCTCCAAACACTGATAAAATAAGCCAGAGCCTAGAAGTGTTACCTTTTTGGACAACAACTCCCACCATTCCACATTAATTCTAAGAATATATATATATATATATATATATATATATATATATATATATATCCTTTTCCAAGTTCTGAGAACAATACGAATTTCCTTTCTTCGCTGTTCCCAGTAAAGACCATAATAATAATGAATTACTCTAATCAATAGTCCATTTCACAGCTGTAGCACTCATGGGTGGGCCTCTATTTGAAATGGGCAACTGCGGGTAGGATCAAAACATGCGGATTAGCTAGGTGTCTCTACTGTTACAGCAGGTGTACGCAACCTTTGTCCTTCCAAATGCTTGGGACCTGATCTCCTATACTTGCACTCCATCTGCTGTTCTTCCACTTGCCTAATCATTGTGAAAACACAAAAAGGTGATAGCCTGGGACTGGAGGAAGAAATAGTGTGGAGCAGTGTAGGCCCTAAAAATAATGTTGTTCAGGCTTCTATTCTTCCCAGCTCTTAGGAATCAACCTCTCTAAGCTCCATGTTCTTCTTCAGATCAATATAGCTACCAAACTGACAATCCCCCATTTCTTCCATACTTCCCCTGTAGTTCTTGTAGTTATATAAAAATGACACCATAGTTGCACAATAGTTGCATCACACAGAGATGGCTGACCTTCTTTTGCAATGCACCTTCTGACTATTCAGTGATCAAATTCACCCTGGCATGTCAATAAAGCATAGATTTATATGTTTCATCATCAAAATAGAAATCATAAGAAACAAACAAGGTTGTTGCAAGAAACAAAATCAACTGCAGATGCGTCCTGGAAGAAGCTTACTTATGCAGGCTTTCCTGAGTTGGTTGTTTCATTTCACAGGTGTATACTGTAAGTTTTGAATCAAAGGTCTGCTGAAACCTGTTGCAGTGCTCTTCCGTTTTGTGGTGTAGAAACCTATCCCTGTTCTTTCTACCTCTGGTACCAAAGTTTCTGTTCAAGAAGCTATGCTCAGGAAAACATCTACTGCATTAATTGGGGCATGTTATTGTTGTGTGCCTTCAAGTCGTTTCCAACTTATGGTGACACTAAGGTGAACCTATCTAGGGGTTTTCTTGGCCAGATTTGTTCAGAAGGAATTTACCATTGCCATCCTCTGAAGCTGAGAGAGTGTGACTTGCCTGAGGTTATTCAGCTAGCTTACATAGCCAAGCTGAGATTCAAACTCTGGTCCAGCGCTCAAACCACCTGTATGGATCTTCACAATTATTTGAAGGGTATCTTTGTGATGGTCTGATTTAATGTATAAGTTATGTGTTGTATGGAGATCAGGCTTCAGTTCCCGCTCAGCCATGAAACCCACTAGGTGACATTATTATTATTAGTAGTAGTATCATCATCATCATTATTATTACTATGCTTTATTTATATAGCACCGTAGATTTGCACCTTAGGCAAGTTACATCCTCTCAGCCTCAGGGAAAGGCAATGGCAAACCTCTGAACAAATCTTGCAAAGAAAACCCCACCTTAGGGTCATCATAAGTCAGAAATGATTTGAAGGCACATAATACACACATGTTGTACATAACATTCATTTTAGATTAACCTTGGAGGGCACCCCAATTATTCATCCATAGCAGATAGTGTGTTTGACAGCGGTTCAGAACAGATATACTCTCTGAAGGTCAACTAAGGCTGATATACAACATGAGGAATGTTTGAGTACTCCAAAATATTATCATACTCGACTTAAACTAAACAGTCCTAAGAAAGAGATATGAGTAATGCTGGATGCTACAGCCAGTGTTAAAGATATTATTATTATTATTATTATTATTATTATTATTATTATTATTATTTCTGCATCGAATGCCTCTGATGGTTTTGTGAGTAGAATTTAGCTAAATTCAACTGAACAGGCAACATCTTGCTTTATATAGATTGTAGTTTTTTAAGCTATGAATGGCTTTGCAATCGAAAAATAGTATAAAAATAATGACTGGTAAATAAAATTAAAATGTACTTTGCAATCAGTGATTTCAAATGATTTCTCCCTCTCATGTTGGCAAGTGACAAAAGCAGCTGTGCCAAGTAGGAGTGAACAAATCAGTCAGGTTTGCTTTTGCACACATTTGATTTTTGAAATATAAAGTCCTTTCCATAAAATTTATCAACAGTTTTTTGAGTTTTGGTAAATTCTTATTGGAAAAAAAATGAACTAAACAAAATTGTTAACCATTTGCATCACCAACTTCAGTAGGTAGAGCTATTCCTAGTACAGAGATCATTGTGTTGGACCTTCCTGCCTTGTAACTGGTAAAGATAAGGAGAGAAAGAGAAGTAGCCATTAGCAGAACAAACATAGTCAAGTATGTAGTGTTTGTAAGCCAGATTTTTCATATATAAGCATTTCAACCCTTCTGCCTAAATGAACAAATCTGTCAGTTCTGCATTCTCCCACATTCACCCTTTTTAAAATGTTAAGTTCCTTCCACTGAATTTACAAAGCAATTATTGATTTTTGGATAATTGTTTTTTAAACACATTCTCATCTATCCCTTGCTGTTGTTTTGTGCCTTCAAGTCATTTCCAACTTATGGAGCACTTAAGATGAACTTATTATGGGGTTTTCTTGGCAAGATTTGTTCAGAGGGGTTTTTCCACTGCCTTCCTCTGATGTCCAGAGAGCATGACTTGCTCAATGTAGTGGGCTTCTGTGGCTGAGCAGGGATTTGAACCCTAGTCTCTGGAGTCCAGCTTCAGCACTCAGACTACTACACCACAGAGATGGCTCTTGTCCATCTCTCTTTCACCTTCAAGTCACCGGTCAATTTACAGCGACCCCATGAGTTTCATTCATCCCTGCTGCTCAACAATTTAGGCTTACTATTTAGCTGGCTTTGGACCTATCACTGGGAATAAAAAATAGGAGCATCAAATCCATGACTGAGAAGCCAGAAATTACTTTTTCAGTGGGATCAAACTGTCAGAACTCAGACGGAAGGTAGCACTCACAACTACTTTTTAGTTACTTAAATACAACAATATTTGATTGCTACGTGCTAGTGGTCTGTGGTTCAATGCACATTCTCCTTCCATCTGTCTTTATCCCAGCACCCACAGCAGAGCATGAGGCACAAGCACAAGGCACCATTGTGGTTGTTGTTGTTGTTGTTGTGTGTCTTTGCCTTGTGGCGACCCTAAGGTCAACATATCATGGGGTTTTCTTGGCAAGATTTGTTCAGAGGAGGTTTGCCATTGCTCTCCCCTGAGACTGAGAGTATGTGACTTGTCCAAGGTCACCCAGTGGGTTTTGTGGACAAGCTGGGAATCAAACCCTGGTCTCCAGAGTCATAGTCCGACTCTCAAACCACTACACCACTGTAACATAAGTGATTTTATACTTTGTTAAGTTACCAGTTTCATGTAACTTAAGGGGGAGGGATATTTGGGGTAGATATGATGTCAGTTGTGGCTTTGGGGGTAGGAGAGAGGACAGTCTCAAGATCTATACATTGCAGATTTATTTCAAGAGAGTAGCTGGTGGAAATTGGGCTGTGGGCAGCAGTGGGAGAGGGAGAGGTAATAGGTTAGCCTAGATATTCTTAGGAGGCATCAAATCAAAGCTGTTTCTAGGCCTGGAGAAAAGCCGAATGTCAAGGTCAAATGTCCCTCCCAGCTCTGTCCTCTGGTCAGCTCTAATTTCCCGGCTCGCTAATTTTGACTCCTGTTCTTCATGTAAGCAGGGCTCATTTGCTTTGCAAGCAAGTGAGGTGCGTGGTGGGTTAGAGATGGATTTCTGTCTGAGATCTGCTCAGACTGAGAAGAGTCCCTGGAATGGATCACTCTGGCTGATATCCATGTGTTGAATAAGCGAAGGATCCAAGATTGTAATGAGGATTTTTGTTTGTTTGCTTGTTTGTTTCCAATGGGGAAAAGAGACAAAGAGGAAGGTTTGGACTAAACTTGAAAGAAACTTTACAGTGTCAGGCTGAAGATATCCATGCCTGTGGAGTGGTAGAAGGATGCTTTGGGGCACACACATGCAGCCCTCCAAACATCCTTGCTCAAACAGAATTTACACTCAGATTCTGTACTAGTAAGGTCAGAAAGAAATAATTGTTAAGTTACCAGTTGCTTAGAGGTTGCTTAGATCCAAGGTGAATAACCCAAGGCATTTTAGATATGTCCAGACTGTATCTCCCATCATAGATCATAGAATCATAGGACTGGACTAGGTGGTCCACAAGGGCCACTTAGTCCAGTCCCTGTGATCATTGGCCATGCTAGCTGGAACTGATGGGAGATGAAGACCAACAACATCTGAAGGATTACAGGTTTCCCACTGCAAGGGACCAGTAAAGAATGCTAAAGATCATAGTAGTTGTGCTCCCCATTTTTTGTTCTCCAGTCTCCATGCCCTCCTTTCTTCCCATTTTTCTAGAACTGTGGCCAGACGAAATGTCATTTCAGTAACACATAAAAGAGGGTGGGACAATTTGCATTAATATTGAGAAGATATAGTTAAGAGTGAACTGCAACAAACAGAACTTGGAAACTTACTTGCAAGATGCCAAAATACAGTATATGGACGCAGTGTTAAAAGGTAGAGGGCCTTCTCATTGACTGCTCCCATTGGAACCCCTTCCCTAGAGGGGCTAGGATGGCCATCTCTTTGCTCACCTTCTGGCAGCAAGTGAAAATTTTCCTATTTTACCAGGCTTTTGGAAACTAACTCTTAATGGCCTTTTAGTGCTGTGCCATTTTGTTATGTTTTATGTTATGTCTCTTATTCCAATTTTAAATGGCTTTGACTCTATACTGTACACTGATTTTTAAAAAATAAACTTGTATATGTTAATTTTTACTGTGTTTTGTGTGTTTTTAATTTGTATTGATTTTTATAATTTGTAAACTTTGCAACGGGAAAAAGGCAAAGACATCAAAAGATGATGATGATGATGATGATGATGATGATGATGATGATGATGATGGAAATGCAGACTCTTCCCAGGCACATCCCTATCAGACCATCCCCATAGGGAGTCAAAAACTGCAGGTGCTGTGTGAATTTAATTTTTTTTCCTAGCAGTTTGGTATCTACTAGAAACAAGCGTTTGTAAATACAATTGCTGGGGAAACTATTTTTCTTCCAATTACAGTAGAGCTTGCAGCTAAACTCAGAAGGAACTAGGAAGTCAAAGAATGGGGGTGGCAGATGATGCCATTGTCCCTGCAAATGAAAAAGTCCTGGAGCATCATCTCTGACAGCCCTCGCATCATTACAACACTGATGTTGGGTGGAGAGCATTTTGGAAACTGTTTCCAAAAAAATGCTGTGTCTTATCTGCAGTCTCTGGCTTCCTCTCAGTACCCCACTCCTGCTCCTAGGAACTCAGAGCAAAATCCATTGAGCTGTCAAACAGTCTCTCATCCAGCTATTGACCAGTGCCAAATTTACTCCATCCTACCATTTTCTATAATGCTGGTGTAAACACTAATAACAAAGGCCCCATACAGACAGGCCTAAATAAAGCTGCTTCCGGTCACTTTGAGGTATGCTGTTTAAATGATGCATGTGTCCTAAGAGGCCGGAAGCCGCACCAAAGCTACGCCATGGCTTTGGCGTGGCTTCCATACTCTTAGGACTCATGCATCATTTAAACAGCATACCTCAAAGTGACCTGAAGCAGCTTTATTTTGGCCTGTCTGTATGGGGCCAAAGTCAGGCTGAAGTATGGATACTTGCATAGCCAACATAGTGTTATCCAAAAGTATGACCAGGCTTGGCAGAATCTTAAGGTTGGCAGGAGTGAGAGAAAAAAAAATCTTTAGAACAAAACTAGACCCTAACTGGGGAAATCCACTTTCACAAACAAGTCAGTGAGGACTCCCTGATCATTGGAAAGCAAATACAGAGAAATGTAATATATTGAAAGAGTGTGGCTGGCTGGCACACTTAACCCAAGCACGTCACACTGCAACATTTTATTGCACGGTATCTCAGATACTGGCTGAAATTTCTTATAGCCGACGAGGGCCTGCCCAGTGCTTAGCACACTCTTAAAGATACATGCTCTAGCACAGAATGCAGTTTGATCCTGAGAAATTGCACCTGCTATCTGGCTCCCTGCATCCATATAAAATTCTTATACCTCTTTGCCCTGGCACTGTGTTGGATTACAGCTGATAGTGTGAACAGAACTGATCAAAGACATTTTTTACTGCCGGATGCATAGAGCGTATATAGAAGCAAACTAGGTTGGCAGCTGTATTTTCCTTCAACATTGGTGATGGGGCAGTGTCCTCCACTGCACATCATGTGCATCACTAGGGGGATGCGGGGAGTTGCACCAGGTGACACTCTAAGGGGTGTGTGACACCACTGCTACCTAAACACCTTCCTTTTGGCAGAAACAGGCTGTGGCATTCACCTGCATCCCTTTAACACCATGGAGCTCAACAGAAGAGATGAAGTGAGTGGGGCAAGTCTCAGTGGGAGGGGAAAGGAGAGACTTCAAGGGGTTTTTTAAGTTAATTTTTTTTAAATCTAAAATGTTAAAAATATTTTACATTTTTCTTTAAAAACCCACCACATTTTACCAAATGTTCACTTAAACCACATGAAACTATGTACATGTAACTACATTTAGGCTGTGCATATTATATTGTAATTTAAATGTATAATTTTAATTTTGCTAGTTGTTTATGTCACAATTATTGTCCTTACATTCAGGGAAATATGGGAATTGCAGTTGATGAATAATATTAGTACAAAAAACATTACTAAAGATTCTGAATGGTGTGGTATGGCAGGAGATCAATGGTGTGTGACATCACGATTCACTACATTGGGTGATGCCAAACCTAGTGGTGACACTGGCACACCTGAAGGCAATAGAAAAGTTTGGGGCCTGCTGAGCTGGTTGTAATACTTCCCCAGTAGTTTCCATTTGAAGTAGATGCCTTACTCTGCCTAATGGTAAAGCTGACCCTGGCTATAGAGACAGGCAGGCTTAGTGCTAGCTTGGAGTTGTCCCAGTTTCTGTCACCTTCCATGGTTCCACAGAAAATCAATACTGTCATACTAGCATTTTGACCATATTGTTCTCACTCTATGGTTGGGTGAAACAGGACTGAAGCTACATTTCAAAAGTAAGCCTGAAAGCGTGCTTCAGAACATTTGTAGAGCTGTGTGTATGTACACAGATGTGTTTTCAATAGGTTCTAACTTGAGTTATAATGTGCTGTATGGATTTGTTGTTCAGTTTTATAAGTATTGACCCTGAACCTCTTGAAGGCATAAGCATAAAGCTTAAATAAAATAAATAATCCTTCTAAGTCCTCATGTGGAGGATCAAATCCTAGTAGCATTATGAGGTTGTGCAGACATGCTGATCCTAGAGACAGACTAAAGTCAGGGAAGCCTTAGTTGTCCTTCACTCCTCATTAATCATGAGGCACACATAGCTATATTAAGTGTAGCTCAGGGCCATGACTTAGTGACAGAGCACCTGCTTCGTCTACCAAAGATCCTGAATTCAGTCCCTGGCATCTCCAGGTAGAACTGGCAAAGTCTTGGGTTTGAAACCCTTGGAGACCAATTGCTGGTCAGCACGGATTAGCCTTCTATAACTTGATACCCTCCAGATGTTTTGGATCCTAGTTAACTAACATTGGAGAGGGATAATGGAAGGCAATGTTCAAGACATTTGGGTGGTACCAAGTATTACTGGTATTACTGAACTAGATGGACCAGACTCTGACTCTAAACAAGGCAATTTCCCATGTTCCAAACCAAAATGCAAAGATACATGTTTCTGCATAATGGATTGGCCATACCACTCTGGAGAAGGTCGCAATTTCTATATGTCCACTACCAATAGCTGATATATTCCAGTAATGTTATAACTCTCCTTCATGTACAGTCAGTCATCCACATTTGTGGCTTTGACTTTTGCGGATTTGATTATCTGTGGTTTTTATTAATATGTTTTCTGTAGGATAAGTCTGCCAGCACAATTCTGCTAAAAGTTGACTATAGAGTTGTATCAGAGAACCTAGATGTTTCTAGAGAAAACACTTCTCTAGGCATTTGTAAGTCCTCCAGCATGATTATATGATCAACTTCTGGCAGATGTTGACCACAGAGTTGCATTGGAGGACCTGGAGAGTCCTAGAGAGGTGTTCTCTTAGGTAAAAAGAATAATGTTCTTTTTATTTGTGGTTTTTCCACCTTCATGGGGGTCCTCCACCCCTAAATGCAGTGAATGTGGGGGGACCACTTTACAGAGTTTCCATAGAGGACTAAATTGCATCAGATCCATTAATCACAACCTTGCTAGACCATATCTAGTCCAAAGTTATCTTTTCATGTTGGCCAACCCAGTGCGTCTGGGAAGCCACACACTCAGATTTTCTAACCGCACTGTCTCAGTTACTGAAGGACCAACCTGCCCTCTTGATAGCCTTGTCTTTCATGAGTATGTTTAATTCCCTTTCCAAATTAGAAGTCATTGCTACATCTTATGGCAGTGATTTCTGTACATACCATTTGAGGAAAAGCTCTTGAGAAAGTGTAAACATACGTGTAAAAAACAGACAGAACTTCCACGTTACACACAGAGAATACAACAAAGAGGCACAAGATTTGGAGGACTAGAGTCCACTAGCAGCTAGTCCAAATATCCCTACATCCTGAGCTGCTGTGCTTAGTAAATGTTGCCATCAGTAGTTTATTTCAAACATTTGCACACACCCTTTGGGTGAAGAATGCAAATGGTAAAAAAAATCTGTATTCCTCCCATAGTTTTAAAAATATATGAAAACATAAAACATTAACTTTATTTTTATTTGCTGCTATTTAAATGGTACCCTCAATTCTGCTGTCATCTCCACAACTATTTCCAGAATTTGGAAATGGTTTGGGGCAGTAGTCTACTAGAATTTTCGATGTTCTTATTATCATATGTGGTGGACATGCCCTGTAGTGAAGAAGTTTTGGGAAAAGGTACAGGAAATAATCAAAGAGATATACCAAATTTATATAAGATTAGAACCAGAAATAATACTGTTGAACATGATTGAAGATAATGTACTAAGAAAATATAAAAAACTAGTGTTATATTTAATAACAACAGCTAGGATTATTGTGGCAAAGAATTGGAAAAAGAGGGGAGACATAGATATAGATGAATGGTTATTGAAGGCATTAGAGGCCATGGAAATGGATACGCTAACTATGTGGTTAAGGGACGGGGGAAGTGAAGAAAATTCAAATGAGGAAATGTGGAAATTATTAGTGTCGTATTGTAAAAGAAGATGGTCGGAGTAAATTTAAAGGTATCCCATAATGATTGTATAGTATACTGTATATAGAAGTAGAGATAATCATAATTTAAGAGATAGGAGGATGGATATAAGGCAATTTCTTTTCTTTTATTCATATACGATCAAGATGAGTAAGATATAACAAAAGCTATGGGAACTCAGACTGCATATTTTATTGAGGAAAAAAAAAAGTAGATGTTACAGTGAGATGGGTGAAGCTTTACATACAGGTATAGAGGAAAAATTTTAATGTCAATTGCTGTTTAAGAAGAAGAGGCGGTAATAGATATATAGGAGCAATGGTTATTTCTACTCGAAGGTGGAGTTGGAAAACACCCAAGGTTAGAACGGAAGATCAAGGAAGTCAAAAGTAGATTAAGCATGTTATTATTGTCTTAGGATTATTTTTGTTTTCGTATATTGTATATATGTAATGAACTTTTTTTTAATAATTAAAAAAAAAAAGAATTTCCGACCCAATGTAGCCAGCACTGTCTGGGAGTTACGAAGGAAGCAGTCAAGGAAAGTAACTTTTCCATGCTCTGCACACAAGTCAGTATTAATAATATCCAAGGCTATTTTGGTACCCGAGAGAGGAAATCCCCATAGAACCTTCTACAACCATTTTCCTGGCAATAAAACAATACAACTACAGTAGTTCTATTTTAAATGTGACTGCTTTGTGACAGTCAAAATCAGCCATTGGAATCAGCCACTTCATTCTACCTAAAAGGAGAGCCGGCCCAGAGTATGGAAACTCCTCTTGAGACAGCTGAGGGGGAAAAAATTGGTAGAGCAATAATCATGGCTCATTTTAACCCTGCAGGCTGAAATCAGGCCATTGCATAAAACAGCTTTGCTGAATATAGAACCAAGTTCCAAGTACTTAGGCTTTGGTGTTGATGGCCTTCTAGGCGGTTGTGACCAAAATAAGATGACAGACCACATGGAGATGTCATCTTCTCAGTTTCTGAGAGGACAGGGCAGGACAGAACTTAAGACACTGAAAGGAATATCTTGTAAATGACCTGTATAATGCAGGGTCAACTGGACAGTGTGGGGAAAAGCAGCAGCGACATATAGGCTGTTCCACACTTGTACCCCCACAGCAGAATGAATTCTATTATGGCCCCAAAGGGATCATAGAACATTTTTATTAAAATTATCAGGGAAGACTTTAATTCCAGGATTCATGAAACACCACCTTGAAGTTTAAGATGGATTTTCATAGATCCTGGAACTGCCATGGATTTTCTCCCTAGAGCGCCATCACTTTTAGGCAACCTGTTTCCTTATAGGTGGGTTCAGTAGGCAGCATCATCACAAAACACAAAATTAGCAGACTTTGAGAAGTTCACTTTTAAGATCGCATACAGTTAGACATGTCCTGAAACAGCCCCATTTTATGGTCTTTTCCTTCCCTATTGTCTGTCAGCCAAAATTCTTTAAGCTACAGACACCAGAATTGATCCTAGGACCTTCTATATGCAAAGCATATGTTCTATCAAAGAGGCTCTGGCCCCTTTCTGTATGAATGGCAGCATGGTTCTAATACCAGATGTGCACAGATACACATGAAGGGCATCTTTCAATACTATGTCTGTCCACTTAAAGTGGTTCTTGCATTTACTGTATGTATGGTGAGTACAAAGGCTGGGGAAGTTACTTTTTCAGCTGAAACCTCAGTGATGCTATCTGACAGATACTGGTACTTTTATAATTTTATTTTATTTTTAAAAGGAGTAAGTTTTCCAAGTTCTCCTTGGATTCAGTTCATACTTACATCAACTATAAAGTGCATGAACACATGTCTGTTTTTGAACTTCTGTCTCATATTAAAACGTGCCCACATGGAAATGAAAAGCACGAAAGGCTCAAGTGTACTTTTAGTGTCATGTACAAAATTGACTTCATTCAGCCCATTTTTTCCTCTTCTCTCCATGGAAGGAATTCAGAGTTTCTTTCCAATAATAGAAGTGGAGGTCTATTGAGTCACTCTGTCTTGCAACTTTGGTTCCCTAGTTAACATTCGCCAGAGGGCATTTTCATGTCATTTGAGGTTTTAATCCAAACTTTGGTCATCCAAGGTGCTGAACTCTTTTTGTAGACAGGGTTCAGCACCTTGGATAGCTTCTTGAAAGACTCAGAAGTATAAGGCATGCTGCATCTGCATTGCACAAATAATCCGGTTTGATATCACTTTAACAGCCATGGTTCCATCCTATTGACTGGTAGGTTGTTATGGCACCAGACCTCTCTGACAGAAGACTTAATAGAACTACAAATCCCAGAATTCCATAGCATTGAACCATGGCAGCTAAAACAGTGTCAACTTGCATTACTTCTGCAGTGCAGATGCACTCAGGATGGCTAACAAGCCCCACTGACATGAAAACCATCAACCACCAAGGCATGGGACGAAACTTGAACCACACATGCAAGTTGTGAAAAGGCCAGTATAATGTTTCAGTGAGACTCCTGAACTGGGATTTGAAAGAACCAGGTTCAGCTCCCCCTTAGCCATGAAAATGAGTGCGGTGTTTCAGGTGCCTTGTCTATGTGACTGATTTTCTGCAAGTACAAAATGGGAAATAAGAGAGCCATATATGCCACTTTGAACTAAACAGAGGAAAGGCATGAAATGCAGTCAGCCCTTCTTATACACGGATTTTTTATACACGGTTTGAAAATGTTCAAAAAAAGTATACATTTCAAATATCAAACCTTGATTTTACATTTTTATAAGGGACACCATTTTGCTATGTCATTATATTTAATGGGACTTGAGCATACATGGATTTTGTTATACACGGGGGATCTTGTAACCAAACCACAGCATATAACAAGGGTCCACTGTAAATGTAATAAATACATAAGACATGAGTTTCGTTGAACACAATATGACTACGTGGCTTGAATCCAGACTACTTGAAAAACTATCTCCCTTGTGCTCAAAGATCTACAGAAAAAGGCTTTCTCTTGGTCCCACCACCTAATCTCAGGGTCATCTGGTGAAGACACAAGAGAAAGCCTTCTTGGTGGCTGCTCTGAAATTATGGAACTCCCTTCCCTGGGAGATCTAGTTGGCCCCTTCCTTTCTGTCTTTCTGTTTAAAATTAAAGATCTTTTTATGTCAGGAATCTTTTGGATCTTAGTATGTTGTGGCAGATAAAGCTTTTTGTGTGGAGTGGAGTGTTTTTATTTTATTACGTTTTTATGCATCCTTTAATGCTGTTTTTAACTCTTTTTAACTTGTGGTTTTAAAAGGGAAATTTAGTACAACTGTGTTTTAACTTTTTTATTAATGGTTTTTTAAAACTGTATTGTGCTTTTAAAATGTTGTATACCCCCTTGGATCCTGCACTAGGAGAAAAGTGGGATGTTAAATAAATAAATAAATAAATAAATGACTTATTTCAGCATAGACATGCATAGCTGCACAGTGCACAAACAGCTTTATAGTATCTGTAAAATGTGTCAACTCAACTTGCATCACAATTCAGCTTGTAGAAAGGCATTTGGGATCGTTTACAATGCAGCTGTGCTACAGCTTTTTCCCCATTTCTAATGTAGCTGAAAAAAGTTGGCAGTAACATGCTTGTTTAGTGTGTGCACAAAATCCTGAAATCTCTGAAGAAGGAATGGTCAACATGTGGCCCTCCAGATATGGTTGAACTGCAACTTCTAGAGACCCTAAACAGCATAGCTGTTGTGGAACACTGGGAGTTGCAGTTCAACACCATCTAGAGAGCAATGTTTGCTCAGAAGTGTCCTCAAGCATTGCTTTGCCACAGTTGTTTACAAGATTTGGTTTTGGGATTTTTAAAAGCATTCTTTCATTATTAGGGTTCTTTGAGTGGGGTACACATATTTATGCCTTCAAGTTGCATGGAGACTTGAAGAATTTCATAGGGTTTTCTTAGACAAGGTGGTTTTGTCCTCTGAAATATAGCCCACAGCACCTGGTATTCATTGACGGTCTTCCAGACAAGTATTAACCAAGGCTGACCCTGTTTAGCTTCCAAGATCAGACAAGATCTGGTGCCTTTAGTGTATTTATACACAACCATGAATAAAAGCAGACTATAGCAGTGTTTATACAGTTATAGCAACCAACATAAGAAATATCCAATTAAAGAGAGAAAAAGAAAGTAGAAGAGGGAGGAAGTGAAAATATATGCTCCATTGTACCCCATAAAACAGGGGTGGGAAATTGCATGGGAGACTAATTTTGGCCCGCTGACCCCCAACCAAAAATAGGATCGCATCAGTTCTAGCCATAATTTTGGCTGGTGCACTGGGAGATGGTTTGGGGGCATTTTCACATATTTTGTGGTGCAGCTTTCAGACAACAGCTGTCCAAAAATCATGAGAGTTTTAGGGGCATTCAAAGGGCTTCAGGGATACAAAGCAGTCCACAACTCACACTTCCCCATCCCTGGGACAGAACAAGAACATGCCACATCCAAGATAGCTGTCATTTCCATTAGATATGACAATTGACAGAGAGATCCATAGTCCTGGTTCAGACATTTCAGCAGGGAAAAACATACAGCAATTTAGTTAGGAAAAGGAAACAGAAAAAAGGAGGGATGGAGATGGAGCTTGAAAGCAAGAGTTCTCATCACCGAATTCTCCAGATGTTTTGGACTCCAGCTCCCATCAACCCAAGCAGGGGAGCCCATGGTAAGATGTTGTAACAGTTGTGGTCCAGAACATTTGGGTAGCACCTGGTGGCCTACTGTTGCCCTAAAGAAAGCAGGGATCTGTGGAATTAGGGAGGAAACTGATAAATAGAGGAGAGGACACAGGGAAGCATGGCATAATTGCTTGGGGGTTGGACTAGGACTCTAGAAACCAGGTTTCAAATCTCCATTTGGCCATGGAAACCCACTGGGTGATTTTGGGCTAGTCACACACTCTCAGCCTCAGAGAAGGCAAAGGCAAAGCCCCTCTGAACAAATCTTACCAAGAAAATCCCATGCTAGGTTCACTTTAGCATCGCCATAAATTGGAAATAACTTAAAAGCACAAAACAGAAATGGCAACAACACAGTGAAATGAAGTAAGGAAAACTTCTCACAGGGCCTAGGAACAGAGGAAGATGTAAGCTAAGAAAAAGATTATAAGAGCCAAGGATATGCTTGACTAAAACAGCAAGGGAGGAAGATTTTTTTGAAAAGTACAATCCTATGGACATCTGTTCAGAGGTCACTCCCACTTAATTCAATGGAATTTAGGACTTTATCATATGGGAGGGAAGTGCCCAAATCCCATGGATAAATGGGATTTAAATCCAGGAATATTCTGCAAAAAGTGGGATTGCTTTCAGATGATGTTGGGCTAATTGAGCATTAACGCAACATTAACCTGTGCAGAAAGTCGCAAAATCGCACCACTTTTTACTTTTGGGACAATCCTGAAAGTAAAAAGAGATGCAATTTTGCCCACTTTTTGCATGGGTTAATGTCGTGTTAATGCTCAATTAGCCCGATGGGTCTGAAAACAATCCCACTTTTGCAGGATATTTCCAGGATTTAAACTCCATTTATCCACAGGATTTGGACACTTTGCCCCCTTGTTATAAGGTCCTTGGTATGTTTGGGACTGAATTCCCATATGAACACAAACAAGCACACCTACTGAATTCACTAGGACTAACTTCTGCGGAGTCCATGGAAGCTGCCCTAGACTAAATGGCCATTAATACCACTAGTGTTTACATTCCCACACAGCCTTCTCTACAGCACAAATGACACATGCAGAGTTTTCCTAGTCCCTACATACTGCTGGGGCTTATGAAAGGTGCAACACCAGGTCATGGAGAGATCCCCCCTCCCCAGGCTTTGTGCAACAAGACAACTCATGAGTCACAATTCTGGACCTTCTCTCCCTGATTTGCTCAAACTATATTGGTCACAGGAACATGCACCCTCTGGCTTTCTCTCTGGTTCTAACTTTTTGGTGCATAATGTACACACAGATGCAACACATTAAGAATGGTTGGAGATAGATAACCAAGCATTAGAGGCACTTCATACCTACAAAATTAGATTTTTGTCCAACTGAGATGTGTCTCACCACCTGGTGTCTCAGAAAGACTTCAGCCAGCACCTTGAGACCTGGTAACTCTAGGATCCATGACTTTTTCTGCCATCTTCAGTGATTTGTTGTAAGTGGGAGCATAAGGAAGGAATGTAAAACACCAATCTGACCTCAAAAATATCATAACCGGGTTCCAAAACCTGTTATGCAAATGGCTTGTTTATCCAAAATCCAAGGAAAGAGCTTAGCTTTGCAAAATGTAATCGGAGTGTAGAGTCAGGAAAGATGACCTGCTTCCATGGATGTCCATAAGGTGCTTGACTGCATTCCTGTACTGAAATAGGGACAGCAGGGTGGGGGCTCCACGTGACACAGAAGCCTTGGGTAGCACTTGATGGGGAGGGGCAGTGGGGGTTCTCCATGGCAATGTGCCTCACAGGGATTCCCTTCTTGGCCTCTTAAGCCAGGTTCTTCTGGCTCTGAAAGCCGGAGACATTACATCAATTCTCCCCTCTTCACTTTGCCCCTGTCCCTGCTGCTTTCAGGATCCCTCCATGGCAAACACAGCACTGAAGGTGTTAATCCTGCCCACCTGCTCATGCCCTGGCCCAGCTAAACGCCAGGTTAGTGCCAGTCACCAAGCAGGAAAGCAGGCGCCAGAGAAATCTTGCTAGGAAGCCAATTAGGAGTGGCTGGGCTTTCTTGGAGGGGACTAGGATTTGTGAAGGTTTGAGCAGTTAGTTCTCAGGAAGAATGCATGCATGAAAAAGTTAAATAGGATACAGCTGGCAAAGGAGCTCCTGGCACCAGACTTTCTTGGTGCCCTCCAGCTAACAAAGATGGGGTCACTGGGAGAATACTAGGTTTGAGAACACTGCACATACGCCCCTTTCACACAGAAATGGGTCAATGAGTTTAGTTAATTGTTAATACATTTTAAAAATGTAATTGAATTAGATTTGGTTAGAAGAGGAAAAAAAATAACTACAACCTTTACATTAAAATATCATTTATGTTTAAGTAAAAAGTCTGCACCAAAAACCTTACCACAATGAAGCTGAAAAATGCCATCTATTATTTTATTCCTCATTCCCCTGTCCTTTTTTTTTTTTTTTTAACTCTACATGGATTTTAAGTGTTTCTACAATTTTTGGAAGGCCTCCAGAATTTATAGATACAAAGAATGGTCTGCTTTCAGAAATATGGATATGAATATGAAGTATGGAATACTGAGTTTAGAAATCAAGTGGAAGACGGTGAGGGAACACTTATGGAGACTGCTAACCCCAAAAGTCTGCAATCTCACTGGAACTACTTTTGAGCATGTGCCTTGAATCTTGTTGCACTGCCCTTTCTCATTCTTCCTTCCCGACCTAGATGTGGGATGAAAACTTTTAAGCATGGATTTTAACTCTTGCCTCTGTGCCTCAGCCAGAGGCATCCCATATCCGATCATGGCATCCCATAGCCAATCCAGATTTTCCCATACTCTGCAAAGAATGAGAAAATCCTGTTCTTTCAAAAAGTGCCAGAGAAGTCTGGATTAGGTATGAGATGCCACAATCAGGTATGGGATGCCTCTGGCCTGGGCACAGAGGCATGCAATAAAATTTGTGCTTAAAAGGTTTCAAAAATCTAAAACTAGACTTTGAGTAAAGAACCAACTGGGAAATGTAAATTTCTTTTGACTCTCTTGTGCAGTTTCACATTTCATTAATTGATAATATAATTAATATCTTAATTCTGTAAATCAACTAATGTCAAATTCCAGCTTAAACCAATCAACCAATTTTTTAACTCCTCCCTCGCATTTTGTTAGAAAGTATCCAACTTAGTGGTAATTTATTTTCAATAGTTCGTTCTTATCAGTGGACACACATACTTCTCTCAACCCTTGATCCCCTCCAACCAATCAACATCTCACTGTTGTCATTTTTGTAATAGAAATGTATGGCACTATTTTTCCTGCAACGAATGAGATATGAATTCATTTCTTCCTCCCAGGGCCAGCCAGAGACATTTCGCTGTTTGAGGTAAAAGACAGAACACTGTGTTTCCCTATTCCATATACAGGAAACTGGATGAACTGACAGTTCAACCTTAGTTCAGATCTGAGGTAATGTCCACCAGCATAACTGAGTTGTTGTTGTTGTTGTTGTTGTTGTGTGCCTTCAAATCATTTCCAAGTGATGGGAGCTCTAAGGTAAACCTGTCAACAGGGTTATCTTGGCAAGTTTCTTCAAAGAAGGTTTGTCATTGCCATCCTCTGAGGCTAAGAGAGAGTGACTTGCCTAAGGTCACCTGAGTTTACATGGCCGGACCAGGATTTGAACCCTGGTCTCTAAAGTTGCACTCCAGTGCTCAAATCTGACCCTGCTGAATCCAAGCATATCCCATCTGAGACAATTTCAGTGCTTTTAGAGGTAAGGGCAGCAGATGCTGACATCTCCCAAACACAATAAATACAGCACAGTATCATTTTTCATCACTGAATAGAATGTTATGTTCTGAAACAAGCTGCCTTCTGTCTGTTTGTGTGAAGGAACCCATATAAATGTTACAAAGACCGGACTTACTGGAAGCATTTGAAGCAACTGAAAAACGAATCCACTGTTCCTTAGCAGATTGTGCGCAACGTGACAACAAGAAAACGAGGAGGACAGAAATAAGGCTTTAATCACCAGTTAAAATCTCATTTTAACAGCCACTGCATTGAAACATCTTTCTTTTGTCACTATGGTGCCATATAGCTTAAGTTCACATTAATCATGAGTGCAGCCCCCAGATTTACCTCCTCCTGAAAATAAATTTAAAATATAAGTTTAATATAAGTCCCCAAGGAAAACACTCAGATTTAGATCAGATTAAAGGGTCCAGGTGGTAAAAGTCATGTGAGGGGTAGTGCTGTCTCTACGATTAGGCAGCATGTGGCAGTTGCCTCAGGTGGCAAATGCTAGGAGGCAGCACAAAATGTAAGTCAATGAGAGAATTATGTACGTACCATTATATACTATTTTGGAGCCTCCTCCCCTGCCTTCTGCCTTTAGTACAATACAATCAATGGAGGATGACGTACCATTGCTAAGTGCTGAAGAAAGATTCAAATCTGTTTGGGTTTTATACAGAGAAAAGGAGGGAGTGTTGTTTTTTGCTTCTTGCTTTTTTATTTCTGCTTGCAAAATATCTTAGGTTGGCCCTGCAATGGGCAAAGCAGGGCCATACATATTGGTCCTATATCCTTTAGCACATCATGGGTGTCATTACAAGGGTTCAGGAGGTATGGACCACTCCAGATGACACCCTAAAGTGGGGGTGACACCACTGCTCCCCAAACATCTTCATTTGGGCAGGAACAGGATGTTAAATTCAATTATGTCCCTTTAAAATGCTGAACAAATGGGCTGAGTGAGGCAAGACTCAGTGGGAGGAAAAAGGAGAGGCACCAGTTTTTTAAAATCAATTTTACATTTTTTTTTAATTTTCATGTTTTTATTGTTTTTACATTTCCTTTAAAAATATCACATCTTACCAGATTTTCATTTTAAGCACCTTAAACTATGTACTTGTAAATACATTTAGGCTGTGTGCATGATACTATAATTTAGAAGTACGGTTTTTATTTTGCTAGTTGTTTATGTCACAACTACAGTGGGCCCTTGGTATCTGGTGGGTTTTGGTTCCAGGATGTCCCATAGATAGATACCAAAATCCATGGATGCTCAAGTCCCATTGAATACAGTGGTGTCCCTTATATAAAATGGCAAAATGGTGTCCCTTATATAAAATGGCAAAATCAAGGTTTGTTTTTTTATATTTATATATTTTTGAAATATTTTCAGGCTGTGGATGCTTGAAACCATAGATTAAATGGATATGGAGGGCTGACTGTATTACCATTACATTTGGTTGTATATGGGAATTAAAATTTATGACTAACATTAGTACAAAAAGCATTCCTAAGGATTCTGTATGGTGTGGTATGAGTTATTGCACCAGGTGATAACAACCCAGTGATGCCACTGTAATGCATTCCTGCCACTCAACTTCATTCTTCTCCACATGGAGGAGAGAAACATCTGTAATGCAGCGGTGCCTATTATTATTATTATTATTATTATTATTATTATTATTATTATTAGATATATATATATTCCTCCCTTTCCCCAAAACTGGGTCTCGTGGTAGCTTACAATATTAAAAAAAAAGTACAATTAAAAGCATGGTACATTAAAATAGAATTAAATTATTACAATAGTAAAACAAATTACATGTTAAAAGAATAAAATACAGTTTAAGAAGGTAAAAATGTTTAAAACTCTTTAAAACAATGCAACACCCCAGCCCATTCTTTACAAATGTTCTGTTTTAAATGCCTGTCTGAACAGGAATGTCTTAGCTTGCTGGTGGAAGGACAACAAGGAAAGGGCCATTCTGGTCTCCCTGGGAAGGGAGTGCCACAGTCTAGGGGCAGCCACAGAAAAGGTGTTCTCTTGTGTCCTTACCAACCATGCTTGTGATAGTGGTGGGATATCTGTTCTACCTGTGGAGGCTCCCTATGGCATTTAGAAGAACCCTCCCTCTGGGAAGGTAACATGGAGGGTAATAGGAATATGTCAGGGCAGTCAGGGCCAACAAGAGCCACTACCTTTACATAAAGTCTAGATGTATTATCTTTTTTTAATTATGGCATGCAGAAGTGGCCATGGTGATTGGGGAACTAGGGAAGTTGTGCCCCCCAAAAGTGGCTTTTCCACACTCTGAAGATATGTAACACAGGATATTTCCAAATAGAGGGGGCAGGCTCTAACTGCTACCTTTGTATATGTTTTTGATTTGAATTCTATGGAATTCTGTTGGTAGGCAGTGTGATGTGCATAACGCCCTAAGATTTTACTGTTAGCTGCCTTGTGCCTTTTGGGGAGGAAGAAAGGTGAGGTAGAAATTTAATTAATAAAGCTAAAGGAATAAGCTAGTCCTTCTCTTCTGTTGCTTTTTTACTACTCCCTTGCCAATAAATAAATAAATAAATAATTTTTTAAAAATGGAAGAAAAGTTGGAAAATATAGCTAGGCCTGCAAATTGGAGATGATTGTAAAATTCCACGAACAAAGCAAAGTGATTAAATAACAAAAGCTTGTCTGGAAGCACTAAAGAACCAAAGACCCAGGCAACCAATTTTAATAAACCACAGGCAGCTTGGGGAGCTTGCAGGTTACATGAAGAAGTATCATGCTTAATCTTCTCCCTGCCACAATATCAGGGAACTGAATGGGACCCCAGTGACTCAAGATTTGGGTATATCACATAGATGATGTGCCAATGGAAATGGCATCACAGTTTGTGGCTACTGAAGAAATGTGCAGCTTGAGGGTGTAGACTGGCACTGTATCTGCACTGCAGAAATAATTCAGTTTGACATTACTTTAACTTCCATGGCTCAGTGGTATAGATTTCTAAATAATAATAATAATAATAATAATAATAATAATAATAATAATAATTATTATTATTATTATTATTATTATTATTATTATTATATCCCACTCTTCAGCCAAGGCTATCAGAGCGGCTTACAATTTGTTAATTAGACAAATGCTAAGGATATGAAAGCACAGCATACAGGACTGTGGGATAGCATTTGCTGATGGGGCATATTTCCGTATTCCACAGTACTGTAGCCTCACAGGCCATATTTACTTTCTGAAAGTTTCATCTAACAATGATTCAACCATCCTAACATGGAATAGATTTCCTAAGGCAGCTGTGCCTGACCTGATGTCCTCCAGATGTGTTTGACTACAACTTTTCTATGTTCTGGACCACAATTCCCAACTAGCATAATGGTTGAGATGATGGACACTGCAATCCAACATATGTGGATCTAGGAGAGTGTTGTTGTTGTTGTTTAGGAAGCCTGCCCTAGGGTTTGAAAAGGATGAGAACAAGAATGCTCAGGTTGTTTCTAAAACTTGTACTAATTTGACTCATCAGTAGTGAATTTGAACAGGCAATTGTTTATTCCAGCACTCAAAACAGTGAAATGACCTGTATTACCTGTATTGTCCCTAATATCCACTAGAGCTTATGTGCAAAGCAGTCTGAGCAAGAGAACTTTCAAAAGGACATCTGCAATTCAACCTGTATTGAAAATTAATATGATAAGATATTGATGCCAATGTGGAGCCTTAATGACCATATTCAGCTAGGGACCTGCCCATTCTTTAGCAATAAGATAACCTGGGCCTCATCTTTCCAGGTGGAGACAATGAGATGATAGGGAAACAAAATAAGCATTTTATAAAATTAAATTTGAAATGTACCCTTGACAGTCAGCATACATCAAATTCAAAATCTGGCATCCTTTGACAACCCCAACCCCCAATAGTGAATTTCAGAGGAGAAACTCTGCTTTTGTTGGTGACTGTAACAGATGATGAATGCCATGCCTCAGCAGTGAAATGCTGATAATAAAACTTGCATTTCTGTGGTGAAGGCAGCGATGTGTTTGGATCAGTATTACAATGCTGGTACATTTTGAAGCTTTTGAGTGAGTTTTAATCTGATATGATCATTTTGAGGCAGAACAAACAGAATACATTTTGAACTACCCAAACTGTTTTATGGTAGCAGTGCTAAGAAAATGAAGAGAAGGCAAAGGGAAAAAGGATCAATATGGGTCTCATGACTTACTGGCAATGATATGTCTCTGTCATCCCGAAATTCAGGCAAGGTCTCCAGGCAGAAGATCACAATGGAGATAAGGATGACCATCACAGAGATGATGGCAATGATACGGGCTGCCTGGGAAGTTTCTGGATGTTCAAAAAGCAGCCATACTTGCTTGAGGAATGCCCTGTCTGGCATGGGCTGCTCTTCTTCCTTAATGAAGCCTTCATCATCACGGAACTTGGTGAGAGCATCATCCCCCAGTTGATAAAACTTGAGTTCCTCCAGGAAAACATCAATGGGAATATTGGCTGGCCGCCGGAGCCGCCCTCCAGACTGGTAATAATACAAGATCGAGTCAAAGCAGGGCCGGTTGCGGTCAAAGAAGTACTCATTGCGCAGGGGGTCATAGTAGTGCTGCCGTCGCCGCGGGTCACCCAAAAGTGTGTTAGGGAACTGGCGCAAGGTCTTCACTTGAGTCTCAAAACGTAGGCCTGAAACATTGATCACAACCCGTTCACAGCAGTCTTTATGAGGACGCCCCTCACAAGGCACAACGGGCTCGTCATCCCCTGCTGGCAAAGGCAGTAGCTTCTCCATGGCAGGACTGGCAGCTAAAGGGATCCTGGGACAAGGTATGGGTCCATGATTCGGACTTCACCAGAACGCTGAGGCCTTGTCTCCCTGAAGAGAAGGTTTGTCCTTGAATCCTCCTGGAAGCTATTCTGTGCTGTAGACACTTTCCAATATCAGTTCGCTTAGGCTGCTTCTGTATCTCATTTGATATCTTCTTTCTTTTCCTGCCCTGCTACCCTACTAGCTCCACTTTCTTTCCTTTCACTAATTCACTCCCTACTTCAATCATAGCTGACCTAGCCTGCCTCTCTCTCCTCCTCCTCTGCTCCTTATCCTTTCTCTACTTCACACCATCTCTTTTCATTCTTAGCAATAATGTGTTTTGCTAAAGCGGTCTTCGCTTTTGACACCCAAGTGCCATCGCCCTTATTCTGTCCCCCTTGCTTTACTGAATACAAGTTTGCTTTGATGTTTCCAAAGGGAGTAGACCCCACAAACTAGCCCCCACCCCTTACCAACACCAATTGCCCTTCTCTATGTCCCCTTTCTGAGAACACCCCTGCCTTCCAGTGCCAGCGTCCAAGATTTCTGCTGTAAACAGTTTCCCCAGACCTAGAGGTATCATGTTGCCCCAGGACGGTACAGACTCCTGGCCCCCTTGCCAACATCCCAGCACCACCCCCATCCCCATGCCTAAAAGCAATCCCAGCAGTACTCTGATCAGAGGAAGGGAGAGCTAAAAATAGTTGGAATGGTGGTGACATAGGGGCAGGCAGATTGCCTGGGGCAGAGAGTGGGTGGGGGTGGGCAAGGCAGGGCACCTTCAGGATGGTACAAAGGACTGACAGCAAGAACTCTTTTGCTCTCTAGAAAGAAAGTGGTGCTTGAGTCAGGTCATCTCTGTAGGTGGGTGGGTTGCTCATGAGTGGTGCAGGCTGGGAGTAAGATCTCAAGGGCCATGCTGAGCCCTGGATTAGAGGTGATGCTACGTTAGACCATATTTAGGGCCCCAGCCTTCTCTAACACCTTATTATCCCTTTCTTAGCTGTCAATATTAACACTCAAAGGTGGGCACGGAAAAGGCAGACACATAGACATATGGTTCCCCTGTATTAAGCAGAGCTAGGGAAAAGTTCATTTTTTGGACTACAGCTCCCAGAATATTCCAGCCAACACGGCAATTGTAGTGGCTAAGGGATTCTTGGAAATATGATTGAAAAAGTAAAAAGTACATTTTTAAAGCTGTCATTAATGTTAAATATTTTAATCTCCATATATTCTCCTCTATTAGCTTCAGTGCTGTGTCTGTTTTTCATGGTTCTTTTTTTCACCAAGTGGTAGACAACTTACTTAGCATTAATTCTCTTCCATTGTTCCCTGCCCCATGATTTTGTCCCCTCTTGGCCCCTTATGTGGGTTGCCCAAAAATGTTGCTCAAAAACAAAGGAAATGTACCAAATTACACCAAATTGACACCATGCTAGTCCGCCAGCTCATATTCTAATTGTTGTTAATCTGGAAATAGGTACTGTAATATAAATAGAAATACCGTATGCCTCATCATTAATAAGGAAGATTGCAACAAGGTGCCCTGCCCACCTGCTCACTATGCTTTCCTGGTACTAACTGTTTTCACCAATTAAGGCTCTCACATGTTATGATTCTTTATCTCTAAACTGGACTTAAACTGGACAACTGGCAAACAAAGGATACTGGTAAACAAAGGACCTTGCTGTTGGTTGTTGTGTGCCTTCAAATCATTTACACCTTGTGGCAGTTCTAAGGCAAACTTTGTTTTGTGTTGCTTTTTGTGGGACGTACTAAAACAAAGGACAGTACTTGACCATAGGGAAAGCATACTTGCCCATAGACATTCATTGGAGATTGCTTGCCCATAGGAAATAATGGAGATTGCTTGCCCATAGAGAATCATTATTATTATTATTATTATTATTATTATTATTATTATTATTATTATTATTATTAACCTTTATTTATGAAGCGCTGTAAATTTACACAGCGCTGTACATGCAATCTTTTTAGTTAGACGGTTCCCTGCCCTCAGGCTTACAATCTAGAAAGACAAGACACAGAAGGAGAAGGGGGTGGTGACGGGAAAGGGTAAGAGGTCCAGCAGTTCCTCTCAACCTCCGAGGCCTGGACCAAGGCAGATGGACTGGAGGGAGGGCTTGGCTTCATAATGGAAGGTTAATCATTATCCAGGGAAAATACATACTCACAAGTAGGATAATACATATACAGTACATAGCAATACAGGAAATGGATCGATAAACAGCCAACAACAGAACATCAGATAGTAAGCGACAATTATGCGATGCCTGGGAAGGCTTCTCTGAATAGGATGGTTTTCAACTCCGTTTTGAAGCTGGTTAAAGAAGTGATGGCTCTTGCTTGTGGAGGAAGAAGGTTCCAGGAGTGAGGGGCAGCAAGTGAAAAGGGGCGAATCCGGGATGGGGCAGAGGAAATCCTGGGCTGGGACAGCAGACCTTGACTACCAGAACGGAGGGCCCTGGTGGGAAGGTGAGGAGAGAGAAGGTCGGATAAGTAAGGAGGGGCCAGTCCATGGAGGGCTTTGAATGTCGACAGCAGGAGCTTATACTGAATGCGGAAAGGGAGAGGGAGCCAGTGAAGGGATGCCAACACAGGAGAGATGTGGTCAGAGCGGTGGGTGGAAGTGATAATGCGTGCAGCTGAATGCTGGACAGAGATTAAAGGACGGAGGTGAGAAAGAGGAAGCCCAGCCAGGAGGACATTACAGTAATCAAGTTGTGAGATCACTAGGGCATGGACCAGGATCTTGGCAGTGGAGGCGGAGAGATATGGTCGGATTTTGGCAATATTGTACAAAAAGAATCTACAAGCCTTGGCTGTGGTCTGGATCTGAGGGATACACGACAGAGAAGAGTCAAAGATAAAGCCAAGACTGCGGGCTTGCTGGACTGGTTGAATGGAAATGTTGTCCACAGAGACAGAAAAGGAGTGTTGAAGGTTGGGCTTAGGAGGAAAGACAAGAAGCTCCGTCTTGGACATGTTGAGCTTCAAACGCCGATGGCGCATCCACTGCGAGACAGCTGTGAGGCAGGACGAGACTTGCTGTTCAAGCCTTGGAGAAAGGTCAGGGGCAGAAAGATACAGCTGGGTGTCATCGGCATACAGATGGTAGGAAAAGCCAAAAGAGCTAATGAGTTTTCCTAAGGACAGTGTGTAGAGAGAAAACAGAAGGGGACCCAGAACAGAGCCCTGGGGAACTCCAACAGATAAGGGAACAGGAGAAGAAGTCTGACCCCCTGCAACTACTGCAAAAGATCTGCCAGACAAGTAAGATCTAAACCAGTCGAGAACAGAGTCTGAGAACCCAAGGTCAGAGAGTATGTCAACTAGAAGACAGTGATCAACAGTGTCAAAGGCTGCAGACAGATCGAGAAGAATGAGAACAGAGTAAAGGCCATTAGCCTTGGCCTGTAAAAGGTCATTCGAGATCTTAGTGAGAGCTGTCTCTGTAGAATGCCTTGGGCGGAAGCCAGACTGAAAGGGATCAAGGATGGAATTGGCTTCAAGAAACTCAAGACAGCGCGAATAGACAACCCGTTCCAAAACCTTAGAAAGAAAGGGGAGAAGAGAAATCGGACGATAGCTAGACAGAGAGGAGGGGTCAAGAGAAGGTTTTTTCAGAATTGGGGAAATGAGAGCATGTTTGAAGTCCGACGGGAAGGAGCCTGTAGAGAGAGAGAGATTGAAGATATGGAGGAGCGAGGGCAGAAAGGAGGGAGCTATAGAGATTAGAAGACGAGTAGGAATTGGATCAAGAGGACAGGTAGCAGGTTTGGAAGAGTTCAGAAGTGTAGAGAGTTCATCCAAAGAGGCAGGAGGAAAGACAGAAAATTTGTTAGGCGAAGGCGATAGAAGATTAAGAGCAGAAGAAGAATCAGGAGGGACTATCTCAGAGCGAATAGTGGTAATCTTAGAGATGAAATAATTAGCAAAGTCATTAGGAGAGAAAGATGAAGAGACAGGAGGAGAGGGAGGTTTAAGCAAAGTGTTGAAGGTGGATTCTCTATGGGCAAGCAATCTCTAATGATTCTCTATGGGCAAGCAATCTCCATTATTTCCTATGGGCAAGCAATCTCCATTGTTTCCTATGGGCAAGCAATCTCCAATGATTCAGTATGGGCAAGCAATCTCCATTATTTCCTATGGGCAAGCAATCTCCAATGATTCTATATGGGCAAGCAATCTCCATTGTTTCCTATGGCCAAGCAATCTCCAATGATTCTCTATGGGCAAGCAATCTCCAATGAATGTCTATGGGCAAGCAATCTCCATTGTTTCCTATGGGCTAGCAATCTTCAATGATTCTCTATGGGCAAGCAATCTCCATTGTTTCCTATGGGCAAGCAATCTCCAATGAATCTCTATGGGCAAGTATGCTTTCTCTATGGGCAAGTATGCTTTCCCTATGGGCAAGTACTGTCCTTTGTTTTAGTACGACCCGCTTTTTGCTTCCCATTCAGCAGTTACAAAGTTGGCTCTCTCTCTCTCTAAGGCACTCTTCTCTTGGCTCATGGGGAATTTTTATTTCTTTGTTTCTTTAGTTTCCTTTTTATGACTGTGAGCCTACAAGCAGGGATCTGTTCATTTTCGTCACATATGATGCATACTGTCCTTTAACTGCTTTTAGTAATGATGCTGATGCACCCTCCAAGCCTTTGCTCTTGATACTAGCCAAGTTATCAACTTTAAAATGTTTTCTTTATCATGTAGTCTGAATCCTATTACATTCTATCCAATTCCCACAACTCTCTCTGTGTATATATATATACTTTTTACCTGAGATATTAATATCACTTGGTACTGCATCTGAGAAAGCATGTTTATATCCATGAAAGCTCATGCTAAAATAAAAACCCTTTAGTTTTAAAGGTATTGCCACAATTTTATCTCCCTCTCCCTTCCTCGTTTTTAGTAACAACACAGGGTGGTAATGGTGCTGATGCACACTCCAAGGGGTTATTCAGATGGTTAAAATAATCCTGCTAGAATGTGAGTTGAATCTTTGCTGTTCACATGAATTTTTAATGCACCTGATTAATCATAGAATCATAGAATCGTAGACTTTGAAGAGACCACCAGGGCCATCCAGTCCAACCCCCTGCCATGCAGGAAATCCAAATCAAAGCATCCCCGACAGATGTCCATCTATGAATACATCTGCCTCATCAAGTCCATGTGAGTAACAGAATTCACAGAGATGCATATAGATGTGGTTCCAATTTAAAAAAATAGTGTGAACAACAAAACCAGAATGTGTTCATGAGATTATTCGGATAGTCGTGTTAAAAACAACAACGTCTGAATAGGCCCCAAGCCTCTGCTCTTCACACTATCTGTTACTAACTTTACAAATGTTTTCTTTAGCCCCTCAGTCTGCCTTTCCTGTTGCGAGAAGGACATGTCTTGAACTGCAGGGAACTTTAAAGGAGGTCCCATTTTAGTGCTTTTCAGACTTTCTCCCATGGGACATCATGTCTCATTTATTAATCCACTCCAAAACTTCTGTGCATCTATTGAATTAACCTACATTTAATTGTAAAAATCTAGTTCGTATCTACAGTTTAATTTTACATGCACTTGCATACACACATGCAGGTCTTGATCTTCCTTTGCAGAAGATGAACTGAGCATAAACAGTCATCTAAGCATAAACAGTCCTGCTCAGGTCTTGTAGACTCAAGGCTCTGGCTTCCTTAATTGAGCATATCCACCTGGAATTTGGTTTTTCTCTCTTCCTACTGCCTTATAACTTACTAAGCATTATTGTCTCTTTCCTAGTGAGTTATGAAATGTCTGAAGTATGACAGGCTCACTTTAGTCATCTTAGCTTCTAGAGAGATTTCAGCCTTCATTTCTCTAGAATCCATTTATTTGTCTTTTTAGCAGTCCATGGTATCCGTAGAACTCTTCTCCAGCACCACATTTCAAATGAGTTGATTTTCTTCATATCACCTTTCTTCTCTGTTCAATTTTCACAACCTTAGATAGAAATGGGAAATATGATGGCATGGACAATCCTAACTTTAGTATTCAGTGACAGGCCAGTTTAAATATTCCTTATCCCAACTCTCTAAGTAAATCAGAAGCAACAATCCCCTCATTTCCTTGTGATCTGGAAACAGCACCTGTAGTTGAGTCATAGAATAGAATCATAGGCCTGTTACAAACTGCCAAAATAAAGCTGCTTCGGGTCTCTTTGGAGATATGCTGTTTAAATGATGCATGCATCCTAAGAATCTGGAAGCTGCACCAAAGCCACACTCCAGTGCTTAGGAATGGAGTGTGGCTTTGGTGGGACCTCCGGACTCTTAGGACCCATGCATCATTTAAATAGCATACCTCCAAAGAGACCCGAAGCAACTTTATTTTGGCAGTCTGTAACAGGCCATAGAATCGTAAAGTTGGAAGAGACCGCAAGGGCCATCCCGTCCAACCCCCTGCCATGCAGGAAATCACAATCAAAGCATCCCCAACAGATGTCCATCCAGCCTCTGATCTTCTTTTTGTCTTAATGTCCAAACAGGGTAATATGTTCTCTCTGTGTCTGTATCCATGTGCTTGTCCATCCCTTGATCTAAGGTTCTGGCCCAGAAACCTGATCCTAAACAGGCAACTGTAAATGACACTACTGCTAGTCCCAACATCTGCTACCAGAGGCAATAGCCCAATACTGCTAAATGGTACAGCTATCCAGAAATGGGGAAGTTATTTTAAAAAGTATAGTAAGTTACATCTGCAGCTCCAAGACTGTTCCACAAAACAGATAGTTATTGGTATCTATAAAGTTTTTTAGAAAGCAAGTTTTCATATTTTCTTAGCGAGTAACTACATTAGTTACTTTAAAAAAAATTGGGATGTTATGAGCTGTTTGCCTGTGGTACAAGATGCACTCACTTACCGCCCACCTCAGCATCACCTCTTTGACCACAACAAAGAGCAAGGAAGAAGCATGAAGCATTGTAAAAGCCAGCACTACAACCATGTGATAGTTATCCTTCCTTCACCATGTAGGGAAGCCATAGACCCTTAACTGTAAAATTAACTGAAAAGTTTATTATACTTCAAATGGAGTGACACTATCATTTGTTAAGTTGCAAGTGTAATATAATGTAGTTATGTCTTCATTACTGCAGAAAATAATTAACTACAACTTAGTTATTTGCAACTACTTGTTTCCAAGGACTAGGCCCAGACTTGACCAACAAACCTAGGCCAGTGGTGTAGTTAAACTAATTTTACATGCGAATCCTATGGTCATCCCATTGTTCTTTAGATGGCAACATATTTTACTCCCCTAAATTGGTTTTCTAAAGCTGAGGGACCTTCATTCAGTTCATTCTATTGAGTAGGGCCCTTGAGGGCTACACTAAAGTCATGACACCAGAGCAGACCATCCCTTTTTTGTGGCAGATTACTAACCATTCATAACTCCTTGTTTTGATGTAAAGGGATTTAGCCATGACCAGTTTTTAAAAAAACAAACAGAAAAACTGAATAAAATGACATATGAACACAAACTAGAATGGAGTCTTTGGAGTACGTTCTTGGGGGCATAACCTGTTCACATGGCTATTTGCCCAGCTCTTTCAGGCCACAGCAAGTACTGGGAATATATCCGAAATAGAAGTACCAATGCCTTGTGTTACAGTGCATGGCAAGAGAAGACAAACAGAGCCATGCAAATTATCTTTAAGGAAAATGTATCTACTGTTACTGATCTTCTGTTAGTTTTCCCAAACCAATGCCCTCCAGATGTGCTTGACTAGAACCACCCTTTGCCCCTAGCTAGCATGGCCAATTCATCTGACAGATGATCTTGATAAGCATCCAAGGAAGACTGTCTTGTTCCAACTAATGAAAACATAGCAGGGACCTAATTCCATATGTACTTATTATGACAGTTATTCAGCACTCTTTCTATTTATCTTGGGGAAAACTGTGGCCTGTTACAGACTGCCAAAATAAAGCTGCTTCGGGTCTCTTTGGAGGTAAGCTATTTAAATGATGCGTGGGTCCTAAGAGTCCGGAAGTCGTGCCAAAGCCACACTCCATTTCTAAGTACTGGAGTGCAGCTTTGGTGCAGCTTCTGGATTCTTAGGGTGCATGCATCATTTAAACAGCATACCTCCAAAGAGACCCAAAGCAGCTTTATTTTGGCAGTCTGTAACAGGCCTGTGATATCTTATAGGAGATAGAAGAAAAGGTTACCTGAGATCAAACCTGTAATCAGAATTGTTGTGAAGGGAAGGACTTAAAGTGACAGCCATAATAATGGACATGTCACTGCATCATACACTTCAACATCTTGATTTAGCAGGAGCAGTTCCAATTACAGTGGTACCCCGGGATACGAAAGCACCGCGTTACGAAATTTCCGGGATACGAAAAAATTCCATAGAAAAAAATGTTCCGGGGTACGGGTTTTTTTTTTCGGCTTACGAAAAAATTTTTTGGTGCTTTTCGGCGCTTTTTCGCACGAAATCGCGGCTTCTAGCACTAGCGGCTATGGCTTTTTCGGGTTGCGAAATCTTTCGGGTTACGAAGGGCGCCGCGGAACGAATTAATTTCGTAACCCGGGGTACCACTGTAATCTTTTGTAGTTCCACGTTTTCAGCTGCTTTTAAAATGTCCCAGTTTTGTTCTCTTCTTCCCAGTTCCCACCTTTGTCCTCTGCTTACTTTAATTGCTACAAATTGAGTTCAGAATGCAAAAGTAGTTTGCACTCAACTCAGGAAAGGAGAAGGGGGGGCATTATCTTGCCCTTACCTGTAGATTCAGGCAAAAGCAAACTGCTGCAGCCTCTCCTACCGTGTGTGTTCTTTCTCATTAATAAGTTTTGCCATCTTGATCACTCTGATATTGCTTGTCCACATGTGTTCTTGTTTTCATCTGCAAAATGTTGAATTATAATGCAAAATAGCACAATCAAATATACATTGGTTAATACGTTCAAACTGGAATAATTTAATTTATTCGTTTAATGAAAAAAATCAATTTCAAGAAGTTTTTCTCTTTCATCCCAGTGTCTTTGCACTGCTGAAAAACAGGAGTTACATTTTATTCTCATTTCCCATTATCTCAGAAGGTAAAAAGATTTTAAAATGCGGATTTATGGCCCTGCACACTTGTGTGCATGTCTAATCAAAAGGCTGGAGATGAGCTCAAGAGATCTAGCTTCTAGTCCATGAAAATTCACAAGCACCTATTCCCATCTCCACCAGTAAAGCAGAACATTGAATATCAATTGACTGGCCTTTCATGATAGCTTAGAGATCTGTTGCACAAAGCAGCCAAATTGTCTTGCAAAGCCGTATTACCATTTAAATTCCTAGCATGATACAGGAACCTGTCAAAAAAGTAAAGAAGTATCCAGCCTCTGATTGATTATTTTCTTTGTTCTCTGACTTACTCTAAACTACTCAGTCACAAATAATAAAAACATTAAAGCCTCATTAGCATTTCATTTATTTGCCAGTGCAAAGGGAGTTAATTATTTATACTATTGCCATAAGAGATGCCATCACTCCTCTTCTGGAAAGAAAAATAGAGGGATGCATCCTTCCATATTCCTTCTCCACTGCAACAGTGGCAACATTCATGGATAGTATTCTTCTGCTTTCAGTTCTTTCATATCATTTGTATCTTTCTTATCATCACCTCCAACACTGCAAAAGAGACTTTTCAATACAATCATACATATGATTGCAACACTGTTGAGGTTGTGAGCACACTGCCACCACTAGTGTTCACTTTCAGATTCTTTTGAACGGCTTCACATACATAGCATCCTTGCATTCCGAGTGGAGTAAAAACTGTGGTTGTTATGTACTGTCAATCCTTAACGCACCACTTTTTTGCTACTGGTAATGTACTCAGAGTTGGCACATTGCTGTCCCAATGCTTACTTGTAGGTATGGGGAAGGCGCGTGGGGTTGATGTAGACCATTGTTTAATTCCAATTTGTTTCTTTGACTGCTTGTTCCTCTCCATCTAAAAAGCAAGGAGAACAGGTTTATCATAAGCCTTATATATACAGTATTACTATTATTATTTCCCCCTCTTCACCCTACCCAAGCAAATCATCTTTGGACAGCTATTTCTAAAGGATTTACTGTCTGATAGTGCCACCTACTGTCTGGCACTTCAGTTAAGGAATATCTGTAGGCTGTTCTGTGGTACTAAGGCTATTTCTAATAGACAAGCTAATGCTTTATCCTTTGATCATCTTCTTTGGGTCAAGGGTAGGCAAATCTGAAACTCCAGATCCTGTTAGATTGCAAGTTCCAGCAGCCCAACCAATAAAGCCAGCGTTGAGGGATCATGGGAGCTTCAGCCAATAAACTTTTCTAGGCTTATTGTTGCCCAAGTATGTCAGTTATTGACAAGGTGTCCATTGTCCTTTTTCCTAAATTGGATTTCTGTGTACATGTGTGTCCCCATTTGGTATACCTACAAAGCTAGTATCTTATGCGATGATTGCTATGTTGTAAGGATTATGATTATGTTGGTTATTAAGTCTGTGAGCTACATTTTCTATATATAATGCAAATGGAACAAGGTTAGGTCCAAAGCACATTGCAGAAATAATCTGGTTCAAGACTGCTTTAACTGCCTTGGTTTAGTGTTAGGGAATCTTGAAACTGTAATTCATTGCAGCACCAGAGCTCTCTGAGAGAGAAGGCTAAATGTCTCACAAAACTACAGTTCCCAGAATTGAGCCATGGCAGTTAAAGCCACCTCAAACTGGATTATTTCTGCAATGTGTTTTGGACCTTACTTGGCACAATGGACAGCAGTAGAATATCACAACTGCCTCTGATCATCTCTGGCATGAAGATGCCAACCTCACATGCTCATTAAACAATTGCTTGCAGCCAGCTTCTGATTGTTTGGAATACCTTATAGCATTTATGATTTTAAATAAGCATATTTAGGAGTAAGGTGGAAAATGGACTACCTGAAAGCTTAATAACAGTATTATTATTATTAATATGGTCAGTAAGCTTTCATCAGTAAAATGCAGATTTCACTTCAAAGTTAATCCAATGATGTTCAGTAGGGTTTTACTTCACATTATCATCTGCTGCTTTATACACATTGGCTTCATGATGGTTGGTCTATGATGTTATGGCATTATGAGACTGCAGCCTAAAGTTTCAACCATCTCCACTCCTTGTCTCTTTAGTGGGGTTGAGAATGGCAAGCAATTTGCTCTCCAGTCCTTATCACAGAAACCATCTTTTTTCTCAGAATAAATATGACAGAAAAAGCATAGAGATTCCTTGCCCTCGCCATAGTAAACATGCATGGAAAATCTACTGTTTCGGCTGAAACCACTTTGGTTTTTCTTTTGGTGAAAGCTGCCAAGAAGTGCCATGACATGACAAGCCAGCCATCATGAGACCAATGTGTACAGGCTACTAAAATCAAGTGGTAAAATCCTACTCTGGGCTTTGCCACTTCAGGATGCAGGTGGAAGGAGAATAGTGCATCTACACTACAGTCTGATACCATTTTGACTGCCTTGGCTCCATCCTATAGAATCCAGGGATTTGTAGTTTTGTAAGGAACCACACTCCTTGGTAGAGAAGGTTAAAGACCTTGTAAAACTACAACTCCTAGGATTCCATAGGATGGAGCTACAGCATTTAAATTGGTGTCAAAGTATGTTATTTCTGCAGGGTAGCTGCACCTTTGGATGTGCTAGGGTTTTTATTTTTAAAGGCTTCTCCATGCATCTACATCTGCTGCATCAGGAAAAAGGGTATAGGGATTTCAAACAGTGCAAGACACTTTGATCGTCTTGTAAAAGAGTCATTCAACAACAAAACCTCTCACATCAACTATTTATAACACACATGAACCTTGGTGCAGCCGCTCACTCACAAACCACAAGGTTGTGAGTTCAGTACCATCCAGGGGCTCCAGGTCGACTCAGCCTGGCATCCTTTCGTAGGTCACTAAAATGAATACCTAGCTTGTTGGGGGCAATTAGCTTACACTGTGTAAACCACTTAGTACATGAGTAAGCAGTATAGTAATGTACTTGCTAACACTCTTCCCTGGGTGCATCTGTTGTGTGTGTGTGTGTGTGTGTGTGTGTGTGTGTGTGTATTGTTAGTCTTCAAGTTGTTTCTCACTTATGGTGACCCTATCACAGGGTTTTCTTGGCAAGTTTCTTCAAAGGCGGTTTGCCACTACCATCCTCTGGCACTGAGAGAGTGTGACTTGCTACCCAGTGTTTTTTTCATGGCCAAGCTGGAATTTGAACCCTGGTCTCCAGAGTCATAGTCCAATGAACAAACTACAAATCCCAGGATTCTGTAGAGCCATGGCAGTTAAAGTGGGATCAAACTGCCTTATTTCTACAGTGTCGATGCATACTAGGCATAGTGGCATAGTGGTCTGAGTGTTTGACTATGACTCTGGAGACCAGAGTTTGGTTACCAGCTGAGCCATGAAACCCACTGAGTGACCTTGGGCAAGTCACACTTTCTCAGCCTCAGGGGAAGGCAATGGCAAACCAACTCTAAGGAAATCTTTCCAAGAAAACCCCATGATAGGGTTGCCTTAGGGTCACCATAAGTCGGAAACCACTTGAAGGCACACAACAACAACAACAACAACAACAACAACAAGAGGGAAAGAGCATCTTGTGACAGGAGACCCCCAAAGAATTGATCTCAGGGCTTCACATGCACTTCCCAGGTGCTCTACTGCGGCCACTCCAGGAAAATAAAAGAAATAAACATGGAATGAAATTCAAGAATAAGAAACAAAATGCATTTTTTTTGGGGGGGGGGATGCAATTTGTTTCATATCCACAACATCCATGGGTCAATGCTGTGGAATTCTGGGGACTGCAGTTTGTTTTGGATCCATGACACTATTGTTTATTGTTATTGTTTATTGTTGTGATTATTGGTTATGGTGAGTGGGTGGTTTTATGAGGCATTGTATTTTAACGTTTGTAATATTGTTGCAAGCCGCCTTGATCTCATTGGAGAGGTGGGGTATAAATTTATTATTATTATTATTATTATTGCTGTGGAATTCTGGGAAGTGCAGTTTGTTTCGGATCTACAATAGCCAGGGGTCAATGCTGTGGAATTCTGGGAAGTGCAGTTTGTTTTGGTTCTACAATAGCCAGAGGTCAATGCTGTGGAATTCTGGGAAGTGCAGTTTGTTTTGGATCTACACTAGCCAGGGGTCAATGCTGTGGAATTCTGGGAAGTGCAGTTTGTTTCGGATCTACAATAGCCATGGATCAATGCTGTGGAATTTGGGAAGTAAGTTTGTTTTGGATCTACAATAGCCAGGGGTCAATGCTGTGGAATTCTGGGAAGTGGTTTGTTTTGATCTACAATAGCCACGGATCAATGCTGTGGAATTCGGTAAGTACAGTTTCATTTCGGATCCACAACAACTATGGGTCAATGCTATGGAATTCTGGGGACTGAGGTGGTTTCGGGCCCACAACAACCATGGATGAATGCTATGGGGTTGTGACTGCAGTGTTGCAACAAACTGCAGTTCCCAGAATGCCATAGCATTGACCCATGGCTGTTAAAGCGGAGCCAAACAGGATTATTTCTGCCCTGTGGATGCTGCCTTTATGATTCATGACAAGAACACAGTCCCATCGCTTTATTATCCCTCCAACGGAGGAGGGGGGTCTAAAGGAAAAAAGCTCCTGCGGAGGATCATTCGACAGAGACCAAAAGTCCCGTCGCGGAGGATCCGGGGGGGGGCTAGGAAGCTCCCCGGGCATGCCAAAGGATCGCCGACTAGGCCAGGCGGCGGCGGGGTGGAAGGCGCCTAACGAGGGAGAAGGAGAAGAAGACAGCGGAGCCGAGGAACCCTTGCTCCCCAAAGCGAGAGGGAGCGGAGGGTGAGAGGCGGTTGCTTGAGGGGAATGCGCGAGAGGCGTTGTGTTGTGTGTATCCGAAGGGGAAAAGAAGACGCGGGTTTTGTCTCTCTTCCGGAGGCGCGTGTCTGGGGAGAGGGCCTTGGGGACAGCGGGGGGCTTATATGGGCCTGAGGGGTTTAGTGGTTTGAGTGCTGGGCTACGGCTCTGGTTCAATCCTGGCACAACACCCGCCTCTGAGTGACCTTAGGCAGGTCCACACTCTCCAGCCTCAGAGGAAGGCAAAGACAAAGCTTGCAAAGAAAAGCCCATGGCCTTAGGGTCTCCCTCAGGGGAAATGGCTTGAAGGCAACACAACAACAACAAACAAAGGAGGGGTGGGGGAAGTTGTCCAAGGAAAGAGGAGGGAATGGAGTCTTGAGCTGCCGCGGAGGATGAGAAACCCCAAGGCTGCGTGGGATACTAAAGTGTGTTATGAACGTGCCTGATTTCCTTACAGCAACCCGCAAGGTAGGCGACCACATCACAAACCCCGTGGGCCAAAGAGGACCTGAAACCGAAGGGAAGAGAGAGCAGATTCAGCGTGGTTCATAGTGTTTCAGCATTGGGCTTCCATCTGGAGTGTTCGATTCCCGCTCACCACAAAACCCCCTTGGGCCAGTCAAACTCTCTCAGCCTCAAGAGATGGCAGTGGCAAACCCTCTGAAGAAGCCAACCAAGAAAACCCCTTGGTAGCAACAGCTTCATTATACAGTCAGCCCTCCTTATACACGGTTTTATTTATCCACAGAAGGAGAAGGGAATGGCGGTGGGAAGGGATCAGTTCCAGCAGTGTCTTCTCTCCCTTTGAGGCCTGGACCAAGATGGACTGGAGGGAAGGCTCAGCTTCTTAATCTAGGCCAGGCCCAATAGAGCTGGGCCTACATCTTTCCCTCCATGGCCGGATGGCACCAGATAAACTGGAGGGAGGGCTCTGCTTCTTAGAAGGCACTTGGAAGGCAGAGGTCCAAATAGCAGTAGAACCAGCAGCTGCTTCTTCCCCATGGCCCCAAATAATCACTGTGGTCCTCCCATTCTCTCTGCTGGGGTGTTTTGCAGCAGAGCCCTGTTTTGCTCTGCCATTGTATTTAATGGGACTCAAGCATCCACGGATTTTGTTATCCACAGGGGATCCTGGAACCAAACCCCAGCAGATAACAGGGTCCCATTGTATACCACTTCATACCACCTAAGCAGTCTCTAAGCAGTTTACAACTGTAAGCTAATTGCCCCCAACAATCTGGGTACTCATTTTAGCGACCTCTTCAGAAGGATACAAGCTTGAGCTCTTTCGCTGGTATTGAACTCGCATCTTTCTGGTTTGTGAGTGAGTGGCTGCAGTACAGGTATGTAACCGCTGTGCCACCAGTGATTGCTTTGTGTTGTGTCCCTTTGAGTCATTTCTTACTTAAAAGGTTTACCATGGGTTTTCTTAGCAGAATTTGTTCAGAGGAAATTTGACATTACCTTTCTCTGAGGCTGAGAGAGTGTGACTTGCCCAAGGTCACTCAGTGGGTATTTAAAATACTGCTTCTGGAGCTATCTGGTGTGAGAAACTGACATTCATTTTCCCCAGAGCCCTTTCGCCCTTTCCCAGAGTCAGAGAGTGTGACTTGCCCAAGGTCACCCAGTAGGTTTCATGGCTGAGCGGAAATTGAGCCCTGGTCTTCAGAGTTGTAGTCCAAAGCCCAAACCACTACACCACACTGACTCGGTTTGCCTTCGGGTTGCAGGGTTGTCATAAGTCAGAAATGACTTGACACACAACAACAGCTGTGTGGGGCATGCTTTACCCTTCCTAGCACAGCTTTGTCTTGCCTTTTTTCACCTCAGAATCTGGCTGGAATCTTAAGGTGACCCAAGGGGCAGGCTAGCTGGAGAATCGTGTTTTTGAATGTTGTGAAAAAAGGAATGGGAGCCAAGCTAGCAGTGTAGGGTTTCTAAGAAGAGTCATAGAATAATAGAGTTGGAAGAGACTACAAGGGCCATCGAGTCCAACCCTCTGCCATGTAGGAACTTTCAATCAAAGCATAACTGACAGATGGCCACCCAGGCTTTGTTTAAAGACCCACCATTCTCTGAGGAAGTGTGTTCCACTGTCAAACAGCCCTTACTGTCAGGAAGTTCCTCCTAATGTTTAGGTGGAATCTCTTTTCTTGTAGCTTGATTCTATTATTCTTCCTGGAAACCCTACGTGCTTGGCTCCTTCTCCCTTTTTCACAGCATTCAAAAACATGTTTCTCCAGCCAGCATCCATTGTTCCGGGCCCTATTATCTGGAGCAGCAGAAAACAAGCTTGCTCCCTCCTAAATATGACATCCCCCTCAAGGGCTTTAGGACTGGAACACTTTCATTTGATATGGTTACCCCTCCCTGTGCTTTCTTGCCCTGCAAATAATCTATTCATGATAATACATGTGAAAATGGCAATTCTCCACTCACCCCCTGAAATGATGCACTTCTTTTGGCACCTCAAGTCCTGTCCTCTGCTGTATATATAATGAAAGCCTCTGCTACTAACCAATGTGGTTGCACTGTGGGCGCTCCATATTCTCTGGGGTTAGGTGTGCAGGACCCCCATGAAAGTGGGGGGAGGGAAACACAAATAAAAAAACTGGTTTCTTCATTTGTTTGATTTTTACCTGAAAGAACAGCTCTCTAGGAATCTTCAGCTCCTCTAGTGTGACTTCTGGCAGACATTGACCATGAGAATCACACTGGACCTAGAGATTCCTAGAGAGAAGATATTAATCAAATCCACACAAGTCAAAACTGCAAATGTGGAAGGAAAACTAGTTGGGAAAGGATTTGGAAGATCCTGGGTCATTTTCCCTTGAACCATAAAGCTCACTGGGTGAATTTAGATTAGACACATGCTGTTGCTCTATTTCTCTCATCCTGACCTACCTGATAGATTTGTTTTAAATATAAAGTGGAGGGAAGAAGAGCCATGTACATTCATGCGAGCTCATTAAAGGAAAGGAAAGACATAAATGTAACAATTTGCAGAAGTAGGGTTCCAGAGGAGAAGTTCTTGGTTGTTGGTTCAAAGTTCAGTATTTTACAATATGACATTTATCTGCTCAGCAGGGAGGGAGAGAGATTACCTTTTCAAAGGTTGCATTTTTGCATCACCTTAGTATTGCTAAGAAATTAGCCTTGCTAAGCAAATAGCTTATGGCCATAAGCAGTTGCTCACAATACAGTCAGTATCTTATGGGGAAAACTGTCTAAATTTGGTAAGTTATACAGATCTGCATCTTAAGAAAATGCATTTTAAAATGTGCACAAATTTCAGTATGGGAAGAAAAGAAAGTCTCACAACCCTATACAAAAACCAGGGCAAAAAGACAATGCAAATGGAGTTTGGAGAAACTCAGCAAAGTCATTACTTGCTACACAGCTATTGCGCAGAAGTAGTTGCTGCAAGTTGAGTTTTCTGTGTTGCCATTGTGCATAGGATTACAGTCTTAGCACTATACTATATACTAGAATGGTGTAGTATAGGCAAAACCATATATGGAGAAAGAGAAAGCTGTTATGTTTTAAGGGTGCCAGGGATATTAGATTAAACACAATGAGATTTACTTCTGATTAACATGCAAAGGATTGCACTGCAAGTCCAGCACTTACCTTGCTTGGGTAGGACTGACTTTTTGACCAGAAAGTGCTTACTATGGCCTGTTACAGACTGCCAAAATAAAGCTGCTTCGGGTCTCATTGGAGGTATGCTATTTAAATGATGCATGGGTCCTAAGAGTCTGGAGGTCGCGCCAAAGCCACACTCCATTTCTAAGCACTGGAGTGCAGCTTTGGTGCAGCTTCTGTATTCTTAGGATGCATGCAGCATTTAAACAGCATACCTCCAATGAGACTCGAAACAGCTTTATTTTGGCAGTCTGTAACAGGCCTATCTCTCTGGCTTTGCAATGTAAGAATGTTTTATAACTGAATGTGGATTAGTATTGTATCCCCGAATTCAACTTTCATGGCTTCAAAATATTCCCAAAATATATAAATTTCAAAAAGCAAACTTTGATTTTGCCATTTTATTTAAGGGACACCATTTTACTATGCCATTGTATATAATGGGACTTGAGCATCCATGGATTTTGGTATCCATGGGGTGGTGGTGGTCCTGGAACCAAACCCCAGCAGATACCAAGGGTCCACTGTAAAGGGTAGATTTTTCTCTTGTGCCCTTGCCCTGTTCTCTTATCCATCTGTTGGTTTTCTTGTATAACAGATTTCTCAACATGACGCAGTTCCTACCCCCAAATTTGTTGGCGCTATTTGCACCCCGTGATCCTATTCCTTACCTGCCTCCTTTGGAAAAACTACCCCATGAGAAGCACCACAATCAACCCTACAGTGGCATTGCTCCCTACATCCGAGAATTTGAGGTAGGTACTTCAGTTTTGGCCTGGCTTTCTCAGGCTTGAGTAATCTGCTTGGACAGTGCTTAGTGTCTTCCTGTTGTGTCAGATGGTTTCTTATTGCTTTGTCTGTCTCCTTGATTACCTGTTGAGGGTCATTTATTTAAAAGATACTTTCTTTTCAGGACCCTCGTGATGCTCCTCCACCTACTCGTGCAGAGACCCGAGAAGAACGAATGGAACGAAAGGTATGTATAGTGAGCAGGATCAGTTGGGTTACAGCAGCGATCCAAAATTCTGATCCAAAACTCTTAGATTGCTTTTGAGAATAAAATGGGTTATATCCTTAGTTGTGTGTTAGTAGCCTTTAAAAAGGAAAAGAAGCCGAGGTGGATGTTTCACGTGGGTTTCAAGAAGCTGGATTTCTGTAGGTCATAGATGCATAGCATTTTTGTTTTGTTTGTTTATTTAATTTCTATACCATCTTTCTCCCAAAAGGGGGGACCCAAGGTGTCTTGCAGATAAAATAGTTTAAAAATATTAAAATAAAAATGTAAAAACAATTAAAATCATCAAGGAAAACAGTATAAAATTACAAAAACATACAAAAGGTTTAAAAAAAAAACTAGGACACACACCTTGCATAAAAGCCTCCTTGATGATTATATATTATATATTGTTGTGTTTTGCTTTTGGTATCCAAAGGAAGAATAGATGCAAGTGCTTCCCATTCTTTGTTGGGAAGGAGCGGAGAGTTTTATTTCTATCTCCTCATCCAATGTTGTAAGAGCAGTCTTTATGAGGATACCTCAAGGAAGGAGTGCAGAGAGGGCTCTCTATTCCCTTCTTCAGTGATCCTGATATAGATCATTCTTCCCTCACTGCTTGCAACAATTCAGAGAGAGAATTCTGTGTGAAAGTGATGAGATGGTGGGGATGTGGTTAGGATATCTGTGTGGAGCCACAGTTGAAATCCTAGGGAGCTGTAGCTATGTACCTCTGCTTTAGTCTAAAAAGAAGATAAACATTACTGACTTTTCCCCCCCTCTGGCCTCTTTCCTTACAGAGGCGAGAGAAGATTGAGCGTCGGCAGCAAGAAGTTGAGAGTGAGCTGAAGATGTGTAAGTTAGGGAGAATGGCAAGTTGTGGGAAGGAATGATTAATCACATATTTTCCCTACTTTATTTTTGCTCTTTTTAAATTACTCTCAGTGGTTTTAATGTTTCTGGTACCTTCTTTTTCTTATTAGGGGACCCTCACAATGATCCCAATGCTCAAGGAGATGCCTTCAAAACACTTTTTGTGGCCAGAGTTGTAAGTGATTAACTTCCTTTTTCTTCTTGCCAGTGCTTTACTTAAACCAGTGGTGGTGGGCACACGCACCATCGCCCCAACACAGAGTTCACTAGAGTTTGTCACTAGAAATCCAGAGGGCCATGACACTTTGTGATAAATAAGTGGGTTTTGGGTTGCAGTTTGCGCACTTGGTCTATAAAAGGTTCTTCATCACTGACTTAAACAATTTCTTTTGTGGTTCCAGGAGGGCTAATAGCTTCATTTTCCCCCCTCTGGTATCGTCTCTGTTTTCTCATATGGATTCCAATTATCTTGCAGAACTATGACACAACAGAATCCAAGCTGAGGAGGGAGTTTGAAGTCTATGGGCCTATCAAAAGAGTAAGTAGGGATATTTTGGATCAAACATCCACACAGTAACTATTTTTTCTGTTTTTCATGAGTTTTTTGAATACAGTCCTCGCCACATTCCATGGATTTCCCAATATATTTTGCATACCTGTATTGTGCTGAAGGGGAAAGTGTGACCGTTCAACCCTGTTTCCTCGAGAATGCACTACTCACATACCTAGACTAGATCACATCACTGTTTAGCTTTTCTTTTCCAAGAGACAGAATAGTAGTTAATTTTTTTTCTTTCTTATATGGTCATTTTCTGTTTTATGTCACTGTTATACATTTAAATATATCTGATTAGAAGTACTGCACATGTTCAGGAACTTCATTTTAGTTCTAGACAGTTTCTTGTAAACAGAATCTCTTTAAGCTTCTACTTTTCCACTACCTTCCCTCTTGCTCACCTATTTTTTGTAAGCTGATTGCATTTTGGTACTGGTTAGGGGGGCAAGCGAGGTGTAAGCAGCCAGTTTGAGTGGGAGAGTGGGGGAAATCTCTTTCATCTCCAAACACATTGTAAATCTACGAGGGAGATTTCTGAAGAATTTTCACTTGCAACAGAATGTTTAGGCTTTCTTCATAGAAAATGAGGGGCAGTCTTTCTATATCATTCAAGCATCCTTTTGTGAAAATGTCCCTCAAAATATATGGTAGTGAGTAAGCTTAACCAAGGAACTGGGAGATGACACTTCCTACTCTCTTTCTGCAGGTGGTCTCTAAGTGATGGGACCCCCCAAGACAGTGATGTATTTAGATTCAGGGGAAGCGTGCTTGGCACCTGAGGGATATGGGATTTAAAATGGCCGTATCTTAACTCTGTCCACTACTGGCAATTCTTTTTCAGATTTACATGGTGTACAATAAACACTCCGGAAAGCCACGTGGCTACGCCTTCATTGAATATGAACATGAGCGTGACATGCACTGTAAGTACAATCTTTTTCTGGGAAGTTTTTATGTCTATTTGTGTGTGTGTGTGTGTTTTAAATTAAATTCTTATTATAAAAGCATGTTTCTTGTAAAAGGTTCATTAACTTTTTAAAGCCCTTGAGCTATTCAAGGACTTAGGCTCCCCCTTGCAGGTAAGTACAGTGTAGGGGGAGCCTGGCTTGGTTTGATGAGCACCCAAGTTCCGTTAATCTGTCCCTTTTCAGTTTCCAAAGGGACCCTTCTAAATACCAAAATAGAATCCAGAAGGGAAGAAGCTTTTACCCCCTTCTCTGCAAATTCTGTAATTCAAGTTGAATTTGGTATTGGGGTTCTTAGCTTAGTTTACATAGGATATATTTTTGGGGAGTGCCACTGCTTTTTCTTTGTGTTATTGTAAAGAGCAAATTAACGTAGCTAGGGTGCTACATTGTAAAATGTGTGCTAAAATAACAGGCAACAGTTCAACAACTCCCCTCTGTACCTTGTGTTTGGGAGGGCAAAACCCTTTACGCAGAGGGTGGGGACTAGTTATGCCAGTATCCTTTTGGGGAGGCTAGAGTTGCTGCTGAGACATAACAGTCATTATAAGGGCTGCCCCCACCCTCTGAACTGTTGCCCATCTCCTTTCTGTTAACTTGTTTTAAGAGGGAGGATAAATGCTGTGAAGAAGTTGTTCTTCTAAAGCAATTGTAACTTTGACCTGAAGCTGTGTTTTGAAAAGATGCTGTTGTCGAGAGGCGTGTTGTGAGCGGGGTGTATTAATTCTGTGTTCTTATTGTCACTGCAGCCACCTTTCTGATGGCTATTGCCACTGCTGGCTTGCAGCTGATCCTTATGCTTCCCCTTTACAACATCTCATTGTATGGTTGGTATAAGGGTTTGTATAATTGGTAAGAAACCTCAGTACCCAACACTCTTCTATACACAAGCCAGGTCAAAGACAGATGCTAGGAAACATGGATTAGTTAGTGGTGGAGGGAAGGATGGGTGGGGGGAGTCTGTTTCTTTTCTGACTTCTGTGCTGCTCTCTTGCTGTATAGAAGGGGAAAGAGAAATATGTTGCTCATTCCATATTTTTGGCCCTATATCTTCCAGTGTGAATTTAATGGGAGGGAGGGAAGAATAAGTTGGCCCTCTCCAGTAGGGCTCAAATATCCTGAGTGAACCCTCCCTCTCCAAGCCACACATGTGCCATTTATCGTTTCTGCAATCTCTGGGGCCAAGTTAGGGACTGTTAAGCAATGCAGAGAAAAATAGAGTTAAGCTTTTTTCCCTCTTCTCTGCTCCAAACAAAATTAGTGTGAATGAATGGGAACATTTTTAATTTAATACATCAGGCTACATTGATTAAAGTTATTGCTAAAACTTGACCATTGGCCCAAATTGAAATAAATCATATTATTTCGGTCATTTGCTTAAACTCTTCATGAGAATGCAAATTTTCAATTAGTAACAATTTAAAATGTTCATTTAATTATTTAGGATAGTTTAGAGTTGATCTGGGCTTATGCTATTTGAAAATGGAGGGGAGAAATGCTAAAATAAACCATCTCAACCACTCCAGCATCTATAAAAATAAGTTGCTTGAAGCATATTAAGGTTGTACTGCAGTTTAAGAGAGCCAGTATAATGCAGTGGTTTGAGCCTTGGACTATGAATCTGGAACTCAGGTCCAAATCCCCACTCAACGATGGGGTGACCTTGGCAAGTCACACTATCTCAGCCTCAAAGAAAGGCAAAGGTAAACCCTCTCTGAATAATTAATTATTAATATTTATTTATTTATTTATTCCCCGCTCTTCAGCCAAAAGGCTATCAGAATAAATCTTGCCAAGAAAATCCTGTGGTTGTCTTAGGTTGTAAATGACTTGAAGGCACTCAACAACAACTGCAACTTAGCTGTTGCCTGGTCATTTGTGGTCAGGAACAGTTACCTTATATGTGTCTCCAGTATAGAATGAATAGAGACATTCACACATTTGCCATAGTATTTACTTGTGCTTTTAATTGTACATTATACTCACTGCACACATGACTTTTTAATCTAACTATCTCACCTCAGAGATATGCTGGTTCTTAGATTATTAAAGATTTGTGTATATAGCCTCCATAGCTCTGGCTTCTTGAAAACAAGATGGCAAGGAGACTTTGCATTTGACTGTGTCCTTGCTGTTCTTGGAACACACATCCGGACTAGGTTTACAGAAGTGGTAGTGGAGGAAGTAATTGGCAACAGCTTTTGTAAAAAGTGTAATGGTATGACTGGGTTTAAGGAATGAATCAGCCATCTTTTTAAGAATTACTTGCCTAGCTGTGTTAAGGAAAATAAACTTTACACCAGAAAAGGCCCATGAGCCTGTCTTCCTTGAAATGGAATAAAATTGTGGTTTGAGGAATGGCGCATTCTTACCCATTATATGGATAGCTGAGTCAAGGACAATCAGTGTAAACACAAATTCCATTTCAGACGTTGGCTTTTGTACAAGAAAGGTCTTTGTTTCTAGGCAAGAAATTCAGCGACTAAAATATTTTACCAAGAGCATCTTTGGTCAGACTTGATGACAAGTGTTCTCTGGTAAATGCTTCTAAAACTGCACAAGCCCTGAGTGGCTGATGTGTGTTTCTTGGGAGGGAGTTGATACTTTTTTTTCTGTGCTCTTGGACTTTCTCTTGGTAGGAAACAGGACTGAGGATATTTGAGCTCTGCTTTTAGTTAGGAAACTGATGGGAAGTTTGGGTAATTAGCCAGACTTGGGGCACAAAGGTTAGATAGATGGAGTATTGTGGTTACCCCTGGCATGCTTGCCAAGGCCAAAATGGACCTTCAAGTGGAACACGATTGGGAAGTCTGCCTCAACAGAGGTTCTGAATCGTTGGTCCCCTGAAGTGGGTTTTAAAATACACAAAGGCAACCATACCACTGTTGCTGGGTTCCTAACTACTGCTAGAGAGGATAGTTCAGATACATCACACATTCCTTGCTGTTCTTTCTTGTTATCTTCTTTTCTGTCTGGCTCCTTTAGCTTAGTTCTTTCAGTTACCTAGTATTTGGAGCTGTAAACCCTGCCTGATGCAGGCTGTGTAGCTAGGAATGTTAAAAGGGAGAAGGGTTAAAATCCAGAGTTTTGCCACTCTTTATAGGTAATGAGAAGGACACATTATACCAGAGGACTTGACACATTAGACTTGGGGATTTAAAAATCAACTAAGAGTTCAGATGGAGCCATTCTGAAAGGTTTTTTGTTCAGCTTGTCTTTTGCAAGACAATGTCTAGAGTGCCATCTAGCCTTTTATTGCTGCTTTTGACAAACTGAAGGCTGATGTGCATCTCTTCTCCACCTTGGCTTTGCTGTGGGGCACTGTTGGCTGGATTGGTAAGCTAATTAAAAAAACAAACCTTGCCCTTGAAGCTTAAGTCTTCACTTCTGAATCTAAGGGAAGTAGAGAGAAGTCCTGTCCTTGGAATTTCTTTTTGGTAGCATACAGGAAAGGACAGGGCATCTGTGAGTTTATTGTTGGAGCTGTGAGAAGCCTTATGAATGTAGGCAATGACACGTTTTCACTGTTGGCTCACTGTGGGACTTCATAATCACTAAAAGTCCTTCCTTGGCCTTCTAATTTTCTGAGTTTGCAACCCAGACCAAAATCCTAGCTATTCTAAATTCTGATATGCAAATCAGTTTTACTTACAAAGAGACGGATGTTAATTTTTTTACATAGCCATCATGCCACATTCTTGCATATTGATCTGTTTTCATAAATGTGCCACCCAATAAAAGTTATGATGGGGTACAACCAGTGGAAATTACACCATTTTTCCTCAGTGTTTCTACCCCTTGTTAATTAAGTGTGAGATTATGGAAGCAAGAATTTTAGGAACATCTCATGAGATTTTGGAATTTTAAAAAGAAATACATTGTCTCATCCTCTGGAGGTCAGGATTGCTGACCTCTCCTACAAAGGATGAGCATTTACAGGTCCAGTGTAGCACTGGAAAAACTTTGAATTAGAGAACTTAAGAATCATTTGTGGGGTATTAGAAAGAGTTTATATAGCCACTTTTCATTCCCAATTATAATATATCATAATTGCTTTAGGTGAGTTTTCCCCTCATGCTAGACAATATTGTTTATTCGTTAAAAAGCCCCTGATGTCCCTTAGAAAAGTGGCAGGGCTGTTGTGCTTAAATTATAAAATGTCTGCCCAAAATAAGGTGCATACAGAGAGTGGTCTCAGGTAAGCAATCTCTGACTTGCCCAACCACGGACTGAATCTCTTCATTGGAAAAAGCCCAGCTTCGTCTCCTTACAAAGATAAAACAGTCGTGAACATGTTGGCCAGGGACTGTACCCCTTCCTGACTTGGTCCAGTGACAGCCCTGTCTGGAAATGAGCCATGAGACTAATTTGAGAGGCTATGTTTATAAGAGATGGTGGTCTTTCTTCGTGCCCTAACATCCAGACTGAATGGCTGCTGATTCTCAGCATGATGGTTGGCTTCAAGGCCCAGGATGACATCTTGAACCAAGTTTGACTTGATGACCTTGTTGGTTCCCATCTTCCAAAATGCCCTTTTAGCAGCTGATAAATCTCCAGTGTTTTTTTTTTAATGGAGATGCAGATTGGAAAGTGTTGGAAAGTGCATCTTCCATCAAAGAAACTGATTTCTGGACTTCGTTTTTTTTAAATCCAAAGCTTTCCTGAGTAAGTCAAAATGGATGGAAATGTTTTGCCATGATTACAAGTTAAAACCGGTACCTCTTTCCCCCATGAAACATTTTGCTTGAGGTGGATAGCTTCTGATTTTTTCCCCTGGAGTAATATTCCCCCCCCCCCAACAGCATATGTATGATAAAAATGTTCCCCCAGTTTCCTGCCACTGCTGTTTTATTGCATACAGAACATAGAACGTGGCAAAGGGAAGAAAATTCTAACATTTTTGTTTGCATACACATGTAAAGAGAGAAGTTCTCTCCTGCCTATCCCCCCATATATTTGCATGAGGAAAATGGTTTTATCCTTTCCCTCTAATATGTAGTTTATGCATGTGGATGAACCTTGTCTCTTAATTTTTTTGTGGTTTTTCACAAAAGCAAATATTTCCCTTCATTTTTCCTCTAAAAAACAGCTGTATACACTGTGTTTTTTCATTCCAGCCCAGTACGATTAATTGGCAGTTTGATTTTGTTTTCTTGTTTAAATACATACTTTCCCCCCAGAAATACAAGATAACAATGAGATTTTTTTTAAAAAAAAACAAACCAGACAGATATCAGCTGTAAACAACACGTGCAGTCTTTTAATTTCATAAATGTTTAATTAAAGATGAACAGTCACCTTGGTCATTTTTAAGGACCCAATTTGGTAACTAACATTATACAGTTGGGCTGCCTGCATTTGGAGGTGAGCATGTTCTTAAAAAGAAGTAACTTGTGACATTGATGGGTTGAAGTTCTAGTAGGGCAGCCTCCTATCACCTACTGTCCTCCATATGTTTTAGATTACAGCTCACATAATTCCTGACCACTAGCCGTGCTGGTTGGGACTGATAGGAATTGCAGTTTCAAACATCTGGAAGGCACTAGGTTGTAGTGAAGCTGTAATAAGTGGGGAGAGGATGGAGGGCTGGGACCGGGCTGGTAGGGTGGGGGTTTGAGTGTCCGACTTCTGCTGCTGAGACAGGTAAGGCAGGGAAGGTCGGCTCAGCAGCTAAAATGCAAAAACCAAAATACCGCCCCAGCCGGGGGCACCCGGGCAGGGGGGAGCTGCGCCTCGGGCCCCAGCGCTAGCAGCCCGATGCAGTGAGTTTGAGGAGTTAAAAGTTGCATTGGTTTTGTAAGTAGTTTCTCCAGGTAAATGCTTTTATTTCCTTTTTACATGTTAGCTGTGCTCGCCCCACCCCTCCCTTAGCAAGTGGCTTAAGAACATTCCCTTTCCCTGGAAATTATTCTAGATATTTGCAGTGGGATAACAGCAGCAAGGGAGGGAGTGGGCTGGGACTGTTGTGGGAGGGTGCCAGCCAGTTCCCTCAGTGTTGTTACCTTTTTTTGTGTGTACTACCCTTTGTCTTCCCTGCCAAGCCTTTCACTATCTCTATAACACAAGGGGGGAAAATATGTCCCCTCCTGCTTTCCTCCCTCACCCATTTTCTTCACTTGTTTGTTTTTCAATTATTTATTTCTTTTTGTGGTAAGCACTCTTGCTTTGGGTGGGTTTTTTGGCATGGCCAATCTTGGGACTGGCTGGTTGAGGGTGTGCTACTGAAGGAACAGCAGAGCCTGGCCCACTCTGAAGTCAGCTTTGGGTAGGGAGGTGGAGGGCTTGCTTATTTGTACCCAGCCCTTTTCCTTCTGGGCAAGTGATGTATGTAGCGTGAGTGTCTTGACTGCTCAATAACCTTCCTTTTTTTGCAGCGGAGGCCAGGGGGCTGCATTATGTGTTGGAGCTGGGGTTGCTCCACAACTCATGGGATTTGTGGTGGCTTGGGTGGAAGCTGTGGCCAAGCACATCCCATGAGGTCTGCTTGCCAGTCCCATGCAGCCATTTCCACAAACATGTGGGTTTATTCTCAGCTACTTAAACTACAGCAAGCACTTCAAGTTCTGGTTTTCTCCCAGAGAACCTGAAGCTATGCTTCCCAGGCAGATGTGGAGCAATCCCTTGCCCAAGGGGTAGTGGGGCCATAGGAGCCTCCTCCCTTCAGATTCCTTTGTGTGTGGTATGTGTCTTTGGGGGAGGGTGGGCTTGTTCATGGGCACTGTGGTTAATGGCAATCCCTCTTCCCATCCCCTTCTCCCTGGATACCCCTCCTAATCTGTTGCAGCGGCATACAAGCATGCAGATGGGAAAAAAATTGATGGCAGGCGAGTACTGGTTGATGTAGAGAGAGGCCGGACGGTGAAGGGATGGCGCCCACGCAGACTTGGTAAGTGTTTGCATAAAGGCTATATTGAATGTGCTACGTGCTGCTAGTTCTTCTGCCCCACCTAAATATTGCAATAACAATAGCATTTCCCACAAGACTCCCCCCAAAAAACAGTTTCTCTGGACTACTGTGTTTTGTTCTGGCTAATTTAGTGTTGAAATTTAGTAGATGATTTAATAAGAGAAGATAAAAAGGTCTAGAATGCAGGCTAATTTTCCTGTTAGAAGAAAATTAAAGGGCAGAGTGATAGGCTTCTCTAGATTATTTCTTCTAAATATGAAAAAGCGAAGCAAGAATTGTCCACTGTAGGTTTTATCTAGAAGAAAATAGACTTGTTTAAAGAAAGCCTACTTTAGTGTTTATCTGTTTGATGGAGTATGACAGTAGAGAATTTTTTGCATAATGTTTTCTGCATGTGCTTTTGGATTAGGCTTGAAGGTACTTGTAGATTTTAGACCAGCCTTTCTTAATGTTTTTACCCTAGGGGAACCTTTGAAATTTCAGGTCTCAAATATTTTGTTTTTTGCTATCATGACCTCTTGCTGAACCCTAAGGTTCCAAGGAAATGTGATCAAAAAACCTTGCTCTAGTCCAGCAGTTCCCAACCTGTGCTCCATGGAGCCTGTACGGCTCCGCAAGTCAAAAGTGTTGGGAACCCCTGTTCTAGCCTATTGCATAAGGAAGAGATTTTCTCAGCCTAATTCCACAGTCTTAACTGATAGAGGCAATCCTCTCCACATCTCTAAGCATCCCTGCCTGTTTGTTGGGCTTGCTTTTTCTGCCAAACTGCTTAGCAGTTTGTCTTCAATGCCTTTGTGATCTAGATGCTTGGAGATGTGAACTTTAAAATCTTGTTATTTCCCCTTGGTTTTATGCAAGTTCTGTTCAAAAATATATAAATTGAAGAGCACATTCCTTAGCTAATACCATCTGAAGAAAAATGCTTCTACTTCTGATAGTGCTGAACCCATCTCCCAACAAGAGAAGAATATTGAAAAAAAGCCAACATTTCCTTACCTCTCTTTTGCAGGTGGTGGTCTCGGTGGTACCCGGCGGGGTGGGGCTGATGTCAATATTAGACACTCAGGCCGGGATGATACTTCCCGTTATGATGAACGGTGAGCTGAGCTGTGTGAGAGTATTTATTTATAAATATTTTTAAACAAATTATATCTAAAGATTTCAAAACTGAATACAACAGGAGAAGAACCAATGGACTATATTGAAATGGCAGAAGGATAAATATTCCACACGTTGGGTATTGCCACACTAAATCCCCAATTCCAGATCATCAGTTGAAGCTGAAGATAAATGTGGATCTAATCTTAATCCTAGGGATTTCTTTGGGAGGCCATGATGTGTTACAGCTATTATTATTATTATGCTTTATTTATATAGCACTGTAGATTTACACAGCGCTGTACATACAAACAATAAAATAGATAAAGTAAACCTGCCCATGGTGTACAATCTAAGAAATAATAGCATAATACATATAAATAATACATAACAATACAGGAAAGGATTCAATAAAGTAAAGCAGGCAACAAATTAAAAATGTCAAATAGTCACACAATGCAGCACAGAGGTGTTTATAGGTGCTTTATTAATTCATTGACTTACTTCAATACCATATGGCTGCAACGTTTGTGGTAAACAAAATCTGTTTATGAAGTATGTTTTAGGCTTTTCTACTGGTTCTCACAGGGATCGGGACCGTGAACGGGAACGTGATCGCCGAGACCGCAGCCGAGACAGGGACAAGGAACGGGAACGCCGTCGTAGCCGATCCCGAGAACGCCGGCGGCGGACACGAAGCCGAGAGAAAGATGAACGGAAGCGCAGCCGAGAACGCAGCAAGGATAAAGACCGGGAGCGCAAGCGCCGTAGCCGTTCCAGGGACCGCAAGCGGGATCGGGACCGTGACAGAGACAAGAAAGAGGAGCTGCCAGAAGTGGCTGAGGCTCAGCCTGATGAAGCTACCCTTGGCGAAATGGGCATAGATGGGTTGGAGGTGAAGCCTGAAGGGGAAGAGAAGGGCAGAGAGAGGGACAGAGAGAGGGACAGGGATAGAGAGAGGGATCGGCGGCGCAGTCATCGTGACAAAGACAGAGACAGGGATCGTGACAGAGAGCGTCGGCGTGACAGGGACAGAGATAGGGACCGGGACCGGGAGCACAAGCGTGACAGGGGTGAGCGGGGTGGAGAGAAACGGGAGGAGAGGGGGCAGGACAATGGCATGGGGGAGGCTCTGGAAGAGACCAGCCAGGATATGTTCCTGGACCAAGAATCCATGCAGTCTGCTGATGGCTATTTGTCCACTGAGAATGGATACATGATGGAACCCCCTATGGAATGATGAATGAAGATGCTTCCTTGCCCCACACAGCCCAGCATGGTGAGGTCCTTCCTCCCAAGCTGCCTAGCCAACAAGGCCCCATCAACCAGTTAAGATAACTGATTTTTAATTGGCTTTGTTTAGAAGGGTAAGTCTGTTTCAGTTCTGCGTGTCCAACCCCATCTCTTCTTAACATGTAACCTTCACGAGTCCCTTGTGTATTTGGATATTTTTTTTTTTCTTTAAACAAGAATAAAGTGTTGTTAATGTTTTCCCCTTTATGTGAAGTATGTCTGAGACTGACATGTTTGAAGATGAGCTTTGTTGAGATGTACAAAGAAGAACTTAGCTGCATGTCAGAGAAATTACTTACTGTTGGAATATGCACTGCTCATTTTGGAGTACTTGGAGGGAAGGGGAGAGTATATTCCTTGGAACTGAGGGAAAAAACAACATTGATTTGGGTACCCTAGAAGAATCATCATAAATGGAAGCTGACTTGATGGCAGTTATGAATAGAAAAAGGTCATCTCAGTTGAATTGGATTTGATGTAAAATATTAGAATGAGAGATATATTCTAAAGTAGACATTAGATTGGGTTACAGTTAAGGTGGGCAGAAGAGATACTGGTCAAGGAGAACCCTTGCAGTCTTCAAGGCTATACTATATGCTGTGCTCTAAGAAACAGGTCCTATGCATAGCTAATACAAATCCTATGTCAAAAACTGGCTAACTTCTATATCTTGTAGAAACTGAAAACATTCTTTCAAGTTAGTTTGCATAATCCTGCACTTCAAAAAAAAGCTGTTTTGCATGATTTTTCCCCAGTTCTTTTAGTCAAGGATGCATGACATTTCACGGTTATCTTTCTTTGTGGTCTATAAAATCTCTTCAGATACTGCCTTTGTATTTTCAAGTGTGTTTTTGGAGCTTAAAACCTGTGCTAAAATGAAAGAAAAAGTCTAGGAAACAGAATACTGTACTGAGTACCACATTGTGCTCTCTTGTAAAATTGGTGTACATAAAACTATTAGTATTTGTAGCTCAAAGCTAAAGGCAGTGTTTGGTTGTAAGTGGGGACTGGGGGGCTGCAAGGTGTTGACAAAGAAAAAGACAAATGTGATAGAAACAAAAAAGCAAAGGCAAGGTCTTATAGAATGGATTGGCTGATAATATCATTATTATCTCATTATCTTGTGTTGTAGTAATATTGGGGATGCTCTTAATTACATCTCTTTCTCCCCTTACCTAAGCTAAAGACATTTTCACAGCTAATTTTCCTGTTTTGTGCATTGTGTGTGTGTGTGTGTGTGTGTGTGTGTGTGTGTGTGTGTGTAGGGGTATAATACTGCACTCCAGTG
>NC_056527.1:97995130-98028489 GCF_019175285.1 Sceloporus undulatus
TGGCGTAATTGAATAAATTAGCAGGTTGTTGCAAGCAAAATTGGCAAGAAAGCAAGACAAATAATAATTGGCACAAAGCTGGTGTGGTAGAGAAGATTGAGTAAGAACAGGGGCAGAGTGTGTGGGAGAAGTGTGTAGAGGTTGTAAGCATGGGGAAGGGAGCGGTTTTACTCAGAAGCCCCATTTGCTGGTCCATGTCCCAAATTTTTTCCCTGTGTTATTTCCTTACAATAGCCTTGTGAGGATACATTAAATTGAGCCTGACAAGTTTAGTGATGCTTTAAAACCATTTAGCTCTCTGCTCCTATTCTGGTACTGTGTAGCCTTTGGACCACCCTGGCACTTCCAGTTTGAATTGTGAAGTACATACCAGATGGAGTCTTATATTTTCTGTTAACTTATATCTTAAGAGTTTTTATTTTATTAATGCACTGCATAAACTTAAGTAATGATAACCAGTTGCCCATAAACAAAATTCAAATGTGATAATACCTTTAGTTTAACCAAACCAGAACACAAAAATACATGCAAGTTTTTGAGATCACCAGTTAATACTTGGCATATTATGCTTACAGAAACCTCAAGATGATTTATTAGGCAAGCACGGTACATATTTTGCCAGTTGCTACTTGTATTACTTTGCATACAACTATAAAAAACACTTCAGTAGTTGTGTAATTAAACCCCAAATAACAAAAAGACACCTAATCACTTGTTGACAGGGCCTGGGACAAGCGTCCTCCGACTTCATGATATCTATGCTTAGCTCCCAGCGGGAGCTTCTTGAAATATCTCAAATACAACTGGACTCTTTTCTCTTTCAAGGACTTTGAAGTCTGGTAAAAACTCACACATTAAAACACCAAATCTTACGCAAGAAAGGTAGGTGGGGGATGATTCTTCAATAGTTACTTAATGTCATGGGTCCAAATGATGGGGAAAATTAAAATCTTGTGGCTTTAGTAACAATCAGATAGGAAAGCAGGATGGATGGGTTCTGCTTATATAAGAACCAAGGAAGGGATCAGGAGTTGTTCCTGATCCTGCTAGAAGGGAGTGGATGAGTGATACTGCTGTCACTTTGGCTTTTTCCAGTGACTCCTTTGCCAGTGTCAACAACATGGCCTCTGGGCCTGCCATGGTGCTTATGCTTAAGGTAGGAAGAGAGAAAACTCCAACCATCAAATTACGGTAACCTCCCAATTTATGATTAACACCATCCTTTTCTTGTCAAGGTTTATTCAGAGGCGGTTTGTCATTGCTTTTCTCTTGGACAGTGTGACTTTCCCAAGGCCACCCAGGGGGTTTCCATGATGGAGTGAGCGTGTGAATCCTGGGCTCCCAGAGTCCAGCATTCAGAGCACTAGAACCATGCTGGTTCCTATTTCTAGTTAAATAATAGCAAATTATTTCTAAATTTGGATCTAGGCGTAAAATCAATGTACAGTAGGCCCTTGGTATCTCCTGGGGTTTGGTTCCAGGCCACCCCCTCCTGTGGATACCAAAATCCATGGATGCTCAGGTCCCATTATATGCAGTGGCACAGGAAAATGGTGCCCCTTAATATAAAACAGCAAAACCAAGGCTTGCTTTTTGGAGTTTAAAAAAATATATATTTTCAAGCTGTGGATGTTTGAATTGGTGGATAAACAGAGAGCCAACTGTATGGATATTTTGTGTCAGTCTGCATCCTCTTTGTTCCCCCCCCCCCCCCTCTTTTGATGCATTCTTCCAACTCCAGCAAATGCCTGGGAGGCTTCACATCTTGGTCTTTGGACACCCAAGTCATGAACAGCCCAAAATCTGGGCAGGCAGAGGCTCAGCAGGTGGATCTGATGTAAGTGGAACAGTGACTGCTCTCGGTTCAGGTGTGAACTCCAGAGAGCTATCCAAAGTGTGAAAACATTCTCCAGATTCCCTTACAGATCAGAACAAAAAGTAGAATGGGAGCACCATTTGTAACATTTATCTCCTGTTTCAGCATCAGGGATGCCATTCACCTAGGCATCCTAAGCCTTAAGGAAGCACCTTTTGTTGCCTTTGGGCAATTCACACCTTGGGCAAGTCTCACACTCTCAACTTCAGAGGATGGCAAGGGCAAAAACCTCTGAACCAACCTTGCCAAGAAAACCCCATGATAGGGTTTGCTTCAGGGTTGCCATAAGTTGGAAACTATGTGAAGGCACACAACAACAAACAAAGCCAGTGTGGTATAGTAGTTTGAGCATTGCACTACAACCTTTGGAGACCAGGATTCAAATCCATCTTTAGCCTTGGAAACCCACTGGGTGACCTTCGCTATGTCACACTCTCAGCCTCAAAGGATGCCAAGGGCCAACCCCTCTGAAGAAACTCACCAAGAAAAGCCCATGATAGAGTTCGCCTTAGAGTTGCCGTAAGTCAGAAACTGCTTGAAAGCACAAGAAAACCCAGTTGCCCAGGGTGACCAGATGTCATAACCATAAAGGAGGACAAGGCACCGCAAAATGTAGGACCTTCCAGAAAAATGTAGGCCATGATCAAAAGCTAAGAACACTCATAGAAATATAAATCCATGCTTCTTAAGTCATGCTTAACATGGAGGATATTTGGGGATTCCTCCTGAGTAGGAGGCTGAAATGGAGGATGCCAAATAAAAGCTAAAAACACTCCCAGAAATATAAAACTGCTTCTTAGTCATACTCCAGTTGGAAGACATTCTCCATCACCCTAAGTTGGAAGCAATATTAAGGTCCACAACAGTAAGGTATACATTTGAGGATTTGCTTGGTAAGTATTAACATGGCTACCACCCACCCCAGGGACGTAGCTAGGGTTTTAGGAAGGGGGGGGGGTCCAGACTAAGTGCCACCATTATAATGGGGCTTGGGGGCAGCAGCGCAGCAGCACACCATTCATTTTTCTAATGGAAGGGGGGGTCCGGACCCCAAGAACCCCCCCTGGCTACGTCCCTGCCCACCCACAGTCCAGTGTTTTGCAAGATGGGAAGCCTCCCAGGTATTTGCATCGTTTCATGCTGGCTCCCAATTTTCCTCTTGGATCATGGTTCAATGGCATCACTAGAGTTAGTGTCACCCCCTTCCCTTGAGCACCTCCCATCCCACACCATGCAGAATCCTTAGTCATGTTTTATCATGGAATCAAAGTTGGAAGAGACCACAAAGGCCATCCAGTCCAACCTCCTGCCATGCAGGAACTCGCAATCAAAGCATCCCACATAGATGGATATCCAGCCTCATTTTTAAAATCCTTCAAAGGAGACTCCACCACACTCCAAGGGAAAGCGTTCCACTGTCAAACAGCTCTTACTGTTAGAATGTTTCTCTTAATGTTTAGGTGGAATCTCTTCTCCTGCAGCTTGAATCCATTGCTCGGTCCTATTCTCTGGAGCAGCGGAAAACAAGCTTGCTCTAGCCTCAATATGACACCCTTCAAATATTTAAACAAGGCTATCATATCGCCTCTTAACTGTCTCTTCTCCAGGCTAAACATACCCAGCTCCCTAAGTCGCTCCTCATAGGGCATGGTTTCCATACCTCACCATTTAGTCGCCATCCTCTGGGCACACACCAGCTTCTCAACGTCCTTTTTGAATTGTGGTCCCCACAACTGGATACAGTATTCCAGGTGAGGCCTGACTAAAGCAGAATAGAGTGGCACTATTACTTCCCTTGGTCTAGGCACTGTACTTCTATTGATGCAGCCTAGAATCATATTGGCCTTTTTAGCTGCCACATCACACTGTTCACTCACATTCAGATTGTGTTCTACTAGGACTCCTAGATCCTTTTCACACGTAGTCTCATTAAGGCAGGTGTCCCCCATCCTATATCTATGCATTTCATTTTTTCCACCTTAAGTACAATATCTTACATGTCTTCATGTTGAAATTCATTTTGTTAGCTTTGGTCCAGCTTTCTAATCTATTTAGATATTTATTTATTTATACATACATACATACATACGGTACATACCTCGCCCTTCAGCCCTAAAGGCTCTCAGAGCAGCTTATAATTATTATTTTAATTAGACAGTTCCCTACCCTCAGGCTTACAATCTAAAAAGACAGGACACAAAAGGAGAAGGGAATGGTGCTGGAAAAGGGGATCAGGTCCAGCAGTTCTTCTCTCCCTTTGAGGCCTGGACCAAGGCATTTTGCATTTTCATCCTGTCCTCTGGGGTACTAATTGTACTAATATTACCCATAATAAATCACCATATATATCACTGAATGTCATGGTAATAGTTATGACTTAAAACAGCCCAATTAAAATTGTAAAATTTAAATTACTATATACGCACAGCCTAAATGTATTTACATGTACATAGTTTCATGTGCTTAAAGTGAGCAGTTGGTAAAACGGTAAAATGGTTGGTTAAAAAAATATTTTTATGAATGCATTTCTCAAAACGTATATAAGAATAAAAATTAACCACACAAACAAACACTAAACAAAGTATACAAAACACTCAATTCATTTCAGTTTAACCATTCTCACGATACAATTAGTTTTACATTGCAGAGATTCTAGATTCCACAAAATCAATCCATCTTTAGCTGCCTTTAGACCCTGGAACTCCCTGCCCAGGGAGACTAGAATGCTATGGGCAAGTATTTTTCAATGACTCCCTATGGGCATGTATGGTTTCACTATGCACAAGGAAGTATTTCCCAGTGCTTTCCTATGGACAAGTATCGCTTCACTATGGGTAAGTATTCCCCCATGATTTCCTATGGGCAAGTATGGTTTCTCTATGGGCAAGTATTCCCCCATGGTTCCCTATGGGCAAGTGTTCTCCAGTTATCCTCTATGGCAAGTGGTGTGCCCTTTTTTTGAGGATCAGCGCTGCCTTTCGGAGGGTCACTTGGTGCAGCCTGTATCCCTGGCCCCCGCCCAGTGACGTCACTGCACCTAGGCATCAGCAGCAGCAGCAGAAAGAGGGCAAGAGCCATCCATCCAGGCAAGGCAAAGGCAAGGCCAGGCAAGGGGCTGGACATCAGGTTGCCAATCCGGGCTGCTCTGCCCTGCTCTGCCCTCCCCTTTGCTTTTGACGTTGAGAGGGAGGCGGCGGTGGGGCTGGAAGATGGCAGCGCTTGCAGAGCCTCTGGGGCTGGAGAGGGGTAAGTGTCCCCTGGGGGGTGAGCCCCATGGCTGGCCAGGCGCCCTCCTTGCCCAGGGCCTGCCCCCTCCAACCTCCTGCCCAGGAGGGATTCTCCCTAAAAAGAAAAGAAAAGAATGCCCTCCCTTTTGAGAGCATCATCTTTTTGAATGGACATGTCTGGGGGGGGGGGGGGTTGTGGCTGGGGAAGGGCTTTCTCTTTGGTCCTGTCCTCTCTCTTTCTTGGAAGGTCCTCTGCTTTGGGGTGAAGAGGGCATCTTGTAACCCCCCTCCCCTGGAACCCCAATCCCAGACAAATAGGGCCTGCCAGGCAAATGGAGGAGCTGGAGAACACTCCTACTACAAGCAGAGGTCCATGTTTCTTTGCCATGTTCCAAAGGGAGGGCATTTTGTGGCATTAATCCTGGGCAGGAAGGCTGAAGTGGAGGACAGGTCCTGGGAAAGGAGGACCTCTGGTCACCCGGCACAAATAGAAATAGACATCCATGCTTCTTTGCCATGCTCCAATTGGAGAGCATTGTGGGATTAATCCTGGGCAGGAAGCCTGAAATGGAGGACAGGTCCTGCAAAAGAAAACTCTGTACTCATAGCAATAGAAATCCATGCTTCTTAGTCATGCTTCGAATGGAGGGCACTGTCGGATTAATCCTGGGCAGGAGGGCTGAAGTGGAGGGCAGGTCCTGCAAAAGCTCTGTACTCATAGCAATAGAAATCCATGCTTCTTAGTCATGCTCCGAATGGAGGGGGTTTTGTGGGATTAATCCTGGGCAGGAAGGCTGGAATGGAGGACATGTCCTGGAAAAGGAGGACCCTGCACTCCTATAAATACACAGGCTCCAAATGGAGGGCATTGTGGGATTAATCCTGGACAGGAAGGCGGAAATGAAGGACAGGTCCTGCAAAAAGAATACTCTGCACTAGAAATAGAAACCCATGCTTCTTTGTCGTGTCCCAAATGGAGGGGATTTTGTGGGATTAATCCTGGATAGGAAGGCTGAAATGGAGGACAGGTCCTGCAAAAGGAGGACCTGTGATCACCTTGGACTGAAGGAGGGAGGATGCATCAAAGCTGGGAAAGAGGGGGTCCTGGGTTCCCCCAAATCAAAAAGGAAGAAGGAAGAGGCAAATCTGGGTCAACCAAGCAGTGGAGTCTGCAGAAGAGAGGGAACCCCCTTTGCCCATCTCCCCAGGCATATGGGGCGGTGAGTGGGGCAATGCAAGGGCCAGAAGAGGCCAGATTCATCCCATCCTATATGAAAACAGACTGGTAAGGCAGCAGTTTTGTCCCCTCCTCCATGCCTGGCTCTATAGTAGTTCCCTGCAAAAGATGGAGGTGGAGGCTGGCTCCTTTTCTTCCCAGCCAGGGCTACTGGGAAAAGAGATCAGAGAGCTTCTTCCTGCAAAGATAAAGTGCCCTCCATCGATTTGGCTCTGCCCATTTCCCCTCCTTTGCCCTCTTTTTATTTCTATCCTCTAGGATGCCTCTAGGATGGAGAAGCAGCAAGGTGAGCCGATGTCCAAGGAGGATAAGGGACTGCAAAATGTAGGCCCATCAAGACCAAAGAAAAGCTCAAAGGACTCCCAAGGAGTTTCTCACACGGGGGTTGATTTTGGCATTAAAGAGAGATTAAAGCACATTTAAGGCATCCCGCAAATGGAGTGGAGATGGCGAGGAATTGTATGAATGATTATCACAGGCAATTGCGCAAATAAAGCTATATCGGAAGTGCATTGTCGCTGAAATCCCAAAAGTAAAAAGATGTGCATTAATGCTTCTTTGTGACCACTTTCATGGCATGTTTTGTGCAATGTTGTTTGACATCGTTATGTGTAATTACATGATTTCCCCCCCGGGATATTCATGGGATAAACTCCCGATCTCCTTTGTGTGATAAACTCCACAGAATTGTAAAACCCATGCTTCCCAGTCATGCTCAGTCATGGAGGGCGTGGTGGAATTCTTCCTAGGCCGCACCCACACTGCAGACATAATCCGGTTTGATGCCGCTTTAACTGCCATGGCTCAGTGCAAAGGGATTCTGGGAATTGCAGTTTGTTGTGACACCAGAGAGTTGGCACAACACATGGAACATCTCACGCAACTACAAATCCCAGAATTCTATAGCATTGACCCATGGTAATTAAAGTGGTGTCAAACCAGATTATTTCTGCAGCCTGATAAGAGATGGCATTTTTATCCCTGGGACAATCCAACAACTTTGGCACACATTTCCAAAAGAAGTACATAATATGTTGGCTCCGCTCTGGTGCCACAGCAAACTGCAAGTCCTAGAATTCCATAGCATTGAGCCATGGCAGTTAAAGTGGTGGTGTCAAACTGGATTATTTCAGCAGTGCGGATGCAGCCCTGGATGGAAGGCTGAAATGGAGGACATGTCCTGGAAAAGGAGGATGCCTGGTCACTCTGGAGAAGAGGGCAAAGGGAATCTTTTGCTGCTGCCACTTCCTCCTTGTTTTCTCAGTGCTCTTCTCTCTGTCTCCTCTTTTCTTCTTCTTTTTCCTCCTTTTCTTTGCAGATGTGGCTCGGGCGGTGGAGCTTCTAGAGCGGCTGCAGAGGAGTGGGGAGGTTCCCCCCCAGAAACTGCAAGCCCTTCAGAGGGTCCTACAAAGCAAATTCTGCTCAGCCATACGGGAGGTGAGAGAGACCCCTTTGCCCCAGGGATGAAAGCTACCAGAGATGGGAGGCAAAATGAGAACATGACTATCCAAATAATGCAGCCCCCTCCAAAGTTAATATTCAGTCTACACATTTCAAACATACTGCAGAGTGTAAGCCATAGGAAATTGTGCCCAATTTTTATGCTTTTAACTGTTTTTTTTAAAATTTGTAAGCCACTTTGTGTACCAATGGGGGGGAGTAGGGTATAATAATAATAATAATAATAATAATAATAATAATGCTGCAGTTGGCCCTCCACATTTGTGGCTTTCACTTTTGCGGCTTTCGTTATTTGAAGATTTGATTAATGTGTTCTCTCTAGGAATCTTTAAGTCCTCCAGCGCAACTCTGTCAGAAGTGGACCATAGAGTTGTGCTGGAGGACCTAGAAGTCCCTAAAGAAAACACTTCTTTAGGCATTTGTAGGTCCTCCAGCATGATTCGGTGATCAACCTCTAGCAGATGCTGACCACAGAGTTGCCCTGGAGGTCCTGGAGAGTCCTAGAGAGGTGCTTTTTCAGGTATAAGGAATGGTGGGTTTTTTTATTTGCAGTTTTTCCACATTCATGGGGGTCCTTCAACCCTAACCTCAGCAAATGTGGAGGGACCACTGTAATAATGCCTTTGTTCACCAACTGTTAAAACTGGATTTGCCACTTCATTTCCATACACAAAGGATTTTGAATTTGCATTGGCATTTTCTCACATTAATTGCACCTATAGGTCTGTCACTGGCTTTCCACTCCACCAAAGGCACCTGAGGAAGAAGATAGACAAGCTAATGCTGCCAACTTCTTTCTTTCCATTGGTCTCAAATGTGCACAGCTATATCTTTGAATAATAGTAGCAGTTCACACTTGGAACTTTTAAATTTCATTGGGGGAAGAATTCTTATTTGGAGGTTAATGCTGTTATTCCCCACACCTCCAGCCACACCCCTGTTTTACCCTGGTTCTGTCAGTCTTTTCCGCCATGTCTTCCCAAGTTGCTTTCTATCTTCATTTCTCTTAACCGGTTCTGTGCCCCCCTTTGGTCTCCATTCCCCTGCGTTGGTGTCCACATGTAAGTTGAGTCTCCCTTATCCAAAATGCTTGCGACCAGAAGTGCTTTGGATTTTGGATTATTATTAGTATTAGAATTAGAATTTTGGAATAGCTGTATTTACGTATACGTACATAATGAGATATCTTGGAGATGGCATGCAAGCTTAACCACAGAATTCATGTATGTTTTGTATACACCTTATACACATAGCCTGAAGGTAATTTGATACAATATTTTTAATAATTGTATGCATGGAATAAAGTTTGTGTCCATGAACCATCAGAATGCAAAGATGTCACTATATCAGCCATGCATGAAAAAGTTTTGGTATTTGCAGTGTTTTGGATTTTGAAATTCTGGATAAGGGAGACTCGACCTATACCTTTTTATCACACAACTCCTTCAGCCTCCTGTAATTCCTGAGTATGTACCCCAGTTTAACTCATGGCCTCTTACTTGCCAAGAGCAATTGTCTTTTATGCCTTCCTTGTGTTTTGCATTCCCTCTGACAAGAATTCAGTCAGGGCAGGCCCTGTCAACAGGCAAAGTGAGCCAGCTGCTTCAGGCAGCAGATTCTGGGGGTCAGGCAAAGAGAGTACAACTTAGTGATTTACAGTGCTGTAGCAACTGATGGCTGCCATATCAGTGGGATGGTGAATCTGATCCAGGTTTTAGCATAAATTTTAATGGAGCTGTCCAAAGTCCTGAATCTATGGTGAGTAGGCTGCAATATCTTGAATTACTCTTTTAACATTTGGAGTAAAACCTGGAATGGATTCACCAGCCCACTGACATGGATGGAAGCAACCAGCCACTACTGTTACTTCCTTGTTATTGTGTTTCTGCTGCCTGCCAAGGGATGTTTATGGGATTTTTCATCTCATATGACTGAACCAATTTGCCTTTTTTTGGTGTATTCTGTACCATGGTGGATGTGGGTAACACTGTTCGCTCTTCTACCTCCAACATCAAAAAGTTTTGATCCAACACAGAGTTTCGTTCTTCATTTCCATATCTTCTTTGATGACTGTTTCCCATCTCTATGGTCCATCCATTCATGATGTTTTATCTCCTGTCAGGCCCATTGTGGCCTCCCAGTCTAAACAATGTTCCCTTTGAAGACATTTGTAGTCTTCTGTGTATCTCATGATGTTGCCTCTGGATTCTGTTGACATTCTCCCTGATCTCTCTTGTGTAGGTCTATGAGCAGCTGTATGACACACTGGATATTTCAGGGAGTCCTGAAATTCGGGCACATGCCACAGCTAAGGTAACAGAAGAATCTTGTCACTATCCTTCCTGTGGTGTGGATTGTTGTTTTTGTTGTTGTTAATAATACAGTGGGCCCTTAGTATCCGCTGGAGTTTGGTTCCAAGATCCCCATGGATACCAAAATCAATAGATGTACAAGTCTCATTAAATACAATGACATAGAAATGGCTCTCCTTTTATATGTCTTAGTCTTAGTCAAAATTCACAGTAGTGTATGCCACATGTAGTGCTTTGAGCATTGGACTAGGACCCTGGGAGACCACCGTTGGAATCCCTGCTCAGCCATGGAAACCTACTGGGTCATTTAGGACAAGTCACATTCTCTCAGCCTCAGAGGATGGCAATCGCAACCCCCCCGGTGAAGCTTGCCAAGAAAACCGCATGAAAGGTTTGCCTTAGGGTCATCATAAGTCAGAAAACAACTTGAAGACACACATCAACCAATACCACATGATGTGTCCTAAGATCTCTAAAACTTGCCCATTTCCTCAAGAATGGTAGATAATGCTACCAGTCACTAGTAGTAAAGACTGAGCTGCCTTTTCAGAGAGTTTTCTGTGTGGGAAGGATCTGTCTATCATCTATCTATCTATCTATCTATGGTTGCCAAAGTAAAAACTAGAGAGGGCTCCTTTATCTTTAATGCATGTACAAGGGCATTTCCTCTTCTACGTAGCCATTAAAAGAATAGAGACCCTCTCCAGTTTCTCTTCACTTTGTCAACCCTTTATGTATCCCACACTTCCTCCTAGTCTGGATATGAGTTATACCCCAGGCAGCAAAATGTCATATTTAGCACTATAGGTTGTCCTAGTACTTTTCTTAGCAGAGGTATGTTATGTACCAGAAAGGAAATGGCTTTTTTATTCCTGTAGTAATGCGACAACTTTGGCACACATTCGCATAGGAAGCACATAATATTTTTGCTGCCACAGTAGGATTTCTTAACTACCATTAAGATTTGTGCCAACATCACAGTCTTTTGCTGCCACATTAGGATACCTTTATGTGCCAAGATACTTGAAATGGTTTTGTTGCCTCTGCATGGTTTTGACAGCTTAATCTACCTCTTGTTTGTCTTCCCCATTATTGATGTTTCGGTATATCGAATTGGATTAATTTTATTTGTTTTATGTTTTATTTTATTTGTTTCATGTTATTTGTTTTATGTTACATGTTTTGGTATATCAGATTTGATTAATTTTATTGGATTTGATTAATTTTATTGGCATGATTTTATTTTATTTTTATTTTTATTTAATTTTATTTGTGCTTTAGCACAATGACTGCCTTAGAATTTATCTGGAGGAAAGGAAGTTTAGAAATCTTCCATATAAAAATTAATATATAAAAATTAATAAATTGATTGTATGGCAGATCTAGCAACAATAATGTAGGTGGTGAGCCCCTGAATGAGACAGTTTTAAAATGATACATGGAAGATAAGATCATTACTGGCTATTAGTTATATATGCAGCATGCTTCTTCGTATTCTGGAGAGGTCTGTTGGTTTGGTTCTTGCTTATGGCTTCTGAGTCACTTTTGTCAATCCTCAGTAGGAAACAAGGTGCTCAAGGATTATTAGGTTTCTTAGAATTACTCCCCAGATTTTAGGCAAGACCATGGAATCATAAAACCATAGATTCATAGATCTAGAAGGGGTCCCAGAGGCTAGCAAGTCCAACCCTTACTCAGTGAAGGAACTCCAGTTAGAGAATCCTCAGCGGATAGCTGTCCAGACTCTTTTTGAGGCTTAAAAAGAAACCCCACCAGAGACATAGACCCCACTGCTTCTACCGTCAAAGCGTCTCTTCTAGTGTTCAGTCAAAATCTACTGTCCTGTAAGATAAACTGTTAGACTTGGTCCAACCCACTGGGACAACAGCCAACAAATCTGCAACCTCCTGTCTGCAATAGCCATTGAGATATTCAGAGTGCGATCATGTTACCCCCCAGTCTTCTCTTTAACAGGCTGAACATGCCCAACTCCTTCAACGTTTTCTCATATGTTTTATTCTCCATACCTCTTATGAACCTTGTTGCCCTTTCTCCAAACCTGCTCCAACTTGTTTTTATTGTTGTTGTGTGCCTTCAAGTTGTTTCCAACTTATGGCAACCCTAAGGCGAACCAATCATGGGGTTTTTTTTTTTGTAAGATTGGTTTACAGAAGGTTTATCATTGCCTTTCCTTGAGGTTGAGAGAGTGTGACTTGCCCAAGATCACTGATATCTTTCTTAAAATGAGGTGCCCAGAACTGAATGCAGTACTCGATGCGGCCTGACTATTACTTTTCTTGACTTGGAAACTACGTTTCTCTTAATTTCAGACTAAAATATTATTTTCCTTCTTTGCAGTAGCCTCACACTCCTGGCTCATGTTTAATCTATGATCAATCATAATCCCAAAATGTTACACTTCTGAGAAAGAGGCTAAAATTTAATCCATTTTGTATTTGTTTGTTTATTTATTTATAACATTTTAATCTTGCTCGGCCATCAAAGAGACTCCAGGATCATCTAAGTAAAAATCATGCCAAATACAAAGAAGACAACCGTTGTCTAGGTTACAATCTAAAAGACACAACACAGAGAAGGCAGTCCTAGCCTGCAGGCTTCAATTTAGGAGACACAACACAAAAGAAAAATATGATGGGGAGAGAAAAGGAAGAATATGGGGCATATAGGATTGCATATGTGTCATAGTTCTTCAGAGGCACAGGGAAATAATGTAGAAAAATGTTTCAGAATGCATCTTTGTGAGAATCCTAGTTTCCACTTTTTGTCTTTGTCATTATAGGCATAAATTATATTAAAATCCAGTGGCTTTATTTAGATCTATGGTGCCAAAGAATGGCAATGACAAAGGGGAAAAAAGAGAAATAGAAAACAGAAGTAATATAGACTTAAATAGAAATAGGCAGACTTTAGGATCATTGAATTTACCTTGCTCCTGGCCATGTCTTTGATATCCAGGAGCCAGGTGCAAAATAGTAACAATAAAATAGGTATTGGATTACAGAAAAGAAGAGTCTTCAACCCAATAATTAATTTTTAGTACCAGAACTGGAGTTCACACGCAAATCCTTTTACCTACTAATCTATTTCTGTTTTGCCCTTGGCCAGTGGTTATCAACCTTCCTATTGCTGTGACCTTTTAATATAGTTCCTCATGTTGTGGTGACCCCCAGCCATAAAATTGTGGTGTCTTGGTTCCTAAGACCATTGGAAATATATGTTTTCATATGAAATCCTGGGACTGGTAGTCTAGTGAGGCACTAGAACTCTCTGGCTGAGAATCCTAAATTTTAAGTATTAAAAACAAAACACTATTTACTTATTAAAAATATTTTAAGTTCATTCTTCCTCTTATAATACCAAGATGGCACACAAAATGTAATTATAAAAATTATAATACAGTGGATGTTTTCATACAATCGTGCTATCATAAAAAGAAGGGCAGTGTAGTAGTATTTCTAGCAAGTAAATAATAAAATAAGGGACAGGTAAAATGAGGGTAGAATTGTTGGAATTGATGCATTGTGTAGATCTAGCCTTTTTCTTGCATTGAAAGCAAGCTTGAGTACCACAACAGACATCCTGAATGCAGTCTTAGAATCTCTTTCTTTTTCTTCTCCCTGTCCAGGCAACTGTGGCTGCCTTTGCAGCGAGTGAGGGTCACGCACACCCTCGAGTAGTGGAGCTACCCAAGACGGACGAAGGCTTGGGCTTCAACATTATGGGGGGCAAGGAACAAAACTCTCCCATCTACATTTCCCGCATCATCCCAGGAGGTGTAGCTGACCGCCACGGTGGTCTCAAGCGTGGAGATCAGTTGCTGTCCGTCAATGGCGTGGTTGGTATTGAATGGGGAGAAGTACTATGGGGTGCTTTGTGGGTGTATATGAGACAGCGGGAAGGATGGGGTTGCCCTATGACATGATTTCACTGAGCATTTGCCGTTGGACATAATGTTCGGCCATTCCTGATTCTGGCCTGGATTCACAACCACCCACTGTCTTTGAACTATGGCTCCTCTGTTATAGATTGCCAAGCAAGATAGATTTAAGGGTTCACCTCAGCCAGAGCCTGGAAACATTATTACAACTCCCAAGAAACATTACTACAACTCCCAACAACTCAGCCAGTGCTTGGAAACATTACTACAACTCCTGTACCCCACCAAGCTGGCTATGTATGCTTTCCAATTCCCGAAGCTACAGACTCCAAAAGTAACTTTTTCCAAGCAGTGGGTCCAGCAAAGTGTATTCTAGCATTCTCCCTAATAACTGTGGACAATCTTTGGTGGCAGTGACAGGCAGCCATTCTCCAGTCTGCGTTGGGTAGCTGAGTTTGATTGAGCTGCCATTTTATTTTCTCACTGTGCCCCCAGATATAATGTTGTGGGGCACTGTGGGCATGGATGAGGCACCCCTTTCCTTTCTCATAAGGCCTCAGAATGATGTTCTGTTGAACTCTTTTTAGAAATGGTGGCTCCTCTGGGCCCAATCTGTGAGACTGAAAGCTGGAAATGGCTCCTGTACCTTTAATGATTGTATAGAAGAAGGAATTTCAGCAGGTATTGCTTGCCACATGAACAGGTAACAAGCAACACCTGTTAATTTCCCCTTTCTACACAACCACTAAAGCTACAGGAGCCATTGCCAGTTTTCACTTTGCAGCTCTACAATCAGAATGCTGGAAGAAACAGGTCCAGAGCAAGTGTTGATTTTGGATGCGCTCATGGCTTAGGAATCTTGACAAGGTTATAAAGGATGCTGGGTGCTGCAGCTCAAAAGATGGGCTTGTGAATCATTTAGGCAACAAGTCAACAAGTGATCCTTCCAGATAGTGTTGGACTGTAGTTCCCATCAACCATAGCTGTTGGTGATTACTCTTGGGAGTTGATATCCAGAAACCTCTAGAGGCCCATACATTCCCACTCCTGATTTAGAGGTGTCACCCAACACACGCTACACTCCTTTCACCCCTTAGTGATGCCACTGCTTCAGCTTGCTTCAGTTGTTGCAAAGTGAATTCAAAGTACAAAAGGAGTTTCCACTCAGTTAACTCAGCAAGGGACAGAAGAGAGGAGTGGCTAAAATCTTGTCCTTCCCAGTTGTGTCAGGAAAAAGCAAATTTCTGCAGCCTCTCCTACTTTCTGTGTTCTTTCTCATTAATAACTTGGCATTTTGATCATACGCCAATGTGGCTTGGCCTCATTAGTTTGTTTTTCAGCAATGAAATGTTGGAAGGTATCATTAAAACACATGTCAAAATGTCACAAAATTATAAGTAGAATTAAAAGCAATTTTAAAATGTACCTTTTTTAAACAAACAAACAAACAAACAACAATTCAGAGGGTGGATTAATTTCCCCTAGTGACAGTGAAACCACCATCTATCAGTGCATGTAGCCAAATCTGTACCATCCATGCAAAAGAGGGGAGGCATTAGCAGGCTTGGGAGAAACCCAAGACTTGCAGGTGTGTGTGTATAGCCACAATTTTTAGCTCAGTGAGGACTGAGTATCTCAGCAGCCATTGAATACTGGCTAACTCCTAGAAGGTATTAGTTGAGTGGTGTGCATGCCTGGGAAGATGGGGGAGCAGAATAGAATTGAGTATGTTGGTAGAGAAAAAGGCTGCCTAGCTGAATTGGAACCCTCTACACTGCAATGTTTTGCTGCATGTCACAGTTATATAAATAGGTTATTAAAGTTTGGTGTGCATGTAAGTGTTTGTGTTCAAGACTATTTTTCACTGACCCTAGCAGTGATGATGAGAGATGCAGGTAGAGTTAGGGGTCTTGCAGCAGGATCTGTGTGCACCATTGTGATCGTGTTGCATTTTCCTCTTTTCTCCTGCAGAGTGTGGAGGGAGAGCAACACGAACGGGCAGTGGAGCTTTTGAAAGCTGCACAAGGCACCGTGAAGCTGGTTGTGCGCTATACGCCCAAAGTACTTGAAGAAATGGAGGCACGCTTTGAGAAGATGCGAACGGCACGGCGCCGGCAGCAGCACAACAGCTACTCGTAAGGGGAAACTGTGATACACAAGTTCTGAATAATGGCTTTCTGGGCACGGGGAGCAGGTGGGTGCCATTCTGGCCAGAGTGGATCTGGGCTACTCTTTCATGCCCATCTGCTCTGGCCTGAACAGAGTTGAAATCCTTTTTGGAAGGAACTCTATTACAGCAGTTGCATAGACCTGAGGAGGCAATAAAACACATAGAATCATGGACCACAAGGGCTATCCAGTCCAACTCACTGCCATGCAGGAATACACCATCAAAGCACTCCCGACAGATGGCCACCCAGCCTCTGTATAAAAATCTCCAAAGAAGGAGTCTCAACCACTCTTCAAGGAACAGATCATTAAATAATTCCCTGCATCGTGAAGAACAGCACATGAGAGAGAAGACCAGCTTCCCAATAAACTATCTTTCTCAGGGAATGGGAGATTTTATATAGTACATGGGAGTTTTCCCACATATGTCTTCCCATCATCTATTACTAACTAGCATGCGTCTAGGGTGCATGTTCCACCATTGCATCTCAAATACAGAATTTTAAACCTCCCCACAAACATATATTCCTGATGAATATAGAAAAAGAAAATGATGTAATAATCATTTTTCCTTTGCATACCTTTTGACACTCTGTCCCAACAGAGAACATCCTTCAAACCAGCTTTTGATAATCTACCTTGAAATTGACACACTTGGGAGCATTGGTCATATGGAACCCAACAAACTAATGAACACACATACACACCACTACTTCATAGAAGTCCAACAAGTGTTAAAACTCCAGAGCAGAGCTTTGAAAACATGATTTTTGAGAATTACAGCTCCCAGATTTTCTAAGTCAGCATGGGCCCTGGGAGGATCTGGAATTTGTATTTCATTCCCCCCACTTCCCCAGAAAACTCTTCTAAGCTTTGGTCTAAATACCAAATGGGGAACTGTCACTGTTTGTTCCCACTTGGAATGGAGGAGGACTTAGCTGGTTGCTCTTTGTTCTCACAGTTGGTGTTTTCTCTCTCTCTTTCTTTAATTTCCTTAGATCCCTGGAGTCACGAGGATAATATGCATCATCTTCTGGTTGCTTGGGCCGCTGCCTGTGACTCCCTTCCCGACCCTCCCAAGATGGTTTTATCTGTATAGCTGGAGAGATATTTATCTACCTACCCCCTTTGTTGGGAAGTGGGCTTCTATGTACAGTATTTATTCTCCACATTCCTCTTATTTAAATATGTTCTCTGTGTGTGAGAGACTCTGTGTCTGTGCAATTCCATAACCTTTGTGAAACTGGGAAAGATGTAAACTTACTAAGAGGGCACATGAAATTCAGGGCTATCAAAAGAAGAAAACAAGAGATGTTCCTGCATGAAACTCTTCTCCTTCAGAAGTGGGTTTTATTGCTGTTGTGGGTAAGGGTTCCCACTCTAACCTTCTTTTCCATGTGAGGTTGCTGAACCTATGAGCCAGGGAAGGTTCATCAGATTAAACAAGCATCCTAGATGAAAAGAAGCCGGTGTGATGTAATAATGGAGTAGGTTCAAATTTCCAGAGGACCATATTACAGGTTGAGTCTTCCTTATCTTGAAATGGTTGGGACCAGAAGTATTTGGGATTTTGGAATAGTTGCATAAACATACTGAGATATTTTGGAATCCCTATACTGTATTGGGAGAAAGGCGGGATATAAGAAAATAGTTTCATATACACCTTATACACAAAGTAATTATTTTGTACATGAAACAAAGTTTGTGTGCATTAAATCATCAGAAAGCAAAAGTCTCAACTGCCCATGTGGCCAATTTTGGATTTTGGAGTACAGTCAACCCTCCGTATCCACAGATTTTTTTATCCATGAATTCAAGCATCCATGGCTTGAAAATATATTAAAAATATATAAATATATAAATTCCAAAAAGCAAACCCTGATTTTGCCATTTTGTATAAGGGATACCATTTTACTATGCCATTGTATTTAAGGGGACTTGAGCATCTATGGATTTTGTTATCCATGGGAGGTTCTGGAACAATACCAAGGACCTACTGTATTTTGGATCTCTTTATTTCCAGACAAGGAATACTCAACCTACTACTTCTCAGCCTAACTTTGAGTCCCATTTGGAATGAAAGTGGGTATAAATCAAATAAACATAAATAATTTATCTCACAGGGTTGTTGTGAGAATAAAATAGTGGAAGCCTGCTGTGTGGTGTCTTGAGACCCTGGAAGGCTGGGATATGGTGCAATTAAACTAGGGAAGCCCCCTTCTCTGAAAGCTGCATGATAATCTTAAAAAGGGCTGGGTTTTTTATTATAACTTCCAGTAGCCCCATCCAGCATAAGTTTGACAGCTAAGCATTTTGGGAGTCGGAGTTCAAAATATAATGTTTCCCATGTTCTGGTTTAGTCTGTTAGGGACTAAAGACAAACATTGGAATTACCGTTCCCTTTGCTCTCTGTTTTTATCACCTTCTTTTGATTCCTTCAAGACGACGGCCAGAGGAGAAGCAGTCTTATTTTGCTAGGGATCTGAACCAGAGCTTGGCAGCCGTTTGTTTAGAAAAATGAATTTGACAGCAATTTGAAAAGGTGTCTGTGCAGTTTTTCAATGTGATGGCCGTTAAACTTACTACCATTTCACATTATTTTAATTTGTTCCATTTTCAGGAGCCTTTTTTCATAGAATTTGTTTGGAATTCTGGAAAGGGGCTTTTAGGTGGTCTTTTTTGACAATTAAAATATGATTGTGTTCCTAACATATTTTTGACAATTAATTTAACAAAGTAGTTTTATAATTTTCACTGAAACAATGAATGTTGATAAATTAAAATTTTAAATTAATATTAGTGAATTAGCATTAGCACCAGTGTTATCGGCGCTAGTGTGAAAAGCTCACTTGCAGAGAGGGCTTTTGCAGATATACAGGGAAGTGTAGGCTGCCATTGCTGTTTTTCCTTTGTAGTTTCATCAGAGTTACAGAAACAAATAAAACTAGAGGGGAAATCTCTGACCCATGTAAAGCCTTCTACCAGCAGGTGTAGCTGTAACTCCACTGTACAGAATCTCAGTCCCAGATTCCTCAAACATTCAGGTTTGGGTGCATTTTGCAGAGGGAACTGGAAACCCAAGTTGACAGCAACTTTGGAATGCTACTCCATATTCCCTAGTTAATTTGGTGGTTCTCTGTGCATGGACCCAGCAATGAGCTTCAAACTGCAATTTGTTATTTTTTGGCCTTGTCATACCTGAAGTGTGTGAAAGCTGTGGTCTTTAGTCCATTCATGTTGACTAGACACCACCATACTGATGCCAGGTACTGAACTCAGCATGGACCAGCTTTTCACATGCAAATGTGGATGCTAAAGAAAACCCAAGCTTTTATTTGTAATGCCAAGGGAAACAGTAATAGGCAGAGTGTGAACATTGTCTGGCAAGGTAGCAGTGGCTGGAAGTTGGCATAAGACTGATATTGGTAGCTTTCAAGTGTTGATTGGGCTGCTTCAGAGAGGACCAAGAGTCCAATTGTAGAGGACAGGTATTGTATTCCAGAGAACTGTGATTCAGTTGATGGTATTTATGGCTAGAAACAATGTGTGTCCTTCCAAATGTTTTTGGATTGCAGCTCCCATCCCTCCAAGCCAAAGCTCAGAAAAAAATTACATACATGTTGAGTCTCCAAAATGCTTAGGACCTATAGTGTTTTGGATTTCAGATACATGTATATATATATATATATATATATATATATATATATATATATATATATATATTTAAAAATTATAATTGGATTTTGGAATGCCTGTATTTGCATATACGTATAGTGGGCTCTTGGTATCCATTGGGTTTGGTTCCAGGATCCACCGTGGACATCAAAATCCATGGCTGTTCCAGTCCTATTAAATACAACAACAACAACAATAGGATTTATTTATATGCCGCCCAATCACTGGGAATCCGGGTGGCTTACAACAGAGGGGATAATTGACGGTTCCCTGCCCTCAGGCTTACAGTCTAAAAAGACACGACACAAAAGGAGAAGGGAATGGTGGGGAGGGGGAGGGATAGTAAAATGGCATCCCTTATATAAAATGGCAAAATCAAAGTTTACTTTTTAAAATTTATGGGTTTTTAAAAAATATTTTCAAACCATGGATGTTTGAATCAGTGCATAAAGAATTGGTGGATACAGAGGGCTGACTGTATGTACATAATAAGATGAGAGCCAGCATGGTGTAGTTGTTTGAGCATTGACCTACAGCTCTGGAAACCAGGATTCAGTTCTAAGCATGGCCATGGAAACCCACTGGGCGAACTTGGGCAAGTTACATGCTCTCAGCTTCAGGGGAAGGCAATGGCAAGCCTCCTCTGAACAAAAACCCAAGATAGGTTCACCTTAGGGTCAGCATAAGTCAGAAACAACTTGAAGGCACACAACAACAAACAACAACATAATGTAATATCTTGGAGATGGGATCCAAATCTCAACACAAAATTCATTTATCTTTCATATATACCCAATATAGTACACATAGCCTAAATTTAATTTTATACAATATCTTAAATAATTTTGTTCATACACTGAACTACCAGAAAGCAAAGGTGTCACTATCTCAGCCATCCATAAAAACGGTTCTGATTTTTGAAATATTTTAGATTTTAGAATTCCACCTAAGGGAGATTCAACCTGTATTTGAACTATAATATCCTGTCTAGCCAGGTCTTGCTGGCTGAGGAATAGTCCATACTATTACTTTTCCCAATCTCTTCTCCTATCTAGTATAGTTAATGATGAGGTGTGACAGGCACTGTACTCCCACAAGACCTGGAGGGCCACATCTTCCCTAGCCAGGTACTAAAAGGATCAGATGACACCCCAAATCATAGACAATCACTAACCAGTCAAAGTAGACAACACTGGGATAAATGGCCAAATAGGATGCCAGTTTTCTAACTTGAAAGTCGCATCTGTCCATCCATTCATCAGTCCATCTATATGTGTATCTATCATTCAAAAATTGTTGAGACCTTATGTGTCATCTAATTCCAGAAGATCCACCATCTGTTATAATAAGAATGGACAGGAAGTAGATTGGGACCTATTGGCAGATCTCTAGATGATCCACAGTTGCATCCATGTTGTTTCCAGTTTTTCCCAGTTGCTTCAAAACATCAACAATAAAAAGGCTTCTACTGCCTTATAAATTGGGCTGCGGAGGTGAAACATTAGGCCTACTGGATTTTTTTTAAGTACAGTTCTCACAATCCCTTCCAGGAGTTAGGCCTGAAACATCCCAAGAGCCAACGTTTCTCCATCATCAGAAATAAAGCATGTGGGGGAAAGGGGTGAAATAAGACATGAAACAGCTCTAGTTGGTGGTTGATGTCTCTGAATCTGCTCTGGGTTTTACTCAGAATTTTGAAGGAGCAAAAACAGGTGCTTGAATCTATTTGGGAGTAAGGTTTAGTACATTGGATAGATCCAGCACAGTCTGGACTAAAACCCAGAGTGGATTCATTGATCCATTGACATGAAAAACACCAGCTACCCTTGCTTTCCAGCAGCTTCTCTCACCCCCCATAAGCTGCTATTTTGCACTCAGCTCTGGCTGGGTAGAGTAATTGGTGAGTTTTAGTTAAAAAATAAATCCTGAGACTTCAAGTCTGCTCACCTCTGTGCTAAAATATAGATCCATAAAGCTTCATGGTGAAGCGACACCATGTTCCAATAAATCCAGCAGTATTTATGATAGGGAGAGCAGTTGCTCAATAGACTAAATAAATAAATAAACAGAAACCATAAATCTTATGCTGAACATTGGAATTCAATAAAATATCGGAAAAGGAGCATCAGTGTTTTCTTACATCATATGAAGACAGATTGATTGGAATGAGGTGCCCTGTGTGGACAACTCTTTGGATCCATGCTTTGCATGCGATAGCTTAAATGAACAATGAAGTTGGCTCTGTTATTTTCTCTGAGAATGTGCTTGATTTTAAGATTTGCTTTTTCTTCAAAGAACTGAGACCGATCCCTGTGTTTTTGTTGTATGGGTGGATAGTCATTATAGAAACAAGTCGAAGGCTTTCATGGCTGGCATCCATAGTTTTTTGTGGTTTTTTCGGACTATGAGGCCATGTTCTAGAAGAGTTAGATGCCAGCCATGGCTGCTGGTGAAATGTCAGGAATAAATTCTTCTAGAACATGGCCTCATAGTCTGAAAAATCCACAAAAAACTATAGTTTTTGTTTTGTTTGTTTAACTTGCCAGTCATGTTGACAGAAGGGACTAAAGAGGATTGGATCAGGACTGGCCAAGGACACTTTGCTGCCTGAAGCATTCCACCTTCAGAAACTGGTTAGACTGGGAGCTGAATCTTACCTGAACTCTGGCAGTGGCATTGGGTCCTTTACCACACTTGAAGGCAACAGGTAACAGGGCAGACCATAGCCTTGTCTTTCATGAAGGAACAATGACTTGGAAGCTCAGAGGGAATGGTTCACAGGCTGCCATCACTTGCTTTCCCCCGGCATTTGCCTCCCTCTGCCTAATGGTAGAAAAGGCCCTGAATCAAAGCAAGCATAGATAGAGGAAGGATTTAACATTTTCATCTGCTCCTGTGCTCCTGAAGAAGACCATTCTTTTGAAGCCAAGATTTGATTTGGGATGTAATCAATTGGGAGTATATACCCCCTTGAAAATATTCACCTTGGGATTTTTCTCAGGAGCGTAGCAGCCGTTACCCATTATGGATCAATCTATAGCCTATTTGATATAATTGGTAAATTTTGGAAGCAGAGTCTGAAAATGTTACTCTTGATGGGACTGCAGCCCTTGGAATCCCCAGCCTTTGATGTTCTGGAAACTAGTCCAAAAATGTAACATTCCCAAGTTCTATTTTAAAATTGCATGTTCAGTGCAGTCCTTCTAACCAGTCGAGCTCTAAGAGGAATCTTGAATTTACCCATTTTAAGGTTTTGTTTTATTTAAGAAAGAATGGAGGGAAATGTTAGTGAATATTCACAGTCTGTACAGCATTAATGTAAGAAATATTGAACAAGGAAGGGGCAGTTTACAAAGGCTTACTTTTAGAGTTCTCTCTCTCCAGAGCCACAAATGCCCCCGTGGGTTTTCCTTTCCCCATTGAACCCTAGTGTCCTTTGTCATACTTGCAGGTTGTTTTTGATGCTTGCCCTGTACTTCAAAAATGACTTGGATGGAGATATCAACATGTGGTAAATGTAACCCCAAACCCCCTTGGATATGTGGTTCTTTGGATCATTAAAATAAGGCTGGTCTGGAAATCACATGCCCAGCAGATGTTACTGAATTGCAATTCCCATCAGACCAACCAAGCATAGCCCTGGTGAGGGATCCTGAGATTTGTAATCCAGCAACCTCTAGCAGACTGCTTACTGTGAGACCACCTTCTTCAGTCTTACATCTTGGGTAACAGTGGACTTCAGTTGCTGCCCAGCCCAGCCCAGCCAGCATGAGTGGCAATCGTTTAGGATGGGAACTGAGGTCCAAACATAGTGGGCAAAGGCTGATTTAGAGGGACAAAATAAATAGCATTTCTCTTGTATTACCTCTGATGATGTTTTGGTGTTGGGGAGCTCACATTATTATCTCAGGCGGGGAGTCTTGGAGTCTCCACATGTCATGGACAACAATTCCCACAGTCTCTTACTACTGATCACACTGGCTGGGGCTTTGGGAAGCTGATGTCTAAAAATGTTGGAAGGTTTGCCATGCCTGGGATACAATACCTTTTTTGTGGCCCATTCAAAATATACACCCTTCACCTCACAGCCTATAGGTTGGATAAAGCCTCAGTAGAGAGTGTGCTATCTTTCCAAAACAACTCCCATCCTTTTTAAGGGAAATTACCTTCCTTTCCCATAACCCGTCTTGCACTGAGCATTTTGGCTTCACAGACGGCACCCAGCCACACCACTAGCAGCTGTCAGGTCTCGGTGCCATGGAGTGAAGACTACTAGATGGATTTTGTGTAAGCTGTTCTGGACTTGGTGAAAGAAGAGTGTGTTACAAGTGTAATAAATACATCAATAAACCACTAAAGCACAGTATTTGAGAGGTCTACCATTGCTTTGGCATCTTTCTGTTCATTTCTTTTAAATTGTTCTGGGGACCAAGCAGGTGTTTGAGCCATCAAATGAAGAAGGATGATGTTCAATCAATCAACAGGCATTGTGAAGGAACATACACACATTTAAAATAACCCATGTAGACTGTGGGTGGAAATATGTTGGTCCCAACTAGAGTAGAACCACTGAATCACTGACGGAGAGGTGAGTCAACACAAATGAAATCTGATTCAATAGTTCTAGTCTAGTCAAGATTAACAATAGAATTCAGGCCAAAATGTGATTCATTATTCCTGAGGAACAGAGCCTGGAAATTTTACCTTTCATAGTGTAATTCTATATTATGTAACATTAGACTCCTCCCCACAGCTGTTTTGCATGCAGGTTGTTTTGAAATTAAGCTCTGTTAGTCTTACAAAAGACTATGCTCCTAGTGGTAATGAAGAATGTTCCACCTGGTTTTGTGATATAGTTTAAAAGGACTATTTTTGGAACTTCTTTGGACTTGCACCTGTAATTCCAAATGTATCACTTCTTTACTGAACTACATTCGTATTTTCTGTAAGTCCCATAGAATTCACTTTGGGATCAGCGTATGAAGGATTGTATTGCAGCATCCATTTTAAAAAACTAAATTAGTGGACCCCGATGATTCATTGGTGTATAAATGAAAGGAATATATTGGTTTGCTTAACTAAAGCAAAACCAATAAGGTACTGATCTCTGTTGACAATCCTGCTACAGTTATTGTGTGTTACCAAAAGAGTTGGTATAACTCTTTGGTGTCTCATGATAACAGTAGGAAGCTTATCAACACAGATCTGTCCCTCCCACCTTTTGGTTTTAAAGTGTGAGCAAAGAGTTGTGCCTTTGGCATGTATGGCATATGCCCGTGTTGCTGCTTTTTGAAATGTACAGTAATTATAAAAATACTCCCAAAGCAGGCCTTTCAACCTGGCTGGGAAGTTGAAGGTTTATCTCCCATCTTTTCTTTGTTCTGGTCAACTCCACAGCCTTCACAGAGGTATTCTTCAGGTTGTAGGAAAGAAATGAAATAAAGTATGGGAAATGACCTGGCTCCATAGCCAGGCTTGTGAGATCAAAGCAAAGTGTGCTGAGATTAGCTTTTTGTTTTTTGTTTTTTTTATTTATATACCGCTATTTCAAAGATCATAGCAGTGAACAGCAAGTAAGCTATTAGCAAGTAAGCTAATTTGCCCCCAACAGTCTGGGTACTCATTTTAGCGACCTCGGAAGGATGCAAGCCTGAGTCGAGCTTGGGCCCTTGTTGTTGTATAGTCTTGCAAGATTTCAGTACATTTATAATTGGCTTTGTTGCTTTAAATTGCCTGGAAAGTTTGGTTTGCCATTCTTTAATTCCAAACAAATTGTTTCAGGAACTGGCTGAACTGGACTGTGGGTTGTTGGTTAAAAAGCCATGATCATTAGCTGATATTTCATCAATGGCTTCGGATCATTCAGAGATGAGCTCATGGTGGGTGGGAATCTCTCTCTGCCTTCATGAATGAGGTACCCATTAAGAGTATGGAAAGAAAAGAAGCTAATGTACAGGGCTGGCAGCAGAGAGCAGAACTGAAGTTTTAAATCAGTGCAGTTTTTAAGTGCTGGCCCCAGATTTGGTCTTGGAGGAGGCAGCATTCTCTTTTTGGGATGCCCTCTTGTTTCCACTTCTCTTTGTATTTATAAAGAGCATAATGCACTTGTGCAAAAGAAAATAAGTATAGTTGTGCTAGTCCTGGAACTTGTTACTTCCCAAGGAACTGGGATGAGTGAAATAATGCTATGAGCTTTGAAGGCACAATTAACTCCCAGCAAAAACAGGGCCTTGGTGGCAACATACAAGCGAGGATAACCACGTTCTAGTTTTGGAAATTGCTCTTAACTTTCATATATTCCTGCAACAATTATTTGAAGTTGTTCTAGCAGCTTGTTTAAAATTACAATCCATTGGTGTGCCATGTTGTGATTTTATGCTTCCTTTATTGTATTTTATTGTTTTGGTTATATAGGTTACCTTGTGGATGCTTTTTAAGGTGAAAGAGTAGGACTAAAATATTTCACTGCAAATACATTCAGTTTCTCTTGCACTTGTGGAAAATATACAGCATTCACAGGATCCTCCCTCTATCACCTTGGGCCATTTTTCATGATGAAAGAAGATACATCAGGATACAGTTTCCCAAAACAACCATTATTCTGATAGAACTGGTTGGGCAAAACTTTACGAACAGCATTCTTGTTGGTAAAACTTTTGATTTTATGCCTACATTGCTTTAAACAACAGCGTACCTCAGTTGGCACACATACCATGAAAATATCCTTGCATGTATATGTTGTGTGTACTTACATGTTTTGAAAACTAAGGGCCAGAAGGACACCTGCGTGGATGCAAAGAGAGGCATTCTGTTCTGTGAGCTTGAAATTGTACCTCTTGATATAGAAGGCAACATCAGGAAGAACAACATGTGAAACCAAGAAAGATCAATGATAGTCAGTATCAGAGTTTGGACACAAGAGTACTAAAGGAACATTAGCTTGGAAAATAGAAGACTTGGCATGATAAGCATCTTTAAATATCTGAAGGCATATCATGTAGTATATAGAGTAGGATTGTCTTTTGCTGTTCCAGAAACTAGAACAAAACCAGTGGATTCAAATTAAAAGAAAAGTGATTTGATGTCTTTAAAAGGCATTTGGATGGGCATTTTTCATGAGTGCTGCAGTTGTGTATTCCAGCATGGAAGGGGATTGAACTAGATGACCCTTGAGGCCCCTTTTGACTCTAAGGTATTATGATTCTAGGTTATTTTTCAACTGTTGTCCTGCAGAACCCTGCAGCCAGTATGGCCAATTATGGTCCAATAAAGTTGTACACCAAGAAGACAATTTTCCCCAGCTCTGGTCAGGACTGTGTGCGTAAGTGCCATCAAGTCACCTGTTGACATATGACAGCCCCATTCATTTTCCATGTGGTTCTCTTAAGCAAGGAATACTGAGAGGTGGATTTGCCAGTTTCTTCTTCTGAAATTTAGACTATGACACTTGACTTGCCCAAGTTCACCCAGTGGGATTCATGGCTGAGCAGCGAATCAAACCCTGGGCTCCAACACTCAAACCACTACATCATGACGGCTCCTCAGTAAACCCACGTGTCCTGGGTCCAAACTGGCCTCCTCTTTCTCTTCTAATTCACTAGCCACTCCCCATGGCTGTCAAACAGGGCAGGAAGAAGAGACAGGTGCCTTTGGGCTCAGCAGTTTTCACGTTCTAAATTGGCCTTTAATTGTAGCTTCCCAGGGTGTCCTACAACTCCCCCTTCACCCCACCCTGCCTCTCCCAGCTCCCCACATGGGAGGAAGGTCACAGAAAGCAAGCAAGCCACAGCTTGCTCACTGCGCCTGTGCATTAAAAAAAAATCAAGACACAATGACAACCCACCCATCCAGTTGCCCAGACCTTACCAGGTCTCCTTATACACTAGGCCTCACTCCCTTCCTAGACCAACAAGTGAGGGAAGTAATGGCTCTGAGTTTGCTACCTACCTACTGATATCTTGTCCCAGAAAAAGACAAATAAAAATCCCTGTGCTGCTCCCTGCCCAATGGGTATGTGAGTCACTCCACTACTCTTCCCAAATCGGTTTGACTGGTTGGATTGGCCTTGAATAATTCCTCTGCAAGAACGGGTGGGGAGAAGAAAGGACTGCAAGCTAGCAATGTCTAATTCTCTGGAGTCTATCACAAAGATAGGGAAATCTTCTGTTGTTGTTTTTTTAAAACTGAAAAGTTACGCTGCAAACATTCCAAGGGGGTTGTAGCTGTGTTAGTCTGTCGCAGCCAAAACAACAGCCTCTTGTGGCACCTTAAAGCCGAAGACTTCTTATTTGGCATGAACTATTTTGTGGACTGCAGCCCAATGATATCTAATAAAGTGGGCTACAGTCCATCAACGCTCACACCAAATAAAATTTGGTAATCTTACAACAGCTTATTATTCGGCTTGGGAATCTGCAAAAGCAGTGGAGTGGTATGATCACCTATATTGCTTGGAAAGGCAAGACAGACCTTTGGCTTTCCTATGGGATGCATGCACACCATGTGAAGCAAACCGCCATTTATATTTGTCCACTGTTGTGACAAGAGCACTAAGAAGAAGCAGTGTGATTCAATAATTTTGGACAGTTTGGGGAACCTGTAGCCCACGAACCACATGTTGACCCCAGCCCAGCCTAATTTCATGGCCCCCCAGCTGAATTTAATGTGAAATGGCAGAAAGTGAGAACATGTTATGTATTCCAGCAGTGCTGCAAACTCCATTTTTTAAAATCTGCCCACTGTTGAATCTGGCTTCATCCACCACCAGCTCTGAACCATCTCAGCCCCTCTCTCTCCGTTGCCATTTCCCATAGGCTCTTCAAAAGAAAATAGTGTAGTAGTTTGAGCACTGGGCTCTGGCTCTGGAGATGGATAGTAAAATGATGTCCCTTATACAAAATGGCAAAATCAAGATTTCTTTACATTTTAAAAAATATTTTCAAGCTGTGGATGCTTGAACCCATGGATAAAGAATCCATGGATATGCAGAGCTGACTGTACTGGATAAGCAGACATTCACAGATAGAATCCTACAATGTGTAATAGCTTGCTCAAGGGTCTTCTCTATCAGGGCCAGCCCAGCCATTGGGCAAAGTGAAGTGATAAGTTTAGGCAACAGATGCTGAGAGGTGGCAGCAAGGAGCTGGAGGAGAGAGCTGTGTGCCATGGAATGGTCCCACCTACAATGAGCTTCTCTTCCACCTTTAGATGCAGTGGATGATGCTCTCCCATTGCCAGCACTGAAGAACATTTCAGCCGCCAATAAACAGCTTTTGTAAATGGAATGATGCCATCTTGTCCTTCACCTCAGGCAGCTAAATGTCTTGGGCCAGTCCTGCCTGGTATATAAGGATGCTTTATCACCTGCCTACATATATTTTTTCTCTCTCTCCTGACAGTCATAATGATGGAGACTTAAGAGACCACAAGCCTCACTTCCTTTGCTTGATCACACCAAACTTCCTCTGCACACGCATTCAGGATAAAGGAGCTGAAATGTCTCTTCCACCAATGTCTCACCAGGCCCACTTCTTCAACACCCATTGGTTGCATTGCATCTTGTAACCTTCCCTGCCTTCCCCAATCTTTTTTTAAACATTCTTTCAGCCAATCTTTTCTGGAACAAAACAAAAAAAATCCCAAACCGCTTTCTGAACTCAGAGTGAAATTCTTGTGGTGCGCAGTCTCTCTCTCTCTCTTTTTAAGACAGTTGCTGGCTAACTCCAGCCCTGGGCATTTTGTGTGTGTGCGTGTGTGCATTTGAGTTGACTCGGTGTCATCTTTGCTTAACCTCTATTCATTTATCTGTCAGTTCCTGCTCCAGTCTCTGAACATGCATCTCTCTTTCTCTCTCCTTCTGGGCTATCGTTTGTTACAGTTTTGGCTCACTTTTATCATTCTTGAGCATTTAATTTTTACTCAATGAACCAATCAAAATAAATATTACAGTGTGTCAGTGCAAGTGATATTTTGTTTTCCTTAAGGTTTGTTTTTCCTCCATGGCCCCACCAACCCTGTAAATTTGTGTATGGGATTGTGCCCAAGGAGCCATAGTAGTGGAATTTTAACAAGAGATCAGGCAGACACAAAATAGTATCTTCCAACCCAAGCATGCAGAGTGGTGCTAAAAGGGACAAGAAACTGGCATTCTCCTTGCCTCTGGTCCTCATACCCTGGGATCCTCCATCAGTCTTCCTCCACAACAATAATAGCAAATACTCTTACGTATTTCATAGATGAAAACTGGGATACATGTGGACAAGCAACATCAGAGTGTGGTCAAGATGGCAAAAGTTATTAATAAGGAAAAACACACAAGCTAGGAGAGGCTGCAGCAGTTTGCTTTTGCCTGAACCTACTGGGAAGGGCAAGATTCCACCCCTCCTCTCTTCTCCCTGCTGCTACTTTTCAACTTGGAACTCAGTTTGCTTCCTCTTGTGTAATAAGGGATTGGATTTAAACATGTTCACACTAAAGTTGACCCACTGAAATCAGTGGGGATCAGGTTGTCATGGGCTCATTCCATTGGCGATATAACTCGGTTTCTGATTCAGTTTTGCTGCGTGTCAGCAATCGATTGCAAAAGGTCCCCGTTCCCACTACAAAACAGGATCTTTTTGGTGTGCCTTCCTGTCATTTCAGACTTATGGCAAGCCTTTCTGATGCTGACAGTTGTGGCTTGCCCAAAAAGTCACCCAGAGGGGTTCTATGGTGAACAGGATTCAAACCTAGTCTTCAGAGTAGTACTCCAATGTTCAAACTACTTAGTCTCACTGATTTCAACGGATACAAAGGAGTTTCTGGAGCCAAATTTAACTGGTTAACATTTTCTTGGATAAGAAAATGGGGGTGCTTCTCACTGACCAATTTTTTTGACTAAGAATGAGTCTACTACTTTATTGCATCCATGCAGCTCACTGAATGCATGTATTTCCATCGTTCTTCCACAGCTCAGGAACTGCCATTTTTCTTTCGTCATTGCTCTACTGAGCAAGGCTGCATTCTCAAATACCAAAAAGGGTGTTTGAGATTTCTCTCATGCAAACTCTGATATATTGTCTAGCTTTAACTGCCTGTGCCAGTGTTCAATGCATTTGTCTGAGAGTAAAGAGCGACTGGATTTTGCCAGCACCATCCGTTATAATGCTCGCTCCTCACACTGACATGCCTTGAGGTTGTTAGATGGTGCATTTCTTAGTCCTTCCCAAACAATACTTTTAATGCATTGTGCTGCCACTCAGTTATCTCCTTTAAGCAGCACATTTTCCACAACAGAAGCTGTGTTTTATTAGCATTAAATACATTGTATTGTTGCTGGAAAAATGCAATCCCTGGCAAATAGAATAATGGGAAACTTGTGAAAGCTTAAAGACTAACATAGGTCCAAACACACTGCAGAAATAATCCAGTTTGAGACCACTTTAATTGCCCTGGCTCAATGCTAGGGATTCTAGGAACTGTAGTTTTGTGAGACATTTAGACTTCTCTAACGAAAGAGCTTTGGTGCCATAATAAATGACAAATCCCATGATTCCCTAGCACTGAGCCAGGACAGTTAAGCAGTCTGAAACTGGATTATTTCTGCAGTGTGTTTTGGACCATACTTATTAAAGGTTTTGGCGACTGCAGCCTAACTTATCCTTTGCAAGCAAGGGTTGTAGTTGCACAAGCACCTATTGCTAGACAGTGCTATCCATATTTTATACTGTGAAACTAAAACGTTCCCATGGATTCATGAGACAATCACTGAACCCTCTAAAAAACTAAAGGAAACATGGCAAAAACAAGACATTCATCTCTCCTCGTGTCACGTTGTCCTGGCAGTTCCTGGACTGTTTTTCCAATCCTTTTCCACTCTAAAGGTTTGCTTTTTTTAAAGACAGATGTTTCTGCCTTCTCCTTCCCTCCAGCAAAGATTGCACACCTGCCTCGTTTTTTAACAAACGCGTCCGAAGTGCTTACCCTCTGTTCCTCCAATGCCTCTCCTACATGGGGAGAGAAATATACTGTTGCGTGTGTGATTCAGAACTAGCATTTATAGAGCAGAGGAATAAAAGGTGTTACCCCCCACCTCTCTCTGCCATCTGGAAAGGCCCTCATGATGGAGGGCTTGCTACTCCTTTGGATCCCCTCCGTCTTGCATTGATTTGCATTTCTTTGGCTTCATGCATTGATTTTGATTTTTTGATTTTATTCTGCCACCGTTCCCCTGCAGCTCTGAAAGATTTCGGTGTCTGTGGTGGACTATCTTCCGCTGGCAGGTTCCATTCATGGTACCAGTAAATGGACCCTACCTTACCTTCGCAGGCATTGTTTCACGTTCTTCCTTGGCACAGGCGAGTTTCCTTGGCTATTGCACAAATCATGAATGCATTCCCCTAGGCTAGTTGACTGGCACTTTTTTTTAATGGACAAATGCAATAATAATATATATAAATATATAATATATATAAGATATATATATACCTTGACTTGTGCGAATTGGTGCATTTCCAGGAGCACGTGGTTGGCTGGGCCACCCTCCCTCCTTCCCCCCCTTTCAGGCTCTCCTGGAGGGACATGTCTTGCTTTTCCTCCCCCCCCTCCTTGAGTAAAATAATAAAACAGAAAGTGGTGCATCTCCTGGAGGTGCCTTGATTCATTTTCCCTCTGTCGCATGGACTGGTGCATTCCAGAGATCCTTGCCCCATTTTCTACAGCCTCCCCCCAGCAATCCCCTCAAAAGGAGTTGTGAATTGGGGTTCATTTGGGGGGTGAGGAAGGAGGTAGGGAGGTTGGTTGCTGCTTGGTGATTTGTGTGGGACTTGCCTAAGATCCCTTCCTTCATTTCTACAGCCCCCTGGACAATCCTCTCAAAAAGAGTTGTTCATTTGGGGTTTGTTTTTTGGGGGGGGAGAGGAAGGGAGGGAGGGAGGTTGCTTGATGATTTGTGTGTGTGTGCATTTCCAGAGATCCCCCTCATTTTCTAAACCCCTCAAAAGGAGTTTTGAACTGGGTTCATTTTTTTGGGGGGGGATGAGATGAATGGGAGGGAGGTTGCTTGGTGAATTTGTGCATTTCCTGAGATCCCTTCCACATTTCCTACAGACCCCCTGGACCAATCCTCTCAAAAGGAGTTGTGCATTTGGGGGTCATGGGGGGGAGATGAAAGGAAGGAAGGAAGGCAGGTAGCTTGGTGATTTGTGGTGTGTGCAATTCCTGACCCCTTCCCTCATTTCCTACATCCCCCTGGACCAAATATTGTCAAAAGGAACTGTGCATCTGGGTCTCTCTCTCTTTTAACTGGGGGGAAGGAAAAAAGGAAGGGGGGGAGGGTTGATTTCCCCCCCCAACTGCTGCATCTTCCTGGGCCCATGATCCAGGTGCCGAGCCCCCCAGGGACCTGTGCCTAGCCAGGGAGCCCCTTCTGACCTGCGTGGATCTGTGTGCCTGTTCCTCTCCCTCTGCATGATGCCTTCTTTGGTGCATTTTCCCCCCCTGGTGCAACCTCTCCTTCTGAGCCACC
>NC_056527.1:98035412-98160465 GCF_019175285.1 Sceloporus undulatus
CCACCGGACACTTGCCTGGCCTTAGATGTGAAGGGGGGGTTGGGGGGATTTGCGTGGATTTCATGCTTCCCTTTCTGGATCCCCCTTTGCCCCTTTTTTTACCTGCGATGGATCTGGGTGGGTTTCCTCCCCCTCCCTCCTCCTCCTCCCCCTTCCTCCCCCCGACAGACCCACCGCATGACATCATCCCCAAACTCAGCCCCGCCCCCGGCTGCCCCCATTGGCTCCGCTGGCCCCCCTCCGCCCCATCCATTGGCTCGCCCTCCTTGCCACTCGCAGCCCTCCTGCCCCTCCCTCCCCACGCGGGGGAGGGACCCAGAGGGCTGTCCCGGGCTTTGGCGAGCGCTGACTGGGCCCAGGGCTTGTCCGTCAGGGTTCCCTTAAAGGGCCAGGTGAGCCCCGAGCTTTGCGCCCAGCCGAGGGAGGGCTCGCTCTCCTCCTCCTCCTTCCCCTGGACCTGCCTGCCGCCGGGGCTGGAGGGGGCTGCCAGGCGGTGGCCGACCGGCCGGCCGGGAGGAAGGGAAGGAGGAAGGATGCCAGGGCTGGGCAGAGGGGTCCCCTGAAGGCCGGCCAGGGAGCCGGGCATCTCCCGCCGGTTACCCTCCTGCATCCCTCAGCATCCTCAGCAGCAGCAGCAGCAGCAGCAGCAGCCTCGCCTCCTCCTCCTCCTCCTCCGCCTGCTGCAAAGCCAGGTAAGAATGGCCCCCTCTCCCTCCTCTCCCTCTCTCTCCCCCAATTCCTGCCAGGGACCCCCTCCCTCCTCCCTTGGTACCCTCTGCCTCCCTCCCTCCCTCCCTCTCTGCCTCTCCTGCCAGGCATTCAAGGGAAGGGAAGACCGCCTCGCCGTGGCTCCTGCTCCTGCTCTGCATCCCTCCTTCCTTCCTTCCTTGCCTGCCTCCTCCTTCCCCTCCGACGGCCTTCCAGCCTCAGACCCACTCCCGGCCCAGCGGAGGCTCCCATCCGCAGCTCTCTCTCTCTGCCTCCGGAGCCCAGGCACCTTCGCTCTGCAGCCGGGCTCCTCGTGGCCAGCTGCCCTCCCTGCCTCAGCCCCAGGGCCCCCGCTGCCTCCCCTTGGACCCAGCGCCCTCTCAGGCCCCGAGAGAGAGAGAGAGAGAGAGACCCCGAGGGCACCTCCTCCTCCTCCTCCTCCTCCCTCTTCCTTCTCCTCCTCATTCCTTCCTTCCTTCATCCTCCTTCTTCCTTCTGCTCCTCCTTCTCCTCCTCCCTCCTCCTCCTCCTTTTCTCCCTTTTCTTCCTCTTCCTCCCTGACGCCACCCAGGAGGACCTTCCTGCCTGGCCTTCTCTGCCCCTTCTCTCTCCCACCCAGCTAACCAACCAGCCCTCCACCGTCTGCCCGGCTTCCCCTTGCGATCTGGGGCTCCCAGCTTCCCTTCCTTCTCAGTCCCATCCATCCATCCTTCCACCCAACCAACCCAGAGGCCCACCTTCCAGCTCCCCAACCCACCGGGGCCCCCGAGCCATGGCCGAATTGCCATCCATCCTTGAAAGCCCAGCTGGCACTTCATACCTTGCCCCTGGACTGAGGAAGGCAGGTAGAAGGAAGCGGGGATGAGGATGCCTCTGTCCTCTGCCACTGAGCATCCTTTGGAAGCTCAGGGCTCTCTTGCCCCTCACTGTCTCCAAGCCCTTGGGTTCCACGCTTTCTTTCCCAAATTCACCTCTCTTTCATTTGTGTGTATCCCAGATCCATGCCACCAAGAAGCACCCTTTGGAGCAGCCTTCCCCTCTGCCCCTGTCAAAATCACCCTGTCCTTTCCTGGCCAGTTTCCCTTGTTGCCCCCTCCACTGCCTTGTATTGGCTCCACTCAGCTGTCCCCAGTTCCCCTTTGAGCCTTGGGTGCCCCCACCGGAGGACAACCCAGACAACCTTCCCTCATCTGCTCCCTTATATCTTTGATGAGACTGCATTTCCCACCATCCCCCCTCCCAGCAACATAGAACACATAGTCCTTTCCGGCGTCGCCCCACCAGTGCCCCCTCCTCAGGCAAAACACCAGGCCGCTCTACATTCTGCTGTGTTTTCCACATTGCTTCCCCCACCTCTCCAACTCCATCCAGTATCTCCCTGCTCCAATCCCCATTTGGTGGTAGTAGGAGCCCACATAGTATCTCCAGGTGTCCCCATTGCTCTTTCTAGGGGTTTCCTCCCAGTCCTTGAAGTTCATACTTCAAGGAAATATGTGTCATGCCACACTGTCTGATTGTATATATAAACCCCAGTTTCCCTTCACTGCCCCAAATCTGCAATTCAATCCCACTTGCCCTTCAGCCATTCATCTATGATTCTATGATTCTGTCCACTCAGGGCTGGCACTAAGGCAGGGCAGCAAGTAGGATCCATCCCCAACCATCCAAGTCAAGAGTTGTGGTACCCAAAGTCAACCAGGTTATTTTGGTCAATCAGGTAGAAAATCCCACAAGCACCTGTCCTCATCCCTGGCACTAAAAATGTAATAAGTAGGTATCCATTTGCTGACTACCCCACAATGTGCTGCCTAACGCGGCTGTTTCACTGTGCCTAATGGTAAAGGCTGACCTTTGCATGCTACTCAGATGCAAAATATTCCATGGACCTAGACTTCCAATCTATGCCTTGCCACCTCATCTCTTTTCAAATAGCTACTTGCTTTGGCTTAACATAGAATCCCTGTCCATAATGGGGGATCTCTTGTTATTCTTGCCTCTGTGCACCTCCATTTTTACTGAACCAGAATTTCAGCTGACTTTCTTAGCCTGCCTGTATTTTCCATCTCCTGAACACATGTGCTACATGGGCCCCTCTGTCACTGACATGATGGAATATGTATTAGAATATTCCCTCCTTGCCCCTCCAAACTGGCATCTGCCATCCCAGTCACCCTGTCATCTGCTTCTGCAAAATATTAGGCCATTGTTTTATTGGACCATGACATACAGAAAATACAATATGTTTATTTCTAGATGTTAGAGTTCTATCAGCATGCCAGACTGTTGGATTGTAGATGTCACATTGCACCCCTTCTCCAAAATGAAAAATAATTTTTGATAGATAGGTGAAAAGCTGGGGTCTTCTGGAGTTTTAGGACTATTCCTCTCATCTTCGTGCTGCTATTGTGTTAAAATAATATATAGGCCTGTTACAGACTGCCAAAATAAAGCTGCTTCGGGTCTCTTTGGAGATATGCTATTTAAATGATGCATGGATCCTAAGAGTCTTGAGGTCGCACCAAAGCCACACTCCATTCCTAAGCACCAGAGTGCAGCTTTTGGTACAGCTTCCGGATTCTTAGGATGCATGCATCATTTAAATAGCATACCTCCAGAGACCCGAAGCAGCTTTATTTTGGCAGTCTATAACAGGCCAGAGATTGTCTGCTAGAGAAGTCAACAGTAGGTTAACAAGTGGGGTGGGAAACCGATAGCCTTCCAGATGTTGTTCGACTCCAGGTCCCATCACCCAATGCCAGCCTGACTATTGGTGCAGAATTCTGGGAGTAGCAGTTTATTAACATCTGGAGGCTCCTCACCTCTAGTTTACAGTCTGTGTATTTTCCACCTCCGCATGTCCGAGTTTATCAGTCATCCATAGCTAACTTTGGTAAACCTATATTTATAGCCAAGGTGTAGGTGTTTAAAAACAAGATGTGTGTGTGGGAGATAGTCTGGTCAGGCACATGGAGGCGGACTCACAAGCATGCTATGTGCACTGTCGCTGTTTCACAGCTCTGCTCATACAAGCTGTTAATGTGAAACACATTTACACAAGAAATGTAAAGTGATGTATTTGTCTCTTTTGCAGACGAGAGAAGGTATATGCACATATTTATGCTTATCAACAGCTGTCTACATATGCTCCGTGATTCAGTCACATTGTACAAGTATTTGGCACATATGAACCTTAGTCTTTCACACTATTACAAAGGATCAAATTTATACCAGAGTATTCCTGTTGCAGAAGTATAGTGATCCCTTTGATCCACTGGGGTTTGGTTCCAGGACCACCCGTGGAAACCAAAATCCATGGTTGCTCAAATCCATTTTCTGTGGTTGCTCAAGTGGTGTAGTAAAATGGTGTCCCATATATTAAATGACAAAATGAAGGTTAGCTTTTTGGAATTTTTGTTGTTAAATATTTTCAAACCACAAATGGTTGAATCCATGGATACAGAATCCGTGGATGTGGAGGGCCAACTGTATATTATGTGAAATGTAATATCCACATTAGATGAAAGATGTATGTAACTGATGTAGCAAGATGAACTTATCATGTGACTTTTTATAGACTGGTGTGTCCAATAATTCAGTGTGCCTCATGGAGGCTGTAAGGACTCTACAAATAGAAAACACTGATATGTGGTTCCACATGCACCAGTATGTGTTCTCATAGTTGTATTTGTTTATTTGCTTACCTCAGTATATGTGTGTGACCTTAAATATCCTTTAACTGAGCTGGCACACACAAAGAAGATTGGAATATCAGGATTGGCATCTATGCTATATATGTGCAGTGATGCTGACTTTCATTTTATGCACACCTGCATAACTTTGCTCATTGTATACATGCAAATATGTGTGAACATTGTCAATAGGTTCATCCGGTTGCTTCTTATAACCTTCCATGTGGCTGTGGTATGAATCTGTCCTGAGCTATGATTTGACAGGTGTTGATGGGCATGCAAGCATAAATCAGCAGTATTGCACACATACAAATTGTGAGTATCATCATACACGTCTCAATGTTAGTTGTGTGCAAAGGCATTCACAGGCTGTGTATGAATGTGAAATAATCAAAACTGATAAAATTCTGTATTCTGTTCCAGTGGTATGACCATTGTTCACTCAGAATCAACTAACATTAAAGGGCTGATAAACTAAATAAGGATAACATAGGCTAAGTTTACTTGCTTTTATTATTTTGCTTGTGTAGGAAAGGGGTCTTCAAACAATCTAGAATGTTTAACAGTAAAGGGGTGATGAGGAAAAGAAGAAACGTGTTATTGGATGTAGAAAGGTAGCCTCCCCACCTTTCTACATCCACTTTCCAAACCTTCAATAGAGTAGTTAATGAGGGATAGAAACTTGCTAGCTTGAAATAAGAAAAAAGAAAGAAACAGAACTGAAAGATGCATAGATGTCTGTGTTTGTGCCTAAAGGTGATTTTGAGATTGTTTGGTATTTTTACATAACATCCTCAAAAAAAAAAAAAAAACCCCTTTGGTATAGAGATGTGCTTTTGCTTTGAGGGCATTCATACATAGCTCTGTTGCTCACTTTGTCTGTGGGCAAGTGCAAAGAAAGGGAATCTGAACATTCAAATACTGGGAATTTTTTCACATCAGCTTCAGTATCCACAGCCCTATGCATGACTTATTCAACATCTCTCTACTTCCTGTGTGCCAAAAGACGTGTACATTTATTTTTCTGCTAGTTTGCGGGGTACAAAAAATAGAGCAGAGCAATGTATCGCTGGTTTTCTATGGTTCTACAAGTCCGAATGCTTCCTGCATGCCTCATCTGTATTTTAGACAATGTTCTTTGGCCTGATACTACATGGGTTGATGTATTTTGAATTTATAAGAGTGATGATGCATTTGTGGGCCTGCATAAGCCTGGAATTGGCAGTTTCCAGTTTGCAAGTGTCCTCGGCATTCGGCAGCTGTATCTGTTGGGCCCTTGGCCACCTGTGATTTGGCTGGCGGAAGAGAGGATTAAAGCAAGGGTAGGAGATGAGGCACCAAAAATACACCATCTTTAGATACCATGTCATTCTGAACACATTTCATCTTTTCCAGTTTCGGAAACTAAGTCAACTCATGTCTGGTTAGTGCTTTGATGCAAGGCTATCAGGAATACAAGGGATCTTGGGGCAGGGCTAGGAAAGATTCTTGCCTGAAACTCTGGATTGCTACTAGTAGTCATTTTTAATACTGGGTTAGGTGAACAGTGGTTTGACTCAACATAAGGCATCTCCTATGTTCCTGTGTGTATCGAGGTGCATGGTTTTATGTTTTTGGCCATACAGGACAGAGTGGGTAAGCTGCAACCATGGGTCACATACTCTCTTAGAAGTACTCTCTGCAAGTGATCAAATAAGGCCCCTGCAATAGCATTCTGCCCGTTCCTCAGCATCCTGCTAGGTAGGATATAAGGGCAGCAGAAAAAGAAAAGGGGCAGACTCGCCTGCTTTGGCTTCTGGCCCTGTCCACATCTGGTTTCATCCTTGTCTACTGCTTACAGGTGGCCTTTGACAGATTACCTTAACGGAACAAAGTCCTCAACATAGGAATGGTTGCTCACCTTGACATGGTAGGGCTTTATCTGAGCCTTGATTCTTCAGATCTGAGCTTCAGTGTTCATTATTGATAACAATTCAGCCCCTGACTGTTTGAGAACTCATTTTATCCATTCAAAAGCATTTCTTTCTCCCAAGCCTTGACATCTTTTCTAGGTTCTTCTATAGGGATATTGAATATTCTGTTAATTTTGCTATTCCAGAAAATCCAAAGATCTCCAACTATATACATACCAAAACAAAGTGCTTGTTAAGTGCTGGCCCTGCAAGAGATGGGCTGTGATGTTTCTTTTGTGTAGCAGGGGTTTAGTATGGGGAGGTATAATCTCTTCTTGCTTCTTCAGAGAGAAAGAAATACCTTTAGGCCCAGGGTGGGTAGAGAACATGCCAGGGGTCACAAAGGTTGTTTTTGCAGCCTTTGACCCCTCCAGGTTTTCTGAACTGATTTCTCTGAACAAATTCAATTCATCATCTAAATAAACAGCCAGGCTTCCACTGCACAGAGCATATATACTGCTCTAGGGATATATACAGAGAACATCTTTCCCACATCAAGACAGGCCTCCAGGTACCTAGCATTTAGGGAAAGATCCTTAGGTCATGGAATACAGCTCAGAGGTAGGCTTGATTCTTTGTCTGTACCTTCTCTGAAAAAGTAAAAACTCCTCTGTGTGTTCCAAAGGAGATGTACTTAAATCCATCTCCTCCACTGTAGGTAGGGTTGCCATACTTCCCTTTCGTGGTAACTGTAGGACGTTTAAGAAAAATGGAGGACAAACACATTAATAAAAAAATATATATATAAATTCATGCTTCTCACTCGTGCTCCAAATGGAGGACATTTTGACATTCTTCCTGGATAGAAGTTTGGGATGTAGCTTTGTGTGGTGGACTAGGACTCTGGAGATTAGGATTTGATTCCCTGCCTATTGGCTGACCTCAAGCAAGTCACACTCTCTCAGCCTCCTCAGCAGAAAGCCATGGCAAACATCCTCTGAACAAATCTTGCCAAGCAAACCCCAGGATAGGTTTGCTTTAAGGTCTCAATAAGGTGGAAAACAACTTGAAGGTACACAATAATAAATAATAAATAAGTACTGTACCTTTAAGTGCAGTGGTCAAGCATGGTGTAGTGGCCTAGGACAATGGGAGACCAGGGTTCAAATCCCAGCTAGGCCATGGAAACCCACTGGGTGACTTTGGGCAGCAAGTTACGCTCTCCCAGTCTCTCAGAGGAAGATAAAGGTAACCTCCCCCTGAAAAAACATGCCAAGGAAATTTTGCAGGGTCACCATAGGTCAGAAAGGAGCTGAAGGCACACAACAACAACAACAACAGCAGCAGCAGCAGCAGCAGAGGAGGAAGAAGGGAGAGGAGAAAAAAGAAAGAGAAGGAGAAAGAAGAAAAGGAGGAGAAAGGAGAAGAATAGGAAAAAGAAGATAAAAATAAGAGGAGGAGGAGGAGGAGGAAGAGGGGAAGACAAAGAGGAAGAGGGGAAGAAGAAGAGGAGGAGGAGAAAGAAAAAGAGGAAGAAGGGAAGAAAAAGAAGAGGAGAAGAAAAAGAAGGAGGAGGAGCTGCGGGCCTGTGGCGGAGGCGGGTGGGAGCTTGTTGAGCTGGGGCCCAGGACATCTTGCCAAAGCTGGGCCGGGACAATCCTAAAGTCCCAAAACCGGGATTGTCTCGGCCAAAACAGGGATATGGCAACTCTAACTGTAGGGATGCCATACTAGTTTGCATTGTATGTGTCTGCTTGAATTAAAATTACCAGGGCTATCCAGATTTAGCCATGTGTAACCATTCTGATGGAAGCAGACTTCACCACCCCTTCCATGCTATGATGTCCCCTCAACCTCCCCCCAAATGTTACTTACACAAAGGGTCAGGGGACCCTGGCGAATAGGGTAGACAGTGGTGCAGGGGGTTAAAAGGGACCACCCCTTGCATGACAGCATTCAGAGGGAACAAGGGCACAGTTTCACATACTGGATCCAACCAGCCCCACTGTGTGGAAGAAACATTTATTAGGAAAGTATGGATTTTAAAGTATGGCTTTAAACTCTAGGGATATGGTGTTGATTTAAACATTAGTGCCATGAAACCCACTGGGGTGACCTTGGGCAAGTTCACATGCTCTCGGCCTCAAGGGAAGGCAATGGCAAACCTTTGAACAAATCTTGCCAAGAAAACCTCATGATAACCTTAGGGTTGTCATAAGTCAGAAATGAATTGAAGGCACAGCAACAAAGAAAGAATGTTTTAATGCTAAGGGGAATTCAGCAATGGAAAAGGGTGTTTGTGGAATAACCATGGGCTGTGTATTTGGATGCTTGCATGGATCTTTTTATATATCCATGCAAGGGAACTTTGACCCTTCAGAGCAGTTGTAGGCCAAAACTTCTAGAGGGCTACAGATTCCCTCCCCTTGATATATATGAATTGCAGCACATCTGCCTATATCTATGTACAACTTTGGAAAATTATGTTTTTCCATGTCCGCGCAAACATTCAAGGGAGCTTACAATAATCATATCACTGACCATAAAACTAAAAACTGAAATCTATTTAAATACAGGGGTACCCCGGGTTACGAATTTAATTCGTTCCGCCGCCGCTTTCGTAACCCGAAAGGCTTTCGCAAGCCGAAAACCCATAGGCGCTAATGGGGAAAAGCCGCGATTTGGTGCGAAAAAGCGCCGAAAAGCACCAAAATTTCTTTCGTAACCCGAAATAACCTTCGTAACCCGGAACAGTTTTTTTCAATTGATTTTTTTCGTAACCCGGAAATTTCGTAAGGCGGCGCATTCGTATCCCGGGGTACCACTGTAATTGCATTGAAGGAATCAAGACGACTACCAGCTGATAACCCAGGAAAATGAGTGGCGTTTAAATTTACTCATCTCTTATGCTTACAAAGCTGGGGAGCTACCATAGAATTTTATTTTATTTTATTGCTGTACTACTAACCACTGAAGGCCAGAGCATCCAGGCCAGGGCTCATTAGATACTTGTTTGGTTTATATTAATATGTGTTGGGAATGTGAATCATAGAGTTGGAAGGGACCCTCCCATTAGTTCAATACCTTGCCATGCAGGAATCTGTAGCTAAATCACTCCTGAGAGGTGGCCATCCATCCTTTTTAAAAAAACCTTCAAAACTGGAGAAACCACTCAAACAGTTCTTACCATTAGGAAATTTTTCCTAATGTTTAAGTGGAATCTATTTCTCCTTCTCTGTCTGTTTCTCAAGCTCTCTTTTGTAATATGAATCCATTGGTTTTTGTACTAGTCTCTGGAGCAGAAGACAACACTGCTCCATCTTCTGCATGATATCCACTTGGATATTTAAAAATGTTTATCATGTCACATCTCAGTCTTCTCTTTTCCAAACTAAATACTGTATACCCAGGTCTGTAAATTATTCTTCACAGGATGTGCTCTCCAGACCTTTTCCCATCTTGGCCACCTTCTTCTGAACATGTTGCCAATATCCCTCATGAAAAGTGGTGCCCAGAACTGGACAGAGCACTGAGGATTGATGAAAGCAGAATAGAGAAGGACTACTGTATTACTTCCCTTGGTTGTGCACTATACTCTTGTTGATGCAACAAAGAATTACACTGGCTTTTTTGATCACCACATCTCATGTTTAGCTTGTGATTTACTAAGACCCCTAGACTCTTTCCACATGTACTGTCAAGCCAGATGACACACATCCTATATTTATGCATTGTTTTCTTGCCTAAATGTATTACCTTACATTTAATTACATTTAATTCTAAATATATTTGTAACTGTTCTGTTAAACCTTAATTTGTCAGTTTGGGTCCGGTTCTCCAAACTAATAGGGTCAACTTGAATCCTGATTCTGGGGTATTTGCTATCCTTCTTAGCTGGGAGAACATTGTCAAGAAAATGTGTGGTCCCAGTCAGTGTTTGTGAGACTGGATAAGTGAAGCAGTGTCTGCATTTGCAAAAAACCAATAAGCTAGAATTTTACAGTATCATACTTTAGGAATGAGCTACATGATGGATGACACTGGTTTGTTCCTTTCTTATAAACACAAACTACAGTAACTTCTTGGTTTATGAATTGTGGCATGCAAAGGAAGCAAGAAGCCAGGACTTCTAAACAAAATGTTGAACAAGACTGGAGAACTGTAATTTTCCCAGATATTCTAGCCCAAGCTAGAAAAGCCAATCAGTGCTGAGGGATTATGGGAATTGTGCTCCAGGAATATTCTGGAGGGCTATATGTTCCTCATACTGTGGCAAATAAATCATTCCTGCTCATACTAGCAGCCGGAGCCAAGTTGAAGTGAATGGACTGTGTGTATCAGCTTGCAGCCTGCTCTCAGCAAGCCAAAATCCTGGCTCGTTGTTCTGTGCAAACACAGCTACTAATCAACATGATTGTTGAAAGAATGCTAGTTGATACTAACTTTTAGACCTTTTATTTTAGATCAGGACACTTGAGAGAACAGTACAGATCTGCCCATCTTCATCCACATCCTTTATTTCTGCACGTCAGTTTCCTGATTGTGCCACATCCTGCTTGGTGACAAGGTGGTACCCACACTCTGGAATATTCTTTCCTCAGAAACAAAATATAACTGACTGTTTAGGCATATGCCAAATACTTTATTTTACTTTATATTTGGTACTGACTGATGCCTGTCATTTCATATTTAGTTTATGACTGCTCATTATATTTCTAGTTGTTTTGGTCTTAGCTATGTTTATATTTATATCTTCATTTTTTAACAATCGTATATCACCTGGAGACGCAGTACATGATAGTTAGAATACAAATTTAAGTAAGGAATTCCCCAGCAGGGCTGACTGTACCATCAAGCAGATTGAGACAGCCACCTCAGGCAGCAAAGGCTAGGGGTCATTCTTCCTGAACGTCTCAACTGCTTGCCTCTCTGCATATGCTACAGGGCCTATTCTGCAGCTCCTAAGCTAGCCTACTTTGGTAGTTCAGCAGAGGACATTTTCCACTTAGCAGACTTTGAAGCTGTGTAGAGGATGAAGCAGGGGAGCCTCCTTGACCACTACCTGAGGAAGCGAATGCTTTAGGTAGGCCATGATGCCCAGGCTTCCTAAGAACCACCTGAAACAAGAGTAATGGGTCATGAGCTAGCTCCATAGGCTGTCATAGTTAGGCAACACATTTATTATCTACTTTCTTCTCTGTTTCCCTCTGAATTGACATCTATGGGGGCTTTCATCTGAGGGCACCTCACTTGCGGGCCTTCTGTTGTTGAGCATAGTAAACAATATTGGATAGGCTGTGAAGCAAGGAATGTAAGAAAGCTGGTTGCCTGAAACCCAGACAACTCTCAAAAAGGGGTCTGAGATAAAGAAAGAAGTATTCTCCTCCTTAAATAGCAACTGATTTTCTCCCTATGCATCTCTAACATACTCCAATGAAGTTGAAGAATCAGAGATGGCTACAGTAAAGCTTGAGGTCAGCATCTCTGACTGTGTAAGTTTATGACAGATCTGGGCAGCACTGCTCCTGTATTGGGAGCATGTGGAAAGAATCTTGGGATCTTAGTAGATCATAAGCTAAATGTGATCCAGAAAAGCCAGTGCAGTGCTTGGCTGCATCAAGAAGGGTAACAAGTGTCCTAGTCGAGGGAACTAGTAGTCCCACTCTATTCTGCTTTTGCCAAACCTCACCCTGGAATACTCTGCCTAGTGGTGTGTGTTATCTACCTAAGTGGAATAACTGCCTTTCTACAAAGAACCATGAGTCTTGAGCTTAAGGCTACCTAGCACATCCATTGCTGAGGTAAAGGTGGCATATCTCAAGATGCTCAAAAGATGGTTATTTTATTAGCAGAAAAGTAATTTTTCTGCCTCTGTATACTCTCCAGACCTTCTTCAGTTTGGAATCAAACTTCAGAAATTTTATTTTCCCACTAAATGGTTTGAGAGTTCTTGATTTAGAAGTGTCAGGCTTTTCTGCTAGATAAAATAATCACCTTTTGAGCTTTTTGAGATGTCTTTTGTTTCTTCTGTGAATTCTATTGGATGCTACCCAATTTTCTGCTTCGTTTGGGGGGGATATTGAACGAAGAATTCCCCATTTGGGGATATGAGGGCGATATTTTGATTGTAGATTGTAGAATTGTTGATATAGTATGACTACTATGGCCGAAGCGTGACCTTGTTGAAGAAACAAGGTGATGAGGAAGGATTGGCATATGGAACTTCTTTCAGTAGAGCTGCGAGAATGAAAACTGGAGGGAGTTCCTGTACCTTTAATGGTTGTGTAGAAGAGGGAATTTTGGCAGGTGTTGCTTGACACACAACCAGGTAGCAAGCAACACCTTCTGAAGTGCCTGCCTCTATTTAACCATATAACTGGTCCTGGTCAGCATTATGATTGTAACATTTTGGACATGAAAGAGAGCTTTCTCAATGGCTACTCCAACCTCTGAACCCCCTTCCAGGGGGGGGGGGGGCTACGGTGCTCTCTGCCCTGGTTACCTTTTGTTGGCAGGCAAAAACATATCTGTTTCAGTGGGCTTTTAACATACAGTTGGCCCTCTGTATTCATGGATTCTTTATCCATGGATTCAACCATCCATGGCCTGAAAATATATATTAAAAAAATATAAATTCCAAAAAGCAAACCTTGATTGTGTCATCTTATGTAAGGAAGGGACACCATTTTACTACACCATTATATTTAATGGAACTTGAGCATCCTTGGATTTTTTTTTATCCATGGGTGTATGTGTGTGTGTGGAACCAAACACACACAAGGGCCCACTGTAGAAGGCTTTTGTATTAGGGAGATGTTATTTATCTTTTAAACTTTCAGTTGTTTTTAAAATGATTTTAATGTGTTTATGAGGTGATTTTAATTCTTTTTAATTTACTATTTCTGGAAGCCACCTTACGTCCCCTTCTGGGGAAAAGGCAGCAGATAAATAAAATAAATAAACATCTTCCAGGTATATACTGTAGGCTGGAGCCAGGTAAATATACTGTAGGCTGGAGCCAGGTAAATAAATAGGAGCAATGGTATCTGCTGCTTCCAGTGTCAGTGGAACAGTGAATCCTCTGGGTTTTAGGCCATAATTTAGCAGAGCTATCCGAGATGCTAAACCTGTTTGCGGGATACGGCTGAGCATTTTGGAAATCTCCTTTAATGTTTAGACTTAAACTCAGAGTTGATTTGCTGGCCCACTGACATGGGAATCACCAACAGCCACTGGGCAGGAGTGATGAGACAAGAGAGAGGAAGCAATACAGTTGGGGAGAAGGTGTAAACCGATGGAACAGGGAAGTATTTTAGGAAACAAAGGTCCAAAACACACTGCAGAAATAATCCATCTTGAGACCGCGTTAACTGTCCTGGTTCAAGGCTAGAGAATCCTGGTAACTGTAGCTTAGTGAGACATTTAGCTTTCTCTGTCAGAGAGAGCTCTGGTGCCACAACAAACTACAATTCCCAGGATTCCCCATCCTTGAGCCAAGGCAGCTAAAGCGGTCTCAAAGTGGGTTATCCCTGAGTACAGCTGGCCCTCCATATCCATGGATTCCTTATCCACAGATTCAACCATCCTTGGCTTGAAAATATTAAAATATATATAAAAATTCCCAAAAGCAAACCTCGATTTTGCCATTTTATATAAAGGAAACCATTTAACTATGTCACTGTATTTAATGAAACTTGAGCATCCACGGATTTTGGTATCCACAGGGATCCTAGAACCAAACCCCAGTGGGTACCAAGGGTACACTGTGTAAGGTAGCACAACTACTGTTTAAAGGACCATCAGAATGGGGTAATGGGTTTTAAATGACAAAAACAAGTTTTTCAGCCAAAAAATTGCAGGATGGTTGGTTTCCAGGGCCTTTAGGTGGGATCAGGACCACACTGCTCACCCCAAATGACAGTATGCATTCTGTGAGCCACAGTTCTCACCTCTGCTTTAAAGTATCTTCCATTTGAAGGGTTGTCCAATCCAAGTCTTGTTTAAGGATGAAAACTATGAAAACCATCATAAACATCAAACAAGGGTCTTTAAAATGGTCAGCAATGAGAATCTGGATAAAAGCAGACATAACAGCTTGGGCAAGTAGCTCAACTGGTCCCTGTATTTCCAGCTGTGGGAATATGTGTTGTTTTCTCTCTGAATTATAGTCATTTGTAAAGGTCATGTAAGTCAGCATATGCAAATTTTATGTGTTTTCTTTTAAATTATACGTAGTAGATATGTCTAAATTTGCATCTATACATATCAGTGTATATACATCTAAATTAGGGTATGCAAATGACATGCAAATTTGTCCTGCTAATTTATGTTTTTGTTTTACTTTTTATGTGATACATAAGTGGCCACCCTGATAGAGTTGTTGGCGATGGGCTGGAGTAAAGTCAGTGGAGATCAGTGTGACAGAGACAAGGGAGGATTAGAAAGATATGAATATTATTTCCTTTCTTCCTCTGCCCTCTACTACATTGGTGGAGAGTAGCTGGTAGATGTAATGAAGTTTATGAGAGCTAGAGGTCATATCGTACCATACTCTAGAGTCATACTTTCTCTCTTCCCGTTGTACATTGCATTTTACAAAGAACAGGTATGACAGGTTCCTACCCAAAGGGGAGCCAACTTGCACTGTACAAAATTGCATAAACGTGAGATGAGTAGGCTCTAGGGTAAGATCTGCTACTCTTTGAAATTGCCCCTCCTCTTCATAAGGGGCTGTTCTGGCAGCTACTGAAAATAGTGAAACGGGAGCTTTTCTGTCTTCTTAAATCCATAGCTGGAGATCCCTGTGATTTTCACTAATCCTTTTTCTCACTTTAGCCATTCCCTGATGTTGCTCCCTCTTCTCACTTGTGATAAAGAATGTAAGTTCCCCTCCCTACCCAGGTGGGGGCTATGCAGTCTCAGTGTTCTGTACAGCACCTATCACTTGGAGCAAAATTAACACTGAGTCAAGCAGAGTGTGAAACAGCAATGTACTTCTTACATAATTCCTAACTCAGTGCAAATGTTACAAACCCATAGAATTTTGCACACGCCAATACCATCGCCCTTTCCTCATTTCCTTTGCCCTTCCAAACTGCAAGGAAAGTCACATTATTATTTCTATAAGGTATGAAAATTGTCCTGAACATTTGCAAAAGAGTTACATAAATACTATGGGTTACATAGGTTTGCATCCCAGCCTGGCTGGGATGTTGAGTCTCGAAGGTTGCCCAATGACAGTCTTTTATAACTGAACAACAGTTCGGATCCAGAGCCCACAGGTCTATGATCCGTGGGCCACACCATCTGGATATAAGATGGGGACATATATTAACATAGGGCATATATCATATTGACTATTATTTCTTCTTTAACTACTTTTGCAAGGAGGAAAAGGGCCAGGGAGTGTTTCTATGCAGAAATCATTTTGCATTGACCACTGACCCTATGGCCATGATATTTGGCTGTGCAATCTGTAGCCCTCCAGATGTTGATGAACTACTGCTCCCATGATCCCCCACCTGATGGCCAGGCTGCCTGAGACTGATCAGATTTGGAGGTCTACACCTTGCCCAGCCTCAATCTAGGAAACCTAATTGTCCCAATATGGGGTGGGAAATAAAGGGTTAGGGTGGGGCTGGCTTTTGGCAGAGTCAGTTCCCCAACCGGCTCAGCCTCATGCCTGCCCCATGAATTATACCTGCTCTCCCTGTCCGCCCACAGAATTTATCTCAAGCTTTCTCTCTTCCTTCAGATTTTCTTCCTCTCCAGCCTGTCCAGCATTCCTACAGAACCAAGGCTCTGGCTTGGGTGGTGGTGGCAAGAATGTCATATTTACTACAGTAACATCTCTGATGCTATTATCTCCATTTGTAATACATTAGCAGAAATATGTGTGTCATCTTGTCAGCTGATTTCAGGACTCATGGCTCTGGGCCTGTCTTCTTCCTCCCACACACAAGGGCAGTTCTTCTCTGTTAAGAGATCACAGCACTTGTGAGTTCATCCTACAGCTTGCCAGATCTAACTTGCTTGAAACTCTGGTGGGTTCAGACTCACTGTTTGTCCTTTGCCTTTAAGCTAATCTGCTCTTCCAACAAAATTATAGAATCAGATTTACCACATGGAGCCCAGAGACTCAACCTTCCAACATCAGAGGAAAACGGCAAGCTGTTTTATACCAGCTCTGACTAGTACTCTGTCTAGCCTAGAGTCGGACTGGTGGTGTCTTTTCAGGGTTTTAGAAATCTTTTCCCTCAGCTGCTGATTCTTGGAGATGCTGGGAGCTGAACATGAGACCTTATGCATTGAAAGCAGGTGCTCCATTGGTGAAATGTGGTCCCTCTGTCTTTGGATTAATACTTCTTCAAACCAAAATATTCTGCTTTCTCCTCTCTTTGGTTCTCTTTTCTAGTTCACTGACATTCAAAAGTGATCTTCTTTCTTTCACAGACTTTGGAAAAGTTTCTTTGTTGGACTGCCACTCCAAGAATCTCAGAGCCAATATGGCCATACTCTCAAACCTGATTCTTTCACTGATGTATGATTCTGTGTGTATGTGCCTTCAAGTGGCCTGTATATTGAGGGCAACCCCATGAATTTCATAGAATTTTCTTAAGCAAGGAATATTCGAGCGTTGGATTTGCCAATTCCTTCCTCTGAAATATAGCTTATAATATTATTATGTGTTGTTAACTAGATTTAATTTTTTGATTGAATTTTAAAGATTTGATGTAATCATTCTTGGATAACTTCCATGCCAATCTTTGGGAGAAAAACATGATATAAATGCTGTTCTGCTGTCTTGGAAAATATAATCAATAAATACACCAAATCAATAAATATCTCTTTCTTTTCTGCAGGATCAAGGACTAAACTTCTCTTCCTTCCTGAGGAGGCCCACGGGTGCCCCTCCCCACCCCTCTTGGCATGATGATGTGTGAAGTGATGCCAACCATCAATGAGGACAACCGACGTGGCTCGGCCTATGGGGCAGACGATGCCAACTTTGAGCAGCTTATGGTCAACATGCTGAATGAGCGCGAACGGCTGCTAGAGACACTGCGCGACACACAGGAAAGCTTAGCCACCTCACAACTCCGCCTGCGTGAACTGGGCCATGAGAAAGAGTCCCTGCAGCGCCAGCTCAACATTGCCTTGCCACAGGTTAGTAGCAGGGACAAGAGGGAAGGCTGCGAGGTGATGGGGCTTGTTGGGAGAACTATGCTGGATGGCTGCCAGGTAAAACTTCACATCCTGACCACAAAAGAGCTGTGGATCTGCACTGAAGTGATATCCAGCTGCTGATGTACAGCCAGGATCAGTCTTTCTCCCTGGGCAAGAACAAATGTTTCTCCTTCTTCTGTGCCTGCACAATGGCATCTGGATAGTACAAAACTCACTCCTTGGCAAATCAAGGAAGTGGAACTGCTACTGGGAGCCATCCAGCTGTGATTGTGAAGTTGGCACAAAGACATTCTGCAAGGAGGTACTGGATACCTCTTTGCTAAATGCTCCCCTCCAGTACTTGTGTAAGCATAACTGGAGATTATGCTATCATAAATCACCAACAAAATTCTCTGCCTCTATATATTATTGCTTGGAAAATTTGTTTTCATCCCCAGCTACTATTAAGATTGCAGGTTAGCTCAGAAGCAATAGCAAAGCCTGAGATGGAGGGCAGTAACTTAATTGTTCCTGCTAATCAAAACACCACAGCAGTTTGATTCTGTAAGACCAGAGTCCTGTACAACACTGGATGTAACTTATGCATTAAAACACTGTGACCATGTTATTCCTTGAATGGTGTACATTCCTTGAATGGTGTACATACGGGATATATGTATATATATATATTGCAGGAGAGCTAGGCTCTTCATGTTTCTCCATTGGCTCAATAAACAACTGTTTTTAGAGGGATATCTACATGGAGTGGGATAGGTAGGATCAGTAAGTGAAGTTTATCACAGTGTAGGAATCAATGAATTTTCATTATGGGCCCAACTCAGAGCTTGGAAATGTTACATGTTTGGACTATAGCTCCCAGAACCCCCAGCTAGTATAGGGAGAGTGTATCTAAACTGCCCAATTATAGCAGTCTGATACATTTTGACTGTCATGGCTCCATACTATTGATTTATGAGATATGTACTTTGGTGAAGTAAATGGAATTTTGTCCTACAGAGCTCTAGTTGCTGTAGTTCAAAGGAGTAGACTAGGGCTCTCTAGCAGAAAATTCTAAGTACCTCTCCAGATTACATATCCCAGAAGTGGAGCCATGACAGAGAAAGTGTTTGCAAATAACTACAATAGTTTACTGTAGATACATCCACAGGGTAGTCTTTGTATTGGAAAGGGGATATTCTGGTGTTTGGAGGCTACTGAGGAATTTTTCCTTGTTCAGATGGATTAAAACTCACTCGACTCCTGCTGCTGTGTACATCAAGAGTAGGGGATATGTGGTATTTCAGGTGCTGTTCATCTCTCAGCTCTCATCGGATAATATGAGCATGGCCAATGGAAGGGATGATGAGAGTTCTTGTCTATTAACAAAATAAAGTGGGGGGGAGGATGTGTGTTCTAGCTCTTGTCATTTTATTCTGAGAATGAACTAGAAATGCAGCCTGATGAATTCTGCATTACCCTTGTGCACCCTCTGCAAAATAAATGGCCCCCAGATGTCCCTAAATGCCCTTTAGATGGTATGGGGACAATTTCACCATGTTTTCTGGTCTCCCTGGACCGTTTTAGGCCAAGGGAAGGCCTTTTTTTCAACAATAGGAAGTGAACAAAAGTTCCATCCTGTTTTTTAAAACAGACTTTTCCTAGGCCTAAAACACACACACACACACAAATATAGCAACCCCCCCCCCCCCCGCTCCCTGGAAGGCATTTGGGAGCAAAAACAATGCTTTGAATTGCTGTTCTTAAAAATGTCTCTGGAGGCTTCATGTGGTCACAGGCTATACAGTACTTTGTGTATCCCTGAAGTGTAGGTAGGATAGAACCAGGCTGTCTCACTGGTTCCTTGAGTGTAGTTCTTGCTAGATGTGATGGTGCATACGCACTTTTAAGTCACCTGTTGACATATGCCAACCCTATTAATTTTTCATAGGGTTTTCACAGGCAAAGAATACTCTGAGGTGGTTTTGTCAGTTCCTTCCTCTGAAATATAGGCTTGACATCCTTCTACAGTTCCCTGCCCTGAGAATCCTTAGTCATAAATATGAGACCACCAACTCATGGCTCACAAGCAGCAGCTTTTATTTTTAATGTCATTTAGACATTGTCACTTGTATAAATAGAGAGCAGGCTACAGATGTAGGCAGTGGGATGGTGTGAAGACTTACAGGTACTAGGATGCTATCTTAGAGGTAGCTCCTTGTCATGTCAGGATGCTAAGGGAAACTGAGGAACAGGGCCAAGGGAAGATCATGCTTCACTAGAGAGCTGGCTGAAAGACACCGGGAGGGGCGGAAAAGAAGAGCTGAACTGCAGTATAAGTCTATGCTTATATGGATGATAGGTGTTGAAAAATATAGAGGTGCTACCACCCTTCTCTTATGGGACACAGTACACAATAACGTTCTATAGTCTTTATTTTGCTAAGAAATAAGGGCCAGTCTTCTCCATCAGCTATTTAGTTGAGTATACAGTCGCCCTTCCTTTCTCGCGGACTTGGGATCCGTGTTCTGGATTACGCACAGATGGATGACCTCCATTATTCTCAGTGGGACATGCCCCCACGGTGCGCACCCCCCCTGCACTCTCACAGGGGTGCTTCCCATTGAAGCCTATGGGGCTTGAATATGTGTGAGTGTCCGTTTTCACAGGGGGTCTGGAACGGATCCTCGACAAAAACAGAGGGTCCACTGTACTAAGTAACTTTTCCTGGCCCTTCCTCACAAACCTGATAGCCTATGTACAGTCAGCCTCGCATATCCACATTTTTTTCCTTCATGGATTCAGGCATCCACAGCTTGAAAATATTTTTAAAATATATCAGTTCCAAAAAGCAAACCTTGGTTTTGCCATTTTATGTAAGGGAAACCATTTTACTATGCCATTATATTTAAAGGGCTTGAGCATCCACAAGCTTTGGCATCCATTTGGGGGGGGGGGTGTCCTGAAACCAAACCTCAATGGACACCAAGGGCCCAGTGTAAATGTAAATACATTTAGGTTGCATTTAGGTTACCATCTAAAAAGGGCTCCTAAGGTTGGGAACCACTGATATATAGGAATTAAGCTTTATGAGTAACATTAGTACAAAAAACATTACTAAGGATTCGGTATGGTATGGTATGGTATGGTATGGGAGAAGGTCAGTTGGGGGGAATGACATCATGAGTTACCACAGTGGGTGATGCCAACGCTAATGACGCCACTGCCTATGTAGCTGATACCTGGTAAAGTAGTTTGTGGGGAGAGTTGCAATTGTGGCTCCTCTTCTGTATTCGTGATCATATACTGAACTAAGTAGCTGATGCAGAATACTGGCCAAAGTTGCATAGTACAAATATTAAGAAAAAGAAAACTTTCATAATGTGAGCTGTGGGGTATTGTTTTGACCTTAATGAGAATTTTCATATGTAATATGTCTTGTCCCATTAGAGTGTGCAGAATCAAGCGTGTTCCACGCTTAACACCCAGAAGTAAACTAAAATCAGATAAAACAGAATAAAATGTACATTTCTTATACAGTACTGGGTTGTATTAATATTAATGATAAGAATTGACCCCATTTAATTTGATATTAATTCCACCTTCAAGAACAGATTTCATGTTCCTATCTACATACAACTGAAGTGTGTCACATTAGCTTTGTTGCAGGAGTTCCCATCATCCTTGTCATTGTCCATGCTGGCTAGGTGAAATTAATGTGCCTAATTTTTGAGGAAGCATGGAAATTTAGGATCCTATAGAAGAAGTCAGTGTGGTGTAGTGGTTTGAGCATTGGACTAGAACTCTGGAAACCAGGGTTTGAATCCCCTCTCAGCCATGGAAACCCACTGGGTGACCTTGGGCAAGTCACATTCTGTCAGCCTCAGGGGATGCAAAAGCAAACCCCCTCTAAACAAATTTTGCCAAGAATTTCCCATGATAGGTTCTCCTTAGGGTCGTCATAACTCTAATGACTTGAATGCACACAAGAACAAAAACAACAACATAGATCCAACACCATCCAAATGTAACTTCAGAGTGCCTTTCTTTGGACTGTACAACCAGCAGAAGCACCACCAAGTCCTTTTATACCTCTGGAGCTTTCCAAACACATTCTGGGGTGAGACCTCTTCATATACGAACCCTTGCACTCCAGACAGGCTAGGATAGCTTTGCTCTTTGGTTGAGATACAAAGTTTTAATCAGCTAATAACTCTTTAATTTAGTTCTAGGAGCCTTATCAGACTAGACGAATCTTGCTCAGAAATGGGATTTTAAAAGTAGAAAAAAAACCCGCAAATGTGGGAGGTTTTTTCAGACGCATTTGCACCAAGCAGCAAAAATAAAGTTCCCGAAAGTAAAAAGGTGTTCTTGTTGTCCACTTTCCATTCACTTTGTTTTCGCATTATTGCTGTTTGGAAGAAACATCATCCAAAAAACCTCCTGCATTTGCAGGTCTCGCACAATCCATTGCCACTGTCCATTTTGCTAAGGCACCTAGCCAATGAAGTCCAAAATATTTAGAAAGTCAGAAGTCTTCAGTCTTTCTTTAAATGCTTGACTACCTTGATATTTTACAAATTAGTCTGATATTCTACTTTTTTAAAAAGCAAATAAGAGTCTATGTGTGCATGGCTCTCTCAATGGCTGCTCCTAGGTGTGTAAGCTCCTTCCCTAGGGAGGCTTAGGATGGCTCCCTCTTTGCCCTCCTTATACTGGCAAGAGTTTTCACCTTTCTGTCCCAACAGACTGCAAAAGCTTTTAATTATGTGCTGTTTTGTTAATTTGTATCCTTTCTTAATGGATATGTTTTAAATGGTTTTAATTCTATGGATACTTTAATTGCTCTTTAGCAATAATTTTTACAATTTTTAAAAAACATATGCCTTTGTAATTATTTTTAACTGTATTGATTTTAATTTTTGTAATCCATCTTGAGTCTCAGTATTGGGGGGAAAAAGTGGGATATAAATGAATTATAGTAATCATCTTTATAATCTTCATATTCTTAAAAGAAATACACATTTAAGAGACAAACAGGCTTTTCCCTGGTTGATGCAGTGCTTTTAATATTTAAGAAAGTGATCATATTGTGTGGCCGGATTGGAACCAGGCAGTATTATACTTATGTGGCCCTTCACTAGCTTTGGGATTGCACCTCCCATAATCCTTCACCATTGGCTGTAGTGTCTGGGACTGATGGGAACTGTAGGCCAGAAAAGTTTGGAGGGCCACTATTGCCCACTCCCTGCTCTAAGCAGGATTCTTCCTTTGTATATATAAAATGGTGGTTGTCCTTGCACATGCATGCTCACACAAGTGCATAGAAACCAAGCACTATTATCTCAAGTTGTTAACAACAAGTTGATAGCAACTGGAAGAGTTGCTCCTTTTCCTGCTTAAAACAAAAGTCATGGTATGGGATGAAGTGGAAAAAATCACAGGTAGATTAGCAAAGTGAATACAGTTACAGTTTGCTTTGTCACTCCAGTACTAGGCAGGAAGACAGAGATGGCCAGCACTAAAATAATCATAGAAATACATTCAGCTAGGATTGAATGTCCATTTCAGATGCCCCCAGAACTTTAATTTAAGGATTAAGCAGATAGGGAATGAAAAGCCTAGGGAATGAAAGACCTTATTAAATGTAACGTCTGTGAAAATCTGCATAACTGCAACTGTGCTGTGGTCCATAACATTTAATATAGAATCCAATGGCCTTATTAGAATTCTGAAAGCATCAAATTGTCTTCCCACACCTTGCTTCAAAGAAAGTCCTAACCTAAACAGATACGATCCTGATAATGCATTCATGCTTTGGGTTTTGTTTTGGGGTTTTAAAGAAAGTGGGCTAGAGAAAAAAATCTGGATAGCTTGGGGTCTAGGACAACAATGGCATGGTTCTGTGCTTTTTAGTTGTTTACAACTTGTGATGACCCCAAGGTAAACATATCACAGGGTTTTCTTGGCAAATTTGCCACATTTAACCTTCTTGGCAAGACTTGTTCAGAGGAAATTTGCCATTGCCTCCTTTGAGGCTGAGAGAGTGCAACCTATCACCTATTGAGTTTCCAGGGCTGAGTAGGGATTCAAACTGTGGTCTTCCAGAGTCTTGGTCCAGCATTCAGACCACTCTACCACACTGGATCTCTAGGCTGTTTCCAGACAAGCCTCTTGTCACAGCATCACCCTGCCTCATTCATGGAATTTAACAGTGGGAATCAGAAAACGTTGTTTTTCCATGTCCTTGCTTTGCTTTCTTGGCAGAAAAAAAGGTCTGCCAAGGTCAACTATGCAGGAGCTAGACAAGGTCCTGAAATGTAATGAAATATAACTGAATACCAAAGTCAGAATCATTTATGCCATAGAATTTCAGGTGTTTATGTATGGTTGTGAAAGCTGACAGAAAGAGAACCGACTCATTTGAAATGTGGTGCTGGAGGATAGATATTCTAGACTTCCAAAAAAACCCAAACAAATTGGTCCAAGAGAAAATTAGGCCTGAACTCTCACCAGAAATAAGTATAACCTGGGACTATCATACTTTGGACACGTCATAACTTACTGAAAAATACAATAATGCTTACTAAAGATGAAGGCAGCAGGAAAGGGGATGAGCACATGACAGACTGAATAATTCAGTTGAGGAAGCCACATAGATCCAACACTTGAGCTGGCAAAACCATCACAATATTGTTAATAGTGCTCTTTTGGAGGTCTGTCATTCACAGCGTTTCCATAAGTTAAAGATGACTGGACAACATATAATAATAACAAGGAAGAAAAAATGGAAAAGCTATACAGTGTCATTTGATTTGTATACAGTAGGTCCTGGGTATCAGCTGGGGTTTGGTTCCAGGACTTCACATGGATAGCAAAATCTGTGGATGCTCAAGTCCCATTAAATACAATGGATAGTAAAATGGTGACCTTCATATAAAATGGCAAAATCAAAATCAGCTGATCAGCTTTTTGGAATTTATATATTCTTTGAATATTTTCAAGTCGTGGATACTTGAATCCATGGATATGGAAGGCCAATTATACTAGCAGACCCCTGGAGGCATTATTTCTGGTCAGTTAAAAAAAGCCAGGAACAATAGGGGGAAAACATGGGAAGGTTACAACCTGAAGATAGTAAATTTGCATGAATGAGGCAATTTAGTTGCATCATAAAAGCCTCACATGGAATTAACTAGCAACTTGAGTCTGTGGGCTTTTTTTTTTAAAAAAAAAAAAGACATTCCAATAATTACCAAAGCACAGAATTTAAAACATACAAAAGCAAGTATAAAATATTTATTTCCATATTTTCTAGATTGACATCTTTGGACAGGAGTATTGAGGCATCTACAGATAAGATATTGTTTTCATCTCTGCTCACTGACCTTACCTTGCAAACTGGTATTTCTCTAAAGTGCAAATAAAAGGGTTCAATACTATAAACTACCTTCAGGCCATTGTATTTTCAAAAAGTGGTAGACAAGTGTGGGAAGAATGGTTATACCTGTAGTAAGCTTGTAGGCACAGACTATCCTCTTTATCTTTTTACAGTTCTTTGAACACATTGTTGGACTGCAGCTCTCATGATACCTAATTATCAGTTATGCTGGCTAGGGTTGATATGAGTTGCATTCCAACAACATCTACAGAGCCATACAATCCCCATCTGCTTTAGATGCTTTATAAACAAATAGGATGCTAACTTTACTCTGTAAATCAGCTACTTTTGCATCTTTCCAGATGATGGGTTTTGCATTACGGTAAATATTGCACACTTATATCATGATTGAATGGAAAAGAAATAAAAAGTAATGCAAAATTATCACTGTGAAATGGTGACCACAGAACTACGAAATTAAACGTATAAAAATGGTAGTTTGCCCAGATTGTTCAACTGTAACTTAAATTCAAAAGGCAAAATTTATCAAAATTTAGATGTCTGATTAAAAGAAAGCCAGAAGTTCAATTAAAAGGCTTGTGTCCCTTCAGCAGAGTTGAAAGGCATTTAAAACCACTGTGACAGAGCATCAAAATATATGCTTAGATGAAAAACATACAAGCCAACTGTGGAGGTACCAATGTGATCAAACAATAGGTTCAAGGAAGCTTTTTAAAAAGATGATAGCAGTCATGCCCAGGGAAAACTAATCTTACATATTTGTGGCAGGAATCTGCTGTGTACAGCACTGATCGGCTGATGTTTGTGACATCAGACATGTTTCTCACTTAGGCAGTTTTTCAACCTTTTAAAAAAATATTGAAAGAAAGCAATAAGCAAATTGGATAAACTTGCAAGCTGTGTGTTTAAAATAAGCAAACAACCCACCTGAAGTATGTGGGAAAGTGTAAGACAGATGACTAAATCAGCATATGAATTGCTGGTAAATACATCTGTCCAGTGAATTGTAAAGCCATTGAGGTGGGAGAGTGGGAGCTGCACTTAACCCTGAAGAAGAGAAGAAGACAGCCTTGTTTTAAGTGACATTTGCATTCACACTTAAGGTCTTCAGCAATGCAAGCAAAAAGCTGCCTGCTGGGTTTTTACACTCAGCATTTGGGATATCTCTGGGGGAAAAGTTGGAGGCATAAAAGGCATATGGCCTAAATACCCTAAACACACCAGATTTGGCAAAACCACCTCTGACTATTCCTTGCCATGAATTCCCCATGAAATTCATTGGGTTGCCATAAGTGGACAGGGACCTTGAAGGCACACACACACACACACATACAGATGACATATGCTGTGAAACTTGGATGGCGAGTAGGCTGTACAAGGTAGCCTACTGGGTTCCTTTTGATCCCAATTTTATTAAAAGTAATCCAAGAAGAAATAATTGCCTGAATTGGAGGAGGTCTCTCGTTCATAGGGTTGCCATAAACTGAAGTCAGCTTGATGGCAGTTAACAAAGGCAATAATAACGCCAACATTTCTGCTGGAGTGATGGTAGTAGGGTAGACTAACATGCTAAACCAAGTATTTGTTTCTCCAATTGTCTTGATTTGACAGGAACAGTCCTGATTAATTTTATGTTACCTCACTTCTTCACTTGCTTTTAAAATGTCCCTATTACTGTCTCATAAAATCATAGAATCATAAAGTTGGAAGAGACCGCAAGGGCCATCAAGTCCAACCCCCTGCCATGCAGGAAATCACAATCAAAGCATCCCCGAGAGATGGCCATCCAGCCTCTGCTTAAAGACCTCCAAGGAAGGAGACTTCACCACTCTCCGAGGGAGTTTGTTCCACTGTTGAACAGCCCTTACTGTCAGGAAGTTCCTCCTAATATTGAGGTGGAATCTCTTTTCCTGTAGCTTGCATCAATTGTTCCAGGTCCTAGTCTCTGGAGCAGCAGAAAACAAGTCTCTTTCTCCCACTTTTCCCTCTTTATCTTCAGCTTGCTAGCTGCTGCAAATGGAGCTCAGATTGGAAAAAATATCTTGTGCTCAATTAATTCATCAGTAGGGAGAGGAGAGAAGGGAATGAAATCTTGCCCTTCCCAATAGGCTCAGGCAAAAGCCAATTTCTGCAGCCTCTCCTAGATTGTGTTTTTTTCTTCATTAATAAGTTTTGCCAACTTGACCACACTCTGATGTTAAAGTACTTGGCCACATATAGCAGGTTTTCACTTGCTAAATGTTGGTGGGTATGTATGGGTACCGATGATACAAAAGTGTTAGATGTTGTTGTTTTCTGCTCTAGTCCATTGGCTTTCAGCCTGGTCAATTGCACCATTACCACTGCAATAATTCTCTCAGTTGGGCTAGAGTGGGAGACATCAATTATGGCTAGTCTAGGGCTGATTTTCTTCCACAAGAACTTATGATGCTACCAAATTCTCCCTCTTTTCCTCCAGTGATAACATTTCACCTTCAGCATTTCACAGATGACAACCAGGAGACATATAAGGCCAGGCAACATCAGAATGTGGTGAAGATGGGGAAAGGTATTATTGAGGAAGAGCACACAGGCCAGGAGAGGTTGCAGCAGTTTGCTTTTGCCTGAGTCTACAGGGAAGAGCAAGATTCTGCCCGCTCCTGTCCTCCCCCAACCCTAGTTAATTTAATGCAAACTACCTCAACAATTTGCTCTTCCCTGTAGCCTCACTCACATCTTGCTCTTCCCTGTAGACTCAGGCAAAAACAAACTGCTGCAGCTATTCTGGGCCTCTGTGTTCTTCAATTTCCAACCATTGAAGTAAACTGAGGATAATGGAGGAGGGGGGATGGAAGCAAGAAAGAGAAACTGGGACATTTTAAAAGCAGCTGAAAAAGTAGGACCATACAGAATGAATTGGGACTGTCCCTGCCAAATCAGGAGAATTGAAAGGTGTGCAGTGGAAGGGGCCCAAATCATTTCTGGTCTTGAAAAATTAAGTTAAAAGAGAGGACTCTAGCAATCTATATAAAAGGTGGATTGTTTCTCCTCAATGCTTCCAGGAGAGGTCAAAGGCCCTAAACAGTCTTGAGGTTGTGTGTGGCTGCAGGGCTACAGTTTGCCTACCACTGGGATGGGAAGGAGGAATATGTGAGAGCACTCTCTGTTTCACCTTTATTAATGGAGGAATTGAGACCGATGTTAAACTGGATGTCTATAATCAGAGTTGACTATTTATAATGGGTGGGCTAAGTGCAGACAGTATATTTTCAAATGGCCCAAGGTTCAAAAGATTTTCCCATTTTTTAAAAATAATAATATATTGTGACCTTAAAATGCCTCCAGAATTCTCTATGGGTTGTGAAGGGTAATTTAAACATGTTTTTGCCTCCCCTGACATTTTTGGCTCAAAGGGATGAAACCCACTGTCTCTTCCCCAGAGGAATGCAAAGGCAACCCCCTTTGAACAAATCCTGCTAAGAAAAGCCCATGATAAGGTCTCCTTAGGGTTGCCATAAGTCAGAAATATCTAGAAGGTGACAACAGCTACAACAACAACAACAAGCCCTTTTTTAAAAAATGAATTGATCTGGGAGTGACTTCTGGGTCACTTCATGCCATAAAATTTCTCTCCTGGGCCTCAAATGTGGTGAAATAATGCACTGCAGACTGTGTTTCAGGGGCATTTGGAGGACAAAAATTATTTTTGCCAGAGATGTAGCAAAAGGTGCAACCCTACAAATCCCTAACCCTCAAACTAGTGCTAATTTGAAATATAAAGATGTCATGGTTTTTGTTGTTTTTCTGTTATTTTGAGGCTGAAATTATTAAAATAAAATATTGAAAGATCTAATTCTGAATCTTCTCTAATGTGATACTATTAAGTAGAGCTTTGTAAATTACTTTTACAGACTAAACCTGCCAGACTTTCCTAGGCATTATGGCCTCTGGCAATACTATCTGGGGGATTCTGAGCATTGTAGTTCAAAAAAGTATTTTTCCCAGGGTCTGGTTAACTGGGGGTTGAGCCATGTAGATGTTTCCATCTAGTGGCTGAGCAGTATAATGGCTCAAACTGAAAATCACACTGGAGGCAAAAGTTAGGTCTGTGGGATGCTTTTAAAGAACATTACATTTCTCTTCTCCTGTTATTTTAAATGCATGGAACCTAGTGTTTCAAGATGAGAAAACACAAACTTGCAATCATTCTTTTCAAGTCTGTAATTTTAGGTATGCAAGTCTCCAAATGAGTTCCTCTTGCTATAGCTTCAGGATACAGAACTTGCAGCTATGGTTAGGAGGACCATTTCTTACTCATTTGTTCATTTCAGAAACTCCCCTATGAAGACTTTGGACTCTACATGTTTTCTTCTCCTCATTCATCATGCACTTTGATTCCTACTCTTCCTTCCTGGCTCATAATATCCATACTTTGTTAACATCCCAAGCAGGCAAACTGTGATTGCCGTGATTTATAGTACTTTCCAATTCTGTTTTGCATGGATCACTGTGGCTTTTGGTAGCCACCTTGTGCTTGATTTGGATGCTGTAATAGGCTGCAGATGAACCAGTAAATGAGTGTGGGATATTTAGCCTGCAAGAGAGGCCAAGCCATTACCTCTGAGCCAATTCATTCTTAGTTAATATAATAATAGGTCATTTGCAGTCCATTGGAATTTGCTCAGTAAGACACTAGGTAGTGTCAGCTTGTGGCTTATTGAATTCTAACTTCTTGTATTTGAATGTGTCCCTGCCATTTGGAAGGCACAGCTTGCTTGTTGGCTTATGAACAACATACTGTATATATTCATGTATAAGTCTAGAAATTTTTGTCAAAAAATTGACCCTAAAAGGTTGGATTGACTTATCCATGGGTCATTGTAAGTACTGGGCTTTAACTATTATCAAAAAATGAACCATCCCCTGGTGAAAGGTTAAAGATTAGTCCATCCTCGGAGCACCTAAATGAAGCATCAACCCTTTTACTCTCTCATCCATCCAGCCTCAAGGGGAGCAGAAACAGTTATGCCTGCTGGAATTTTGTAAGTTCGTTCACATCATTTTTCTTTGCTTCATCCTTTACATCCTTTGTTACATGCCCCTAGGTTTCACCCTCAATTTATTCATGGGTGATATCAAAATCCATAATTTTGGCCCTTGACTTGTATATACGGAGCAATGATTTGTTGTTGCATCCACATCCTGTTTAAACCATGGATTATTGTTACATCCAGGAGAAGAACTGTGGCTTGTCACTATTTTGTTTTTCCATCAGCCAGCCCTGAAAAAAGGAACCAACAAAAGGGACAACAGAGAACCAAGTTATAATGGAAGAGAACAAACAAATGTGCTAAATCTAATAACTTTTAGAGGACTGGAAAAAAAACCACAACCATTCTATTTTTTCAAGAAAATTCTGCACAATGATAAGGAATATGTAGCCCATCTGATGTTACTGGACTGCAGCTCCCATGATTTATATCACCATTGTCTGTGCTGGTTGGGGTTGATAGGATTTATTGGAAGGCCTTGAGTTCCTCACTCCTGTGGTAGTCCAAGGTGAAAAGATAGAATTGCCATTGTTTTTCCACACAACAATGACCTGTCTTCTCCACTAGGAATTTGCTGCACTTACTAAGGAACTCAACTTGTGCCGGGAACAACTGTCAGAGCGTGAGGAAGAGATATCAGAGCTGAAGGCAGAACGAAACAACACGCGGGTGAGTGGGGAAAGGTTGTGGAGGACTGGCTAACAATTTTGTTTTGAAACCCAGAATTTGCCAGATACTTGTATTTTGCATGTTGTTATTGCTATATTTATTCATAAACATTTGTATAAAAAGGCAGGGGCCTTTTCCCCAGTTTGAGCCTCAAAGGTTGCTTACAACATATTAAAAAACAAATACGGTAGTTAAAAATTCACAATATGTAAAAGTTAAAAAGTGATTAAACTATCAAAAAATTAAAACCAATTAAAATATAAACCATTAAAACACACACACACACACACACACACACAGACCCTAGCACAACAAATAGAAAAATCCAGCACATTGATTGGATAGGATGGGCCTTGTACAGTCAGTTCTCAAAGGCCTGTTGAAACAGAAAAATCTTCACTTGCCTTTGGAAAGATACTAGGGTAGGTGCCAGTCTAACCTTTCTGAGGAGGGATTATCAGAGCCTGGCAACAGCGATGGAGAAAGTCCTTCTCAGTGTTAATAATAAAATAATAATAATTAAAAAAATTATTTTTATATTGCTTTTCCGCGATGATCAAAGCGGTGTACAGAAAATGCAATAAAAACAACAATACAGAATAAAAATTTCAATAAAAACATAATAATAACACTATATTAAAACATTGCATTAAACAAATAAAATCAATTACCCCAAATCAAAGCCAGCTGAATTGTTAATCCATGATGCCAGTACATATAGGGGGAAGCCACATAGTATCAAGGGACATGGGGGAAAGCCTGGTGGAAAAAAAAGGTTTTAAGCTTCTTTTTGAATAAATCCTGGGAAGTGATGGAACGGAGCTTATTGGGAAGAGTGTTCCAAATTTTAGGGGCCGAGATGGAGAAGGCCCTTTGCGAGGTTGACGCATATCTTTCGGTTGGAACCCTCAACAAGTTCTTCCCGGCTGACCTGAGTGTGCGGGGCGGATTATATGGGGAGAGGCAGTCCTCCAAGTAGCCTGGGTCCAAGCCATTTATGGCTTTATAGGTAATAACCAACACCTTGTATTGTGCCCGGAAGCGAATGGGCAGCCAATGAAGATCTTGCAGAACAGGTGTTATATGGTCGGTCCTGGAACATCCAGCGACCAATCTTGCTGCCATATTCTGCACTAATTGAAGCTTCTGGGTTTGGTACAAGGGTTGCCCCATGTAGAGCGCATTGCAGAAATCCAATTGAGAGGTTACCAGAGCATGTACCACTGTTTCAAGGTCCCCCCAGCCCAGATAGGGTCGCAGCTGGCGTATCAGCCGAAGCTGATAACAGGCGCTTCTGACCATCGCATCCACTTGAGATATCAATTGGAGCGACAATTCCAGAAGCACTCCCAAGCTGCAAACTGAGTCCTTCAGGGGGAGAGTGACCCCATTCAGGGCAGGTAGACAAATTTCACTGCTGGGACCCAGGGAGCCTATCACAAGTACTTCCGTTTTCTCTGGATTCAGACTGAGTTTGTTTTCCCTCATCCAGCCCATTACCGACTCCAAGCAGGCATTTAGAGGAGAGATGCCATGCCTAGTCACTGCAACAGTCGGAGACACAGAGAAACATATTTGGATGTCATCAGCATACTGATAACACCGCGCCCCGTGTCTCCGGATGATCTCTCCCAGCGGTTTCATGTAAATGTTAAATAGCATGGGGGACAAAATAGCTCCTTGAGGGACGCCAGATGTAAGCTCCCTCTTATCGGAGCAAGAGTCCCCCAGCTGCACCATCTGGAATCTACCCGAGAGGTAGGAGTGGAACCACTGGAGCACAGTGCCCCCGATACCCAACTCCCTCAGGCATTCCTGAAGGATACCATGGTCAATGGTATCGAAAGCCGCTGAGATGTCTAAAAGCACTAACAGAGGCACGCTACCCCCATCCGTGCCCAGACGGAGATCATCGACTAATGTGACCATGGCAGTCTCAACTCCATAGCCCGCCCGGAAGCCAGTTTGAAATGGGTCCAGAAAATCTGTTTCATCCAAGATCGCTTGAAGCTGGAAGGCAACTGCCCTCTCGATCACCTTCCCTAAAAAAGGCAGCAGCGAAACAGGTCAATAGTTGTTTCAAATCAGGGGGTCTAGAGAGGGCTTTTTTAGCAGAGGTCTAACTACTGTACTGCTAATTTTAAATTAGATGGAAATCGCCCTTCACTAAATGATGTATTAATTATGCAGCACAGCATAGATGTTACCGCAGACCCCCCCCTGAGCCATCAGCCATGAAGGACAGGGATCGAGAGAGCATGTCGTCTTCCTAACACTTCTAAGAATCTTGTCCACATCCTCGGTATTCACAAACTCAAAGTGATCCAGTTTAATAGAGTCCACGGAAGCTCTGGATGCTTCTCTTATAGGTTCTGAAAAAATGCTGGCGTCGAGATCAGCCCTTATCCAAGAGATTTTATCCGCGAAGAAGTTGTTAAATTTGTCACAGCAGGCCTTAGATGGTTCTAATATAGGGTTCGGGGGGGGTGGCAGTTGTGTCAGCTCCCTCACTACCCTGAACAGCTCTGCCAGACGCGACTCCGTGGATGCAACACGTGCAGCATAAAACGAATGTTTTGCAACACTTATTGCCACTCCGTAAGCCTTCAAAAGAGACTCAAGGAGTGTTTTGTCGGCTAAGTGCTGGTGTCTTCGCCAGTTGCGCTCTAGTCATTGCACGGCCCGCTTCCTTTCCCTGAGATCTTCTGTGCACCAGGGTTGCTTGTTGGAAGCAGGCCGGAAAGGACGCTTGGGAGCGATATTGTGTATAGCCCAGGAAAGATCTTTATCCCAGGTGTCAGTCACGGCATCAACAGAGTCGCCGTCAGTTCCAACCATTTTGGGTTCCATCAGCCTTCGAGGGTGGACCATCCTAATAGGTCCTCCATCCCCGGGGGGGATTTGGGTAGAAGCCTTTAGTCGAGCCTCAACCAGGAAATGATCCGTCCATGATAGGGCAGAGATGTTACATACCTCTGCCCACGGAGTGCCCATGTCCGTACTAAAGACGACATCGAGTGTGTTACCAGCGCAATGCGTGGGCCCTGAGACTAATTGGGACAGGCCCATGGCAGTCATGGTAGCCATGAACTCCCGAGCCGCACCTGTTGGACCTTGACTGGCCTTGAAAGGGATGTTGAGGTCCCCCAGGACCAGATGCCACAAGGCAACCTGTCCCAACTTGGTGCCTTCCCAGATAGGTTGGATATCCACCTGGCTATCATCCTCAGTCAGCATGGAAAATCATCATGCTGACTGAGGATGATGAAACTTGTAGTCCCTTACAGATGAAGATCAAGGTTACAAATGGCTGTTGGAACTTACTTGAATCCTGTGAGATTCAGGTGCATCATTGGGGTGGTAAGACAAGAGAGGAGAGAGCTGGCATCCTATGCTTCTGGCTGATGTTCAACATGGTTCCTCAACTGGGTTTGACTGGGGGTGAGCAGATCTGGGAAAAGTTATATTTTTTGAATGAAAGTGGCTATGTTGGCTGAGAGATTATGAGCCTTTTAGTCCAAAAGAAAATAAAAGAAAACACTTTTCTAAACTCTTGGTGGAAGGATGGCAATACTTTCTTCTCAGCTGTTGGCCTCATCAAGGAATGATGAGAACTTGACTTGACATTTCTGGTTGTGATGAGAAGTAGGATGCAGCAAAGCTACCAATCACATTAACTAGGTCATTTCCCGCAACTTGCTTCTTCATGTAGGCAAATTGAACTGAATGGGACCTCGCAGACATCCACAGCCAACCCCCTCTCAACCCACATGCTCTCTCTTTTTAGGGAAGCAAAGTTTATCCAAGGACCCAGTTACAGAAGAAAGTTGAAAAAATGTGTGTGTGGGTGGGTGGGTGGGTGACTTTCATTCCCAAAAAGCTACTGAGAAAATCTGACAGATATTTACAATAGCTCTATTCTACCTGGTTTTCTCCAGATGAATAATGGTCTAAATCACTCATCATCCTCTTCATTTCAAAGTGCACTGGCTGAGGATGATGAAAGTTGTTGTCCAGCTCATCTGGAAGTTGATAAACTGTAGAAGGCTGACGTGTTACATTTCGCTAATTGTTCATTATTTTATGAATCAAAGGGGAGAGCCATTTTAGATCTTTGTTTCATTTTTCCTGTTAGGACAAGAACATTCCTTCCCTCCTCCTCTCAATGTTTTTCCTAGTAAACTTCATAGATATCTGTGGTGGTCTTCAGTCTGTAGCCTTCTAGATTTCACATATATAGCCACGTTAATCTGTAGAATCAGTATGTAGAGAGATCTTGTAGCACCTTTGAGACTATCTGAAGGAAAGAAGTTGACAGAATGAGCTTTCATAGACTTAAGTCTACTTCCTCGGATGCATCTGAAGAAGTACACTTAAGTCTGCTAAAGCTTATGCTGCCAACTTTTTTCTTTCTGTTAGTCTCAAAGGTGCTACAAGATCTCTCTACATAGCCTTCTAGATGTTGTATAACCAATCCCAGCCAGCATGGATAGTGGTCTAGGATGAAGGGAGTTCCAGTCTGATATTTGGAAGGCAATCCTTTCCTCAGGCATGTGGTAGACTGTGTTATTTCACATGATAGCAAAATTGCCTTTCTGTCACGACTGCTTGAGAAGGTTGTTTCCCCACTGCAGCCTCAAATTTAATTTTCACGTTGGTGTAGGTGGTCCTTTGAAAAAGGGAAGAGAAAGACATGTTTGAGCAGCAAAGCAATGTTTTCACGGAGTTCTGGTGCTGTGGAAATTGCCGTGTCTGATATCATTCCTCTCCAGCTACATGCAGCCATAGTATTACTTGGTCAATCCCTGAGCTACCTTCTTTGTTTATGTCTCGCCAGCTGCTGCTAGAACACCTGGAATGCCTTGTCTCACGACATGAACGCTCCCTCCGCATGACGGTGGTGAAACGACAAGCCCAGTCACCGGCTGGTGTTTCCAGTGAGGTGGAGGTGCTGAAGGCCCTCAAGTCTCTCTTTGAGCATCACAAGGCCCTGGATGAGAAGGTGAAGGCAGGGCACATTGCTGACAAGACAAGAGGTGGGCTAGAGTGGAAATTTGGCCAAGATACCAAAACCCCAAGGAGAGGCTTCGCTTGTAACAGTACTGAAGTTCGAAGTGCACCTACTTTGCCACTATACAAAGTTTTGCTTGCCAGGAGAAAGTACAGCAGCCATCTTTTGGTGATGGAAAATAGTATTTAATTGGTAGTATGGGTTGTTCCCTGAGGTACAGTCATGACATGGATTAAGGGATATGGAACTGCTGAAAATGGAGAGAGTGTGGTTCTTTCTCTACTGTTCTACTGATGCTAATTCATGCCTCTTTGTTCTGGTGCATGGCAGGTTCGAGAACGGCTGCGTGTAGCATTAGAGCGGGTTGCAGTACTGGAGGAAGAGCTGGAGATCTCCAATCAGGAGGTATGACAAAGGTTTTTCTCCCACTTGCAGTGGTAGAAGATGGACCTGAAGAATGACAGAAATGTATTTTTTGCCATGCAAACATGTGACCCTAGGGCAATACTCCAAAAGAAATTTCAAAAAGACGGTGGATTGAAATGAATAAAGGGATCATGGCATTGTGGGTTTCATTATGTTTCATGGCCCTAGGAGCCCCTGAGGTTAAGTAGAGAGTTGATTTAAAGTACCAGTGCTGGTGGATTGTATTAGTAAAAGGCTTAGAAATGATTTGGCTTGCCTTACACAGTTGTGTGAAGTCTTTCACTAAGGCAATTTTCCCCAGCCTGGGGATGCCGACTCTGTGGTGCAGCCCTGAACCTTTATGAGAGTGGTGTTTGTTCTATGCTTATGTGTAAAAGGGGCTACAAGTGGGGAGGGACCTGTCTTATAACAGTGTCCTTTGGACACTTTCCCCCACTTTCAAACAGCACCACATGCAAATCTATGCATGTTAGGACACCTGCTACCTAACGTCTGAAAATGGTACTGCAAACTTCAAACACATGAACACATCAAATGAATCCTTGACAATTAATTTTTAACATTTTAAAAGCCAAGTTACTCCAGGGCACACTCCTTTGGGTTTCCTGGTATGCATGCTAGATTTGAGGCGTCTAAATGTTATGCTCTTAGACATACTCTTTTTCTAATATTTCCATCTGTCCTTCACAATCTATAAGGAAACTTAATAGCAAAATAAAGTCTAGGCTATCAAAAATATAGATGGCAATACTATGTGTATTTAACTATTCTATTATTATTATTATTATTATTACTTGATTTTCTTATATTCTGCCTTTCTCCCAACATAGAGACTCAAAGCAACAAGCTCTATTAAACATACAGAGCAATCACACTGGTGCCACGTGCCAGCAGTGGGGTGGCCCCATCCTTTTTTTGGCTGTCATCTCACCCATTGCTGGTATGCAGGCCTTGAAATATCCAGAACCAATATGGCCCTGTCACAGCAACTATAGCAAAAGGAAATTCACAAAAAGCCTATTATGACAAAAAGGCAATTAATTATTCCAAGTGCTCTCAGAAATAGCAAGACTGTAATGTGTCATATGACTCCCATTTATGAAGGAGCCAGGCAGGTCTCCCATGGAAAAGTTTCCACAGTTTCTGTGCCAGTTCTAAGAGGTCCCTATCTCACATAGCTATGCATCTGACAGAGGGGAGAAGGTTCACATGGAGGACATCAAAAGATTATCTGTTTCTATGCAAAGGTCACTGTCAGTCTCCTAAACATGTGTTTGGCATCTACCCTCTGGACTTGTCTTCCTTTGATGCCTCATTGGTGGCAGCAGTAGTAGTCCAGCTGTCAGAAGGCCTGTGGGGAAAGCATGTTTGCTTCTGCCATGTTTTGTACCCAAGAACAAAGCTAAAGCTTTTGCATCACTAGCCGACATCTGCCCTGGCCTAAGAAGTAATTCAGTTGCCTTGTCTGCTCCCAGAAGCTACTGTTCAGTGGAAAGGCAGTCAAGTTACATGAGGGCAGTAACTTGTAAATGTTAACTGTGTGTAACTTATAAATGTTCAGGACAACACTTTTCAAAAAACCCAGACAACAAGGCCACATGCTGTCTGGGGAATACTGGGAGTTTAGTCCAAACAGGTAACATTTGCAGACTCTAAGTAGTACTATGGGTTGATTCCAGATTTCATCACACTTAGAGTGGCCTCATAGGAATCACTAGGACTTACGTCATGACTGTAAAATACATATATGTCTAAGTCCAAATTACATCTGGATCCAACCTGTGTTCATTTGTTGCAGCATAATAGACAGAATTTAATATGAGTGTTGTTTTCCTTGAGTGGAAGACACACTATGCCATGGCTGAAAGCACGTATTTTTGTCTCAGAGTCAATTGCCACCACTCTCTCATTCATTAATTTTAATTTCATTTTAGACATGACTGCATGTCCTTCTTTTTCTCCACCCTACTGTCTGCAGTCTCTCTCCCTTCGTGAGCAGCTCGCCCGACGCCGATCTGGTCTAGACGATCCCAGCAAAGATGGAGATGCCCAGATTTGTGTAAGTGATATGGAAAAGAAAATTTGAGGGGGAAGCAGGGGATAGGGGAATAAAGTGTGTGGGGAGGGTGATAGAGAAGGTTATTGAAGACATGGAAGCACACATTCAAGGTGATCTTGTACAAGAGGAGAGGTCAGTTTTCACTTCCATATTTTGAAACTTCTTCCATGCCCAAGTGTTTTTATTCTGAATGGCCTCATTCTTCTAGGCTTCTCCTTTTCTATTTTGTGTTCCAGTGTCCTCCTTTCTTCCTACTCTCATCTTTCTTCTTGTTCAACTAGTCATCCCTTCCATTTATCACAAATACTTTCCTCCTTCCCTCTTTCCTACTGAATGCACTTCAGTGTCAGTTTCTCTTTTTCCTCAACTGTCTATGCTTTTTGAGCTTTTACACTAGCTCTACAAAAAGCCACCTTAGCCTATCAAGTAGGTGATTCAGGAAGTCTTCCAGGCCATCATGTTTATAAGCTAGAGTGGTGTCAAGCTCAGCTGTGTCTTGGAGAGACACCAGATCAGGTGGATTGTTCTGCTGTAGGGGAGTGTTTGTACATGGGACATCAGCAGTCCAAAGAGTTCTAAAGAACTCACATTTCTTTAGACCAGATGGAAGAGCTCAAAGGGACATGTGGTGAGAAGATGAGCAAGGGCAACATTTATAGCATGAAATAATTCCTTTTCCTTCTGTTGATTCATCAGGCAAATGGATCTGGCTCTCTTGACTTGGGGCGTGGCGGTCGGGAATCCGAACTAGAAGAGGTCTTGGAACGTCAGCGAGGAGAGCTATCTCAGCTGAAGGAGCGACTTACCATGCTCTGTCGGCAGATGGCAGAACTTGAAGAAGAATTGGCCACAGCCCAGCGAGATCTCATCAAATCTGAAGAGATCAATGCCAAGTTGCAAAGAGACCTCAAGGAGGTAAATAGCAATCCCTGATACCTTCCTCTGCACTTCAGATGGTAGCGATTGGGGATGTCTTTCAGCCTGAGGTCCTTAGGGCTGAATTCTGGTGGTGTGCAGAGCCAAAGGCAAAATAAATAAATAAATAAAGATATTGGACCAAAGACCAGCTTAAAGCTCTTACTGTCAGTAACTATGACTTAATAGGGGTATTTCAATCTTGAAGAATGCAGGAGAGAGACCATACAAAAACTGAAAATCTCCCTCCTTGCTAACCTCTGATGGCAGAATTACCAGCATAAGGGTCTCAGAGGGAGACTTCATTTGATGAATTGGCTCACATGGCAGAAGTGTGCTGTGGCAGCAAAAGGGCAAATGTAACATTAGAAATGACCAAGATGGGACTGAAAATACATCAGCAAGTAATGTTGCCACACCACTCTATCAATCAGTGTGGCATTCACGTTGGCACACTGTATGCTTCTGGCCTTGTCAAAAGGGATATTTCAGAGCCGTTAAAAGATATAGATGAAGAAACCTAACCAAAATGATTAACTAGTTGAACAATTTTTGAAGAAAGTTTTAAGTCACTGGTATGGCCAGATCTAGCACCTCCATAAAACAATCATTTGTGACTTTGGGAAACTATAATCAGGAATTCTTAAAAAGTTTGCCCACAGAGAGTCTCATAAGAAAAATAAGTTTTTAACTTGTAAGCAACACAGATATTCATACTTAAATACAAAATCCTATAAGAGGCATAATTATTTAACTGATTTCATAGCAGCTTTTCAAGATCATCTTCTCAAGTTGGCTTACAGCTTAAGGTCAGTTCAACATACAGTACTTGTTTATAAAATCATACTGAATGCAAACAGTGTTATATAAGAACAAAATCAGCAGTGATTAACATGAAGCATTTTCAATTAGTTCAAATCCATGGAGAATAAATGAAAATATTTTTTTTAAAAAACACTTAAAAACAGCAACAGATGAACCCAGCTGTATGTCTCTAGTGATAGGATTCCATAGGGTAGGTCCTGCCAATGAAGCATAACGTTAATGCTTCCATTATGCCTGAGCTGCTGCGGGAAGCCCTTTCTGTTAAATGGCAAAAGTTTTGTCAAGGAGCTTGGCTACTCAAGTTTTATGCAGCAAAACACAATCTTGGACTGCAAACCATTGCCTATAGAGTAGAATGGCCCTTGAAGACATAATGTTTGGCCGTCCTTAGCTTCAGAGATAAAGTCATTTTCAGTCAGAGAACAAAAAAAGGGAGTTTATGAGAGCAGCTGTTCTCTCTCAAAAATATTTAAATCCCAGTTTAAGGTGGGGAGGGGGCTTGCATTAAAACTTGTGACAATATGGTCAGGAAAGCAAAATAATGTGTCAGTTGCTGCTCTATAAAAATAGGTCTGCTTCCCTGCCACACAGTTATGCACACTGATCCACGTGATTCTGAGGTGAATGGAAGGTACAGGGAACCTTCTTTTCTTCCACAGCTGGCAGCTATGAGATAGTTATGGAAGGATACTGAAGCCTCAGCGCAATAGTTTTAGGATAATGAATGGAAGGGCAGTGTTTGTGCTTCCTCCCCAATGTCACTTTTCCATTTTCCCCTTCCCTTGTGTGGTGGGTGTGACAGGCATTAGCTCAGCGGGAGGACATGGAGGAGCGGATCACCACCTTGGAGAAACGCTACCTAAGTGCTCAGAGGGAAGCAACCTCTCTACATGATGTCAATGACAAGCTGGAGAACGAATTGGCCAGTAAGGAATCCCTGTACAGACAAGTGAGTTTCTCCTTCCTGTTGGTCTGTCTTCTCCTGATCAGTGAACCATGGCTTCTCCCAGAACATGTCTGCTACTGTCTGGCTGTCTATAGCATCTTCCCTCTACTTTTCCTGTAAATGGTTTCCCTGGCTTTTCCGGGGTGTTTCTCATTGCTAGTAGGTAGATCCACATGACTGAGATTTTCCACTGGGGATGACAACTGGCACATCTGATGAAGTGAGTTATGGTCTATGGCAGCTCGTGCTGTAATAAATGTGTTAGTCATTAATTAATTAATTAATCAATTAATTAATTCAACTCTGTTCAGGTTCTCCAGTGGCTCTAACCTTCCAGTTATGTACTAGCTCTTTCTACAGTTTTCTTCTCCTGTCCTTATATATTGACTTGGGAGAGTTCACTTCCTGGATGTTCTGTCATGTTCCATAGGTGTAAAAGCAGCTGAGACTGCCTTATATTTCTCCCTAATACCAAAATGCACATGACTTTCTACACTTTCTTCCTACACTCTCCCATCCAGTGCATCACCAATTAGTTGTTCAGAGTCACTGCTGGGGGCTCTGTTTTTTATCAGGCCCTTTAACTTTGTTGTTTCCTTTACACAGAGTGAGGAAAAGAACAGGCAGCTACAAGATTGGTTGGAGGATGCTAAGCAGAAACTTCAGCAGACCCTTCAGAAAGCTGAGACCTTACCTGAGATAGAAGCTCAGTTAGCCCAGCGAGTGGCAGCCCTCAACAAGGTATTGTGCAAAGTGGAAAGGAGGTTGATTGTGCCTTGGAGGGGGAGCAGAGAATGTGGCCAGCGGGATGCATCAGCTGGAATAGGAGAATAGAATAGAGTGGAAATTTGTCACAAGGTTGTGCTATCCAAGAAAAGGAAAAGTCACAGCTTGACCCTCTTGTTCACCTTTTACAGGCAGAGGAGCGTCATGGGAATTTTGAAGAACGCTTGCGTCAACTTGAAGCCCAACTGGAAGAAAAGAACCAAGAGTTGCAACGGGTAAGGGCATGTTGGGAAATGAGAGAAGAGTTTGATGGGTAGTTGGGCCATCAGGAGCTGGCAAAAGGGCCATAACTCAGTGCTGGAGCTCTTATCCATTATTATTGTTGTTGTTTTTGTTGTCATCATTATTAAATTTATTTATACCCTCTCTTTCCCAAAACTGAGATTCAATGCAGCTTATAAATTAAAAGAAATACAGTGGGCCTTTGTTATCTGCTGGGGTTTGGTTCCAGGACCCCCAATAGATACATGGCTGCTCAAGTCCCATTAAATGCAATGGAAAGTAAAATGGTGTCCCTTATATGAAATAACAAAATCAAGGATGAGATTTTGGAATATATATATTGTTTTAATATTTTCAAGCCATGGATGCTTGAATCCATGAATAAAGAATAAAGAATCTCTGGGGGGAACAGATTTCCAAGAGGAGAGGGGCTTTGTGGATAAGGAGAGCCATCTGTACAATATAATTAAAACGTGTAAAACATAAACATTAAAATGGAATTAAGTTACTAATAGCACTGAAACAATTTAAAATGTAAAATCAAAATAGTACAGTGGCCTCATTAAGAGCTCTTTCTTTAAAAACATTCACTTCCCAGAGGTCTGTTAAAATTAAAAGCAAAGTCTTTGCCTGTCAATGGAAATACAGGAAAAGAGTTCCAGAGCTAAGGAAAAGCACCTGAGAAGGCTCTGTTTCAAATTTCTTTCACAGATGTGCCTGTGAAGATTGTCAGAGAAGGGCCTCCCTTTGTGAATTCAGAGCCTGCGTAGGCTCACATGGGGAGATATAGCCCATCAGATAGCTTGGACATAACCTGTTCAGTGTTTTACAGGTCACAATCAGCAAGAGAAGTAGATAAGTAGCTAGTGAAGCTGTCATAGCATGGGAGTTGTATAGTTTCTATAATGAGCCCCAGTTAACAATCTAACTGTAACTCGCAGAATCAGCTGAAGTTTCCAGAAATGATTCAAAGGCATAGAGAGCATGTTATAGTAACCCAAATGTAGTTAAGAAATATATCCAGGCATCTCCAGGAATAGGTGCAGTTGGCACACTAGCTTTAAGCATGTAAAAAAGTACTTCTGGCTGTCAGAGAAACCCAGACCTCTAGCCTCAAAGCTGATTCCAGCACTGCACCCAGACGGAAAATGTGTGTTTTCAGAGGAAGTATAATCTCATCTAGCAAAAGATTCCCAACTGAATCAGTAGCATTCTACCTTTCCAAGGTAGGGCTGGAAAAGACCGCCCCTGACAGTTTCTGTCCAAAACTGTCAAGTATCGCTATCTCTCAGTACAGTCAGATGAGAACCAGGCTTCACTCCTTCATCCTCCTTCATGAGGGGGAGTGATCCACTCTCGACCAATATTTGCAGAATCTGGCTGAGTCATGCATTGGGTCTCAGTCTGCTCCTGCAAATGCCACTTGACAAAGGACACGGAATCCCTGCTGTCTCTGATCAGACTTTAGTGGTAATGTAGGCATTCCCTTATAAGCATAAGAAAGTCCCTGCTCTTATCTCAAGCCTCTGACTAGAGACTGCTCGGACTTCTCTGGGGTGTGTGTAAGCATATACATGCAGCATTACACTTTCGGCTGCTCCACAGCTTGTGTGTGTGTGTATACATATACACACACACACACACACACACACACACATATATACAGATGGTGCATACCCCTTTTGTAAGTGGCTAAAGGCAGCAATTCTCGCGATATTACGCGCTAAACAGTGACCTCATTCTTCACCCTGGAAGTTAAAAATGTTGCCCCCGTTCAGAGCCCCACAGAGCATGCGCAAAGCTGCCGATGCGCATCGGCCAATACACATTGTATTGGGCTGGTGTGGTTATCCAATCTGCACTTGCCTCACTTTGCCTGAATACGCATTGGCCGATTCGCAAGACCTCAATGCGGAAGGCTGCCCAGGTGTGAATGAACAATGCGATATGACGCGAATACAAATCGGCAAAGCGTATTCAGAGAGCGCAAGTGTGAATGAACGATGCGATATGACGTGAATACGCATCGGCCAATGCGAACTGACCCTACTTCTGTGCCCTGTGTGGTAAGGTCCAAGGAAGGGAATGTGAATGAGAAGGGCAGGAGAATTTTGATGGGGGTCATCCTGTAGCCCTTACTGACTTCTGCTCTCTCTTGGTTGGAAAAACAGGCACGACAAAGGGAAAAAATGAATGACGAGCACAACAAGCGCCTCTCAGAAACAGTAGATAAATTGCTGTCTGAATCCAATGAGCGTCTCCAGTTGCACCTGAAGGAGCGGATGGGGGCCTTGGAAGAGAAGGTATGCATGTGTGTGGATATATGTGCTGAGTCTGCCATGAGATATGGTAACAAATCAGGCTTTGGGGAAGAGAGATTTTACAATTTGTAAAAGAAGGAAGAAAATCTTAGGGCTCAGCAGATTGAAGTCTGAAGCAGTCAGTCACTGCTCTGTAATTCTTGAGGGAGATTTGGCTGCTGATGGCATTGCTTCTAAAAGCACAACCAGCTGTAAAGAGGTGAATATAAGGCAACACAAGAACATGGAAAGTGAAGGATGTCCTTCATGTACCAACCATATCTCTAATGCAGCTCTGGTCACATAGGGGAAGAATTCAGTGTCTGCCATCTTGACCTGAATACCCCTTATCACTGGTATGCTGTTAGTGATGTGCAGGTGTAAGCTAACCTTATGCCTGTATATAACTATATTTGGTTGCTGTGTAGGTTGGTATTTCCTTCCTCCTTCTGCACTAACCACAGCCTCCCCAGACCTACCATGGAGCTGATGGAGAGCAGGGAATCACAGTAGTGGCTTTGTCCTCACAGCCAACCACAAAATGATTATGTCCTCCTCTGTGACCTGTAGAGGGGTGCAGTGGACCTCATCAGATGATGTTATTGATTTGCATCTAGCTATGTGGATATTACCAGACACTTTTGCAATCCATCCCCCCACCCCCCATTTCTCATCAGACACAAAATGGCTGTTGGAGCTTCATTGTCTTTAAGGATCTAGTAGGTCTAGTGGGCAGTAGGTGGCTCAACATTGCATAATTCTGCATGCAGAACTACTATGCAGGAATGCAACCTCTAATGAGGACCACAGGGAGGAAAAAGGTTAAGGAGCATCTACGCAGGAGCCCTTTCATGATGCTCTTGCTCTTACTAAACTTTTCGTATTTCTTTCCCCCCATCAAGAACACCCTCAGTGAGGAAATTGCCAACATGAAGAAGGTTCAGGATGAACTACTGGCAAATAAGGTGAGGCCTTGATTGCAACTGAGTTTTGGCAGAGATGGTGAGATTAATGGAGTCCAGAAATGGGGAAAGTATTCTGAATTTGGGGTGAGCATGTAGGTTTGCAGGAAAAACCAGGAAGTTTTCTAGACGCAGCTAAAGGTTATGGTGGAAGGCTCTGAGTCATCTTGGCTTTTTTTTGTGTGTGTGTGCCTGCCCTGCAGGAGCAACTGCTAGCTGAGATTGAGAGGATGCAAATGGAGATAGACCAGTTACGTGGGCGACCAGTCTCTACCTACTCCCGGTAAGAACCAATACAGTCCCTCCTCATCGCTTTTTGCTCTGGGATAGGTGGGAGGTGGGAGTCATGAAAATAAGTAAATAAATCCTTTTTCTAGAAGACCTTTGTCATGCAGTCCCCTCTCCTGTCCTCCATGCCTTAGGGCCGAGACACACTGGCCAAAAAGGGCATGCCGGTGCCGAAACTAGGGATCCAGAGTGAGCAGCAACTGCACACTCCAAACCCTAGTCTGTATGGTCGGCGGCATCATGGTGGCATCCTGTCCACATGGGCACCACCATGATGCCACTGCACAATGTCTACACATTGCTGTGCATTGTGTACGTCACGAGTGCACCAATGGCTCACTCATGATGTACATATGCGCCACAAAAAGAACCTGGAAGAACGGGTTCTTTTTACTGTGGAGGGAAGCTGTGCAGTTTGGTGGCTGCAGCTTCCTTCCACAATTAAAATGGGCAACTCCAGCCTGCCATTTCAGGGTGGTCTGTACTGCCCCTTAATTTCCCTGAGGTTCCAGCCCTACCCCTGTTGCAGTGGGAGTGTTTATCTATCCTGGGATTCTAAGTAAATCTGCTTTATTGTTCCCAATGTGGTGGCTGCCTGGAAGGGTCCTTCAATGAAAGAGTCTTTAATAGGAGCAGAGTGTCCTTAGTCAAGTCCTGGTGGGAAAGGGCTCCTTGGTCAGGGTGGCAGAGACTCTCCTCTTCCTCATCCTCCTTGCTCACAGTCTTTTTTCCCCTGCTCCACGGAGGTCTCTGCCGGGCAGCGCGCTGGAGTTGCGTTACTCCCAGGCGCCCACGCTGCCCGTGGGGGCCCACGTGGACCATTACAGCAGTGCTGGTGTGGCAAGACGTTCAAAGAAGGGGCGCTGGACCGTCAAGGACGAAGCCACCAAGGTATGGGTTTGCTGTGCTGGATCTGACATGGGATCAGAAGAAGGGAGCCTGTGGGGCCAGGTGGCAATTAGTAATGAGGAAAAAAAGATCAGTGGGGCTTCTAAGACTGCATCTGCACTGCAGAAATAATCCAGTTTTGACCACTTCGCTTTCAGGGCTAAATGCTGTGGAGTTCTGGGAACTGTAGTCTTGTGAGACATTTAGCCTTCTCTTTTAGAGAAGTCTGGTGCCACAACAAACTACCATTCCCAGAATTCTCTAGCACTGAGCCATGACAGTTAAAGTGGTCTAAACTAAATTATTTCTGCAGTGCGACTGCAACCTTCGATGGTATTGGGAAAATGAAATACAGTTTGTTACAATCTAGTGCTAGTCCAATTTTTTTGCTCTGCAATTTCTATCAGCTACACCTGGTATGGCCAATATTTAAATAGCCAGTGGTGGCCATTTCAGATACTTACATCTGATATATGGCTTATATGACCAATACTAGGCCTTTTAATAATGTCGTTGAGGCCTAAGATTTTACATATACAAGGTTGTAACTGTTTTAGTCTTTTCCTGGATATTTGGTTAATATGTTTTAATTTTGCTTAAATTATTCTGTTGTTTTTATCTGGAGCTGTTTCAGTTGTTTTGACTGTATGCAGCCCTGAGATCTCACAACGAAGGGCAGGAAAGAAACATTTTAACCAAAAATAAACAGATGAATGAATAAACAGTGAGGGATCATGGGAGGTGAAGTTCAAAAGCTCTGTACTCCACCAAGCTGGGGAAGGCTAGCCTGGTGCCTGCATCAATTGAATAGAAAGGAGTCTAGCGGTCAAACTAGGTGTTACAGTGTGCGGCTGCCACTACAATCAGCAGGCCTACATTTCAGTTTCCATGGCAATGTCTAGCAATAAAGAACACCTAATGTGACATCGTCATGCACTTTAGTTTTTCTGCCCCCGCAAATGGCATCCAATAGAATAAAGCACAAGTGGGAAGTCTGGCTGTGATGACATAATCTAATACATGTTGTACTATTAGAATTCATAGAGACTTTCTGCAGAGAACTTGATGCAGTGAGCATGTTCCTCTCTTATGTCCAGTTCTGGCCTATTTTCATGTTCGTTTCTATCCCACTTCCTTTTTTAAGAGGGGGAAAAAACATCCAAAAGCAGCTTACAAAAACCTAAAATTCTACCATAAAAACTGAACTGGACATGGAGCAAAAAATAACGGAGAAGTGATATAAAATAATCACATTAATAAAAACAGACACCTTAAAATAGCATCCATATTAAAAGGAAACACAGCACAATAAATGTATATACAATGAGTCCTTGGTATCTATAGGGGTTTGGTTCCAGGAACCCCCCGTGGATACCAAAATCCATGGATGCTGAAGTCCCATTAAATGCATAATAAAATTGTTTCCGTTGTATAAAATGACAAAATCAAGGCTTGCTTTTTAGAATTTTGTATATTTTTTAATAGTTTCAAACCATGGATACTTGAATCAATGGATAAAAAAAATCCATGGATACAGAGGACTGACTGTATTAAAAATATTCTGAGATGAGAATGTCTTTAACAAATGGCTGAAAACTAAAAATAAAGGGATTTGGCAGATCTCCATAGGAAGAACATACTATAGTTCCAGTGTAACCATGGGAAAGATATAAATGGGAAATGAAAAATCCCAGGTTTGGGAAGGCTTGGAGATGTTATTGGAAAGCAAAAGATTATTGCTCTTGAAAATCCCAGTTACTAGTTAGGTTGCCAAACACAACAGAGTGTTTAGCTGTATTTTATATTTGTATTAATCAGTTTTTTGTCTGCCAGATGTTGGGGAGTCAGGATGCAAATGTTCTCAGATAAAACAAAGATAATGCAATTCCTGGTTATATACCACAGAATAAAATTTTCTTGAAACCCTTCTTCTGAATTGTTTTTAATTCTGTATGAATTAATTAATCTGTTAATTAATTTAATTAATCTGTTATGTTTTTAAATGATTATTTGTTTTATTCATTTTAGTGTTAGCCTTCTTGGGTTCTCTTATTAGGGGGAAAGGTGGTTTAAAAGTCTAATAAATGTTTGTTTATAGGTAAGGACCCCACCCCCCAAAAATTAAGCTTGGGTTGCTGAGCCCCACTTCAAAAGGATCAACCAAAATTAGCCCACCAATATAGTCAAGCCCCCTCTGGAATTGTCACTCAGAAATGTACTAAAAGATCAAGCACACTCAATACACAAGACAGGCATTGTAGCTGAGCTTTGCCTTGAATAAAGCTGTATGCCATCTATCCTAGGCATGCGTACCTGTGAGTAAACCACACTGAACAATATGAAAGGATTTGTCAGTACACATTGTACTTGTAAAAGAGTTCCTACTTAAGGATTTTTTTAATTATTATTCAGTTGTGTAAAGTTTCAGGTCTTTTTTTATTTTGCCATTGCTTTCACTGCGGCCAGATTGTTATTTGCTTTAGTCGGAGGAGGAGGAGAAGGATTTTGATGCAGTGTATTCTGTGTTTCCACTGTTTTGTAAAAACAATTCTACAAATTGTGGAATGCGATTGATTTAAAACAGCTTCTGTTGTACAAAATGAAGCATCTTGCCCATTGTTAACCCTCCTTAAAAACAGTTCTGGGGGTCCTAGGTATAGAAAAGGGTAATTGTAGTCCAAAACATATGGAGGGCAGCAGGTTTGGTAAAGCTGCCTTAAAGTTTAAGGATACTTCCATACCAGCCCTTTTACCCAGCAGGAAAGGCATATGAAGCTGAAAAGGGTATTGCAGAATATGTTAAGGAAAAGCAAAGCAAATTGCAATAGGAACAGCAAGAGTCAAATGCTATGATATTCATTGAATGCTACATACATTAGCAGGGCCCTCAAACCAAAATTTGGAAAATTACTCGTTTGGAGATCATCTCCCAGAATCCTCTAGCCAATGTGGCAAGTAGCTATACTTCCTGGGTATTCTGGGAGTTCTAGTAAAAAAAAAAGTGATCTTTTCCAAAATTTTCCAAGACATTGAGGAACAGAGACTGAATGAAGGGGAAGTTGGAGCTGGGTCCGCAGCCAGGGTGAGGATTATTCCTTGCAGCAGGTGAATAGAATGTAGTACTAGGTATATCCCTTTCTTTTCTTCTCCCTTCTTTATCATCAAAATACTAATTATTATTATTTTTCCTTCCTTCCTTTGTTACCTCAATGTATGCTGGATTCCAACCTGGTGAGTGTCTTTCTTGAGGTCATTTTTATGGGAGTAACCTTCCTTTAATATAGAGCAATACCAAGAGTCAGGTGTGGGATCAGAAGAGGCAAATGCTTTTGCTTTCTTGGTAGGCATGTAGCTGCAGGGAGGGGGCAAATGAGTGCATTTGCTCCCCCAAATAAGAATTCTACCCCCCCCCCCCCAATTTCCTTTAGTTCCCATATTTCTAGCATTGCATTAACTAAAAACATCAGTCAAGCATTTAGAAATACAGTTTAGACATCCACAGAAAAAGGGCAGAAAAATTTACCAAGTGACTACAAATAATTTTTCTAGGTATTAACAGTTCTCAGTGTCACACTCTCTGCAATGCTAGAAATTTGGGGATTAAAGAAAAAAATCATTTTGGGTGAACAGGATTCTTATTTGGAAACATCTTCATTTTGCTGCCTGCCCCATAGGTGCACCTTTGCCCTCAGTTTCAACAGACACTTTCTTTTCTAAGGGCCAGTCTCTAGAGTCAAAGCATTCCCTTGTCTGATAACTATCCAAACATGCAATGACCAGGGGAAGCAACTGGATCCCATTTTCACATTCCTCTTCATTTCGTTCTCTTCCCCGACAGGTGGCACCCCTCTCTCAGGAGTGGGAGAGGGCTCAGCAGGCAGCAGCCGGAGCATCCTTTGAGAGTGGATTAGATGGTTCAGATGAAGATGAACGCGACCCATTGTTCAGCTCAGCTGACCTGCTTTCTCCCAGTGGGCAGGCTGATGTGCAGACCTTGGCCATAATGCTACAAGAACAGCTGGAAGCCATCAACAAAGAAATCAAGTGAGTTGTCCTGGGCAGACCTACAACAGTTCCATACAAGTCCTTTCATACTCGTGTTACAGTTTCCTCAGAAAACATTCCAAGCTTTCCCCCAATAATTTCCTTCTCATTGCCACAGTCTTTACAAGCATGTCATGGATGCAAGCCTGTCATATGTGTTCCTCCTGTGTTTATCATTGGCATAGTTTACATAGTCAGGAGATTGAGGTGGGAATGAGGAGAGTAGCAGTGAAGTAGAAGGGACTATGCCACATCAGACTGTAGGTGCCATTTTTCATACTCACATCCATGTGACACCCCCTCCCCATAAATTTTGTGATAACTTATGTTCAAGTGGCTATCATAACTTATTCAAAATATTATAGTAAACAACAAAGGGACAGTACTAAAAACATCAGAAATGTTCTTGTAAAGCAGCAGATGGTTGTCCCTATAAATAAATTGAAATAAAAATCTTTTCAGCAGACATTACAGATCGCATTGGAGTTCTCATATGCTGAGAGCACTCTAAAATTATAGACCTATAGAACTAGAATTTCTTAGTGTTTCAGTATTCATTTAAAAAATATCCAGTCTTCATGATTATGGAGATATGTGAAAAAATATCTAGTGCCAAGGATTGAAGCATGTACCGTATGTGCATTTTTCATGTGAGTAGCATTTTCATTAAGTGGGCTAATCATTTTGAAATGTTTTGGTGTTCTGGAGTCTTGCTCCTTTTCTTTCATGTTATACTGCTGTAATGACAACTGGACTTCTGTTTAGGAAAACAGGGAAGTTTGGACAATCTGGAGTGTTATTTTATATTGATATTAATGGATGAGAAGAATACACTAGGCACTAGAGATCAAAGAGGCACTAGGTCAAAATATTCTTTATCGAATATAAGTCCAGATTATTTCAAAATGGCAAAAAACAAGCAAATGGCAAAAATAGTAAAATACCAGAAGTTATATACAATTAAAACAAATTAACCTGAATTGTGAAAAAAAATTCAGATCTACTGCATTTACTGACAGAAGAGTTTTCTGAATGTCAGATTTGGCAAAGGGAAAGTAAAGTTTTTCTTGATCATTTCCAATTACTCATATATGTTTTCTCTTGCTCTCCTTACAAGATTGATTCAGGAGGAGAAAGAATCTACAGAACAGCGGGCAGAGGAAATCGAGAGCCGAGTGACTAGTGCCAGTTTGGATGGATCTCTCGGCCGCTACCGCTCAGGGGCTTCCATTCCTCCCTCTGTCACCAGCTCCACTCTGGCCAGCCCTTCTCCCCCCCAGCAGTGGCCATTCCACTCCCCGCTTGGCGCCCCATAGCCCTGCTCGCGATGGAGAAAAAATGGTGTGTAGTGACTGGGGCTGGGCAGGGAACACTACCTGTGGTAGAGCCTTCACCCTAAAGAGCTGTCAGGGGAGGCAGTGGGGCTTGAAAAACTCCCCCACAGAAATCTTGATGTTATTGTTTTAAAACAAAACAAACACAAATGTCTTATGTCCATCTAACTCAAAATTGTATACTCCAGCCTTCCCCAGCCAGGCACCCTCCAGCCAAGTTGGACTACTGCTTTCATGATGTCTTCCCTGAAGTCCATCATGTCTGAGGGGTGTCTAGTTGGGGAAGGCTAGTGTACTCCTAATTAGCAGGAGCCCTTCAGGAGCTCAGGTGTGGGTCCTTCCCAGCAATTCCACCTGAAATTCTTCAACTAGACATGGCAGGGAAGTTAATTGTACCACTGGATACCAGATACTGATGTAGAAGCATTGGTGATGGGGAGACACTGGCCCAGATTCTAGTGGGCTTTATGGAAGCATTTGGGTGGTTGCTTTAACAAATAAAAGGCTGACCTAGATGGATCCTTGATCTGATCTTACAGAACAGCCCTGGTGTTCATTATGCTATGTTATTACATGGGGTACCTTATTTGTTTGAGTCCAGCTATTGCTTGAATTGTCCCAATATTTCTGGTTCATGAGTATGTGTACACATTGCAGGTGTGGGGTGGAGGTGTCTTTTCACACTCATATCTTCTTTGAGAATGTATAGGACAGGGGTTTATCTTGTTGCCTTTGCTGAACAGCAGAATCAAAACCCCATTCTGAGGCACTTCAGGGATCTATCATTACATCCAAGACATCTCTTCTTCCCTAGTCCCAAGTCTAAGTGCTGGAGAGTGTAATGGTCAGCAGACGTTCTCTACAGAAGCAAAACTGTTGGCTTTCTCACAACAGCACCTCCAACTTGGAGTGCCTGTCCTGTTCAGGGTATTGTTTCTGAAGCAATGCCTTTCCTAGATCAAGACAAATAGTACCAAAAGCCAGGCAAAGTTTTTTGTTTTGTTTTGTTTTGTTTTGTTTTGTTTTGTTTTTTGGACCAGGGCAGAAAATCTTACAAATGCCCCTGCCTATTCCTGAGAGTGAAAATAAAACAATAATAAACCTAGCTTGCATCATATGCCAAATCAATTGCCTAAAGCCTCAGTCTGTCTATCAGCATTAACCTGATTAATCTTGTTACCTTCTAGCACTGCCAGATAACTCTCTCACTGTATTGTTTTGTCCTCCAAGCAGAACCACATTGCCAAGGAAGAAGGGAGAGGGTCTGAGGAAAAGGCCCTGGCACTCTGTGAGCCCCCAGCTCCTTCCACCCCCCGCACAATGCGTCTTGAACGCATGACCCAGGCCTTAGCCCTGCAGGCTGGAAGTTTGGAAGATGGGAGGGATCTGAGAACCAGGTAGGTTGCAAGGGAATGGACAGGACAATGCTGAAGTCATTGGATCTTGTGGGTATACGACAATGCAGAAGTCATTGGATCTTGTGAAGTACAGCCTGAATAGTGGTAATTTACCTTTCTTGTACCTTTTTTTTTCTGACAGGAATAGAATTTATATAGGCCCAATGCAATAGGGTCCCTGAGCATGTGTAGAATATCGCTCCTTCTTGAATGGAGCCAGATTATAGTCCTTTAGCATGGCAATCCAGTTTTGGTTACCCACCAGCAGCTTCTTAGTTACAGAAGATTAATTCAGTTTCTCTTCCACATGACAGTAAAATACTCTTCCTTGTTACTTTTAAATGAATCTTGGCACACCTACACCAAATAATGCCAAACTCTAAGTTTTGCCCTCTATTGCAGTTCAATATATGAACTAAGATTTTTTTTTTGGGGGGGGGGGTGAGTAAAGAAGCAAATTTTTGCCCCATACCTGCTCCAGTAGGGCATACCTACCTGAAAACCAATTATTTGCAGCCAGTCTTTGTAGTTTGGGAGAAAGTTTGGTGGGTTCTAACTCTGCACCACTCCAGGAGTCACAGTTTGTAGTTGGGGGGCTGATTTTGTTTCTCCCAAAAATGTGTGTTTGGGAGTAGGTCCAACAGAGATCTGGAACTACATGAAAATGCCTCTCGAGCTACTTGCAGCCCATTGGCCTGATTTTCCCCCTCTGGGCTAAAGGATTGTGACAAAGACCTTAATGAAAAGGTGGATTTTGAGAGAACAGAAAAGAAAGTTGCCAGTAAAGCAGAGAATGTTGTTGTTGATGTTGAAACACAAAGCAGACAAGGAAAGAAGCAAAATGAATAAGTAAATATGCAATACAGTATAAATACACAATATAGAAAAATTGACATATTGTATAATCCAACCAAAAAGTATTCCATCATAATCAACATGTTGAGAATAACTAAAGAGAACAGAATCAATTAATATATTCCCATTCCAAAAAGAAGTTTCCAGCTTTCCTGAAAGCACTAAACAGCATTTGATTGGCAATTCCATAATAATGTAAAGACCATGATTATATACCTGAGTATATCGTCCCGTAGTTTTTCCGCTGTTTATTAATTACAGATGTATGGTCAATAGCCACACTTTAGCCAATAGCATACAGTCAGCAATCAACATATAAGATATAATGAACTTTTGTTTACTGGAAATGTATAGGGCAGGGGTGGGAATCATGTGGCCCTCTATATGTTGCTGGACTACAACTCCCAGCATTTCTCCTCTGGCGATGCTAAGGCTTCTGGGATGTGAAGTCCAACAACAGACAGAGGGTTGTGTGATTCTTGCACCTACTGTAGGGTGATACTAAGTATGAGTTGAAGTGATGAATCTGGTTGGTGGGATGGGCAGGAAAGGCCTCCTTTCAGAATTGAAAAGGAATCTCCTTGTGAGAGAAAATTGGTCATTTACCAAAAAAAAAATGTTTAATTCTATCTCCACCTCTGATTCCTTTCATTGTAACAGTCTTGGATCAGAAGTCACCAACAGCAGCCAAGATTCCTTACATAAATCCACCAAGAAGAAGAGCATCAAGTCCTCCATTGGACGTCTCTTTGGGAAGAAGGAGAAAGGGAGGCTGGGACAGTTGGGCCGTGAGTCCCCCTCACTTGGTATGCTTTGCCCACCCGCAGCTTCCGCTCTGCTTCTTCTTCCTCCATCACAGCCTCCGCTCCCTATTCTTTCCTTTTAAAAATGATTGTGCTACCGACCCTTGCAGATTCCATCTGATCTTCTAATAAACATCCACCATAGCAATCACTGGAGATAAATCATACTCTTCACACACCAGGAATTCTGGATTTCCACAGCCTCTGATTTTGGTGTCTTCATGGTTTCCTTAGAATTTTTTAAAGTTTCTAGTCCTCCAATTTTTGCCTAGCCTCCCAAATGCAGTAGCTTTCCAGGTATCAGGTGGCCTGGTAAAATGAGCTTCCATTATGGATGCTGTTCTGTAGATCTCTGTCAAACACACACATATATAACATACACATCCGATTTTCTGTACATATTTTAGGAGACAGTTTCTCGGAAGGAGGGTGTTGCTGATATGCAGGGCTGTTAGAGAAGTGAGTTTGGCTGAAAAGGGCTTCATACTGCTTTTTTTCTCTCTAAAAATTCTGGCACAAGGTAGAATGCATCGCATTTTCATACAGCCTCCTTCCATTGGCACATAAGATATGCAAAGGACTCCAGGATTACATGAAGATGAAGAATTAAGTACCACTGGTCCATAGTGCCAGAAGTTAGGAGAGCTCACTGATTTATTGCTCACTTAGGAAACCCTAAAATGATCCAATGAAAGCACAAATATCCAAAGGTTTTCTGTGCCTTATAAGTCCTCTTACCACTCTATCCTCCAATCCTTCTGCTATGCCTGAACTCTCGGAAACATTAATCCTATGCAGACAGTTCACCTAGCATGATTAGAACTTGAGGGGGAATATGAATGGGAAAGCAGCATTGAGTCTGTTGGCTCTGCTTCCTCCAACATGTCCTTGCCTTTGTCACCCCACAGTTTTCCATAGGTTGGAAGATAACGTCTGAAGCAGCAATCCTTCTCTGATGGACTATGCTTCATGTATCATTTTCACTGTGCAGGGGGCTTGCTACATCAGATGAGAAGTCTCCCCACTGGAGAAATAAATTCTCTAATAAAAAGAGGTGGTTAACCGTGGGTCCTGGATATTTTGGACTTCGTCTCCCTGAAGCCCTAGATAACATGACCACTTAGAAGCAATTATAAGAGCAGAAGTCCTAAACATCTGCAGAGCCTAATATCCGTTGACCCTCTTATAATAAATGGGAGAACTTCAGGAATGGGCATCATTAGGTTCATCCTCTCTGTCCCCCACTCCCTCTCACCATCTCTTTCTATTCTAATGGCATGGTAGGAAAGGATTGTCTGCATAGGATTGTCTAGATTGTTAATGAGGTCAAAAAAGCTAATTACATGTCTCTTTCTCTTTTGTTTTGTGCAACCTGCCCGTCTTCCTGAATAGCTGGGACACCATCAGATGAGATGTCACCTGCAGACCCTCTGGGCCTTTCCAAGCTGTCTGGACCAGTGGACAAGGACCGTAGGAACAAAAAGAAGTGAGAAAGGGTGGTGGAGTTATTGGACATGGGTGGGAAGTTGTAGCTGAGTGAATAATATGAAAGGCTGGGAGTGTGAAAAGGCTACTTAGCCCTGGCCCCTGAAAGACTTGGGTACAAATTTCAGTATGGTTTACAACAGTGGTTCTCAAATAGTGGGACAGGACCCACGGGGGGCACAACAATTGCTGAAGCAGGACGCGAGACTTGGAGGCTCTGATCCTTCCTTCTCCTCTTTCCAAACTTTTTTATGTGTAAAATTTACACATGCATTGAGTTAAATATTAAATTTATTTAAACTGTTATAATTTGAACAATGTTATTTCTTTATAAACTGTTTAAAATACAACTATGCATAAATCTGAGAATGAAATATGCACACTAAATAAAAAATTTTTATTCATATACTATGTCGGGGAGGGCACAATGTCCACATGTAGATGTAAAGGGAGGTCCCAAGGGTAAAAAGTTTGAGTGCTACTGGCATACAGAGTTACAAGGCATCACTTGATTAAATCACATGCATTCACAGTACTGCTACCTTCAGTTTCCAACATGCAAAATGGGAATGGCATTTACTGGTTCCTTGGGGCTGTTTTGCAAATGAATATTATGATAAAGATTATAAACTTCACATTTTTAAAACAGCCTCTTTCAATCTAGAATCTACATTGTCTGGGAATGACTATAGTTGTAGTCCAGCACATCTTTAGGACACCACTTTGGGGAAGGCACTTTCACGATTCCTCTTTGCTCGCAAGAAGGCATGAAACCAACAGATGTAATAGTATTGATAAGCAGGGGAGGGAGAAGATGGGAAGGTATAGGATGAGATGAAAGCAGGGACTCTTACTTTTGAATCTCCTTATTTCTTCTTTCCATTTCTGTCTCCTAGGCATGAGCTTTTAGAAGAAGCTTGCCGGCAAGGCTTGCCATTTGCTGCCTGGGATGGGCCCACTGTTGTCTCATGGCTGGAGGTAATGGGGGTGGAAGCAGATTCAGGCTTCTGTTAATAATGTTACCATTAAAATGATTTCCAGAGTGATAGCCATATTAGTCTGTTCCACCACATGTAAGACTCTTGTGGTACTTCTAATAAGGAGAAATGTGTTATGACATGAGCTTTCAAAAGCATGTTCCATGAGAAATTGTTAGTCTTGAAGATACCATGAGAAACATGGCTGTTTTTGCTAAAATGAGGATCAAAGAGGATAGGGCACGCAATGAAGATGCCCACCAAGGGACTGAGAGGTATAAAAGGGCAATGCTTTGAAATGACAATAAATCAGAATTTCCCACCCAGTCTGGCCAGTAGCATTACCCTCCAAAAAGCTGTAGGAAATGGTCCCAGCCCTACTTCAGCAGAAGCTTTTAGGCAAAAAGTAAAGGCGGCTCCACTCATGACATGTCAACAACCCCTCTTTGCTGCTGAGCATATACTCTGCAAGGCAAGACAAAGCAAATAAAACTTGGAAAAGAATCAATTTTTGTCATGTTTAAAGGAAAGGAGGAGAGGGTTAACCTCTCTACCTTCAAACGATGGCCTGAATTTCTTGTTCCTTTTTCAAGAGGTTACTTACTGTTTAAAAAGATAGACCCAGATTTAAATTAGATATATACCATCATGTATAGCAGGTGTGAGAGTCAGCATGCTGTAGTGGTTTGAGCATTGGACTAGGACTCTGTAGACCAGGGTTTAGATCCCCACTCAGCCATGGAAACCCACTGGGTGACATTCTTTTAATCTAAGAGGAAGGCAAAGACAACCCCCATCTGAGCAAATCTTGCCTGTGATAGTTTTGTCTTAGCATCTCCATAGTCAGAAACAACTTGAACGCACACAACAACAACAACATAACAGACTGGGAAACTGTAGCTGCCTTAACCTCCCAGGAAACCTTGAAGGACAGCACATACACCCCTGTAACAATTCAGGTTTTTTCCCCTTAATGTCCCCAAATTCCTTCTAGAAGGTATGGGGGCATTTCCAGCATATCTCCCTGGTCAATTTAGGCCTCAGGAAAGGCCCTTTTTACAGCAGGAAGTGACCAGAAATCACTCCCCCCCCCCCCCCCCAAGGGCTCTCCTGGGCCTGAAATGATTTTTAGGGTGGGGACATGGCGGAAATGCCGCCAACCCCTAGAAGGTGTTTTGGTGCAAAGCAATTGACTCCAGGGGCCTTGGGAATTGCATATCACCCACAGACTTTGCCCACCCCAGTAAACAACAATTCACCAAATTCCAATTTTTGAAAGAGCAAATAGGAGTGTCCCCAATTCAGCGGATATCTTGGAAAGAATTTAAAGTAGGGGAGCTTTTGCCCTCTGTAGTTACTGGCAGCCCAGAGCGAAAGCACTGCACTATTTACTCTGTAAAAAAAAGCATCCATGCCATTTCTAGTTTGATCTTCAGGAAGGCCTTTATTGGGTTTTGCTTGTTCTTCCATTGAAAGAAAAATACTGCATCAATCTGGTTTTAGAGTCAAATGTATCCCATGAAAGCCATACAAATAAAATACTTTGGGCTAGGAGTTAAGAATGGCCCTATACAGGACAGGCAAAATAAAGCTGCTTCAGGTCACTTTGGAGGTATGGTGTTTCAATGATGCATGCATCCTAAGAGTCTGGAAGCTGCACCAAAGCTGCACTCCAGTCCTTAGGACTGGAGCATGGCTTTGGTGCAGCTTCTGGACTCTTAGGATGCATGTATCATTTAAACAGCATACCTCCAAAGTGACGTGAAGCAGCTTTATTTTGGCCTATCTGTATCAGGCCAATGACAACATTTTCAAGTTTTAAAAAAGTAGTTATTGAAGACATTTCCAGTAAAATAATACAGCTCTAAAGAGTGCCCGTGTTCAACAGTACCACACAAGATAAAGTAGATATACTTCTGAGAGGAGTGTGTGAGTCAAATTTAATTGAATGATGACTGGGATCTAATAGTGTATCCTTCCTTCACTTGGGTGTTACAGCATAGCAAACAGAGGACTGTGGAAGTTGTAGCAGAACATACTTGGGCTGCTGGGGAATGCCGTTTTCAGCACTGTGTCTGCTTCATCTCAGGTTTTCTTCCCATTTATTCTGACAGCTGTGGGTTGGCATGCCAGCCTGGTATGTAGCTGCCTGCCGTGCCAATGTCAAGAGTGGTGCCATTATGGCCAACCTGTCAGATACAGAAATCCAGCGGGAAATTGGCATCAGCAACCCCTTGCACCGGCTCAAGCTTCGCCTTGCCATCCAGGAGATGGTGTCACTTACCAGTCCCTCAGCCCCTGCTACATCACGTACAGTAAGTGGGTGGATGGGGTCTGTTTCTTATATTGTCTCCTGCTGGAGGAGTCAAGGCCTCCAGTTCACATCCCAGAAAATCTAGAACGGCTTCTTCCACTTTTTAAAAATACTGATGGACAGCTTTCTCTCCCCCCCCCCCCGCTTCCATTTCCCCTCTTTCTAGTCTACTGGAAACGTGTGGATGACACATGAAGAGATGGAATCTCTCACAGCCACAACAAAGCCAGTAAGTGGAGCTGCTGTTTACAGTGCCATCCCCCATGCCTGTTGAGTTCCCTGTTGTGGCTGTTTCCAGGACCTTGTCTTATGAAAAATTGCCTATGTATATGAGGTTGTGTGGTTGTGCCTGAAAGTTTATGTGCTGTAATATGTCTGTGTCCTATTTTACTGGATTAGCCCTTTTCCTACACAGTCTGATGCTCTCTTTCTCTGTTTCATACTGTTTTTGATTCTCCAAGGGATGGGGTCCACCCTTGCTTCATGAGGATAAGGGTGTCTCAAGGGCACGTAACAATGGTTCTCTGGTTTATTTCTTTTGGGGAGGAAGAACATTATTAACACTAGTACAGTCCAAATCTTGGGGAAGCTATTTATTGTTCTGGCAGTGCTCTATGGTGTTTCCTATCCTGAAACAAGAGTTGACATCATAAGTAATTCAGTATCCCAGAGGCATCTGCTAATCTTTCCTGAGCTGCATTTCCCCCCTTCTATAATCCTTGTATCCTTTGTATCTGAATTTAACCTTGTATCCTTTGTATCTGAACTGGTGCTGATTCTTCAAAAGTGAGGGAGATGAAGCTTGGCTTTCACAAGTAGGAAAATAAGGACATAGGATGTGCAGTATCACTCCACATTGCAGGATGTAGTTTTACCTATTATCCATATAGAATAAATTATGCTAGCTGTCAATGTTTAGTACCTCAGGGGGAAAGATTTTAGTCCAACTCTCTCCCTCTTGTGCTAGATTTCCACTTGCAGGGATATTTCTTTTTTCCCAACAGAAAGAACACATCAACATGTGATCCACTCATTGTCCAAAATAGTACAATCTATTATCTTATTCCTCTCCCTGCCACCAGCAAATTGATCAGTCTGTGACAGGGAAATGTTAATAAGGATATTGAACTACTACTATTGTTCCCATCATCCCTTAGATGGGCTCAGGCTGATGGACGTTACAGTCCAGTAGCATTAGGAGGGACACAGGCTCCTCATCCTACTTTTATGATGAGGTATAAATCCATTAAAGTGATAGAGGTTCTTCCCTTTTACTCTGAGCTCTCTGTGTGTGTAAATAAACTGTCTCTAATCCTGCCTTAACAATTCCTTTCTGCTTTCCTTCCTGCTTCTCATTTAACCTCTACCCAGGAGACAAAAGAAATCAGCTGGGAGCAGGTAGGGGAGGGATTCCCACGCTAGCCCTCTCTTTACTTGCATGCCTCTCTGTGTGTGTATGAATGTGTGTATGAGAAAGAGCTTGAAAAGTACTTTTTGGATTACTCTCTCCAGTGGGCATGGTTGCCAGGATTTTCTCGGTGTCATACTCAAACAAGTGACTCTTCTAAACTCTGGAATGGAAAGGAGGAGTGTCTGTTATCATTATGTTTATGATTTCTGCAAAAGGTAGGAATGGCACAAAAGAATCTGTAATACATTGAGTGAATGGGAACTTTCCCCACCCACTCAACTATACAGATTGTCTTCTTTTATTCCACAACCAGCAAGTCCATTGACATTAATGAGAATCTCTCCTTAGCTCTAAATGATCCCCTATTGTAGAGTTTGTTTGAGGATGTTATATGTGACAATATGGTTGAAAAGAATTGTTAGCACAGGTGTTTGTGATGCTCCATGGGATCAATCTGAGATGGGAGCTTTAGGACAGAGAAAGAAATCTATAAAACTCTTTGTATCTTTGTTTTTCTTTTGTCACTCTCATTGAATCATAGGCACCTGTCTCTTCATTCTTCTGGGTTTCTAGGAGGCCACCTGGGACTGGCAGGGGTAGGATTTTGAAAGAGGGCTGCTTTGCATGTCAGCTCAAAGAAGTGAACAATGGATGCCTACAATGGATGTGTGCTGTACTTTTGGTAAAGGGCAAGGACTGAATTTGCCCTTCATCCCTGTGCTGAGATGCATATGTTTCAAATGCAGATGGAATTTGTCTATCTTGTCACGGCACAAGATTTTTACATTTTCCTTTTCACCACATTTCACCATGTGCAGGAGGAAAGTAAATAAAAGCAATGTGGTTTGCAGTGATTAGGATGTTGGATTGGAACTTGGGAGATCTAGGTTTACATGCCCAATGTGAGCCATGAAACTCACTGGCATTACCTACAAGTTACTCTTTCCCAACCTAGCTAATTTAATTTATAGCCCACCTTTCCCCCCAATATTGGATCTAAGACAGCTTATAGGTTGAAAGAGAATACAACTAAATGATATATATAGTACAAATATTTTAAAAACAATTAAATACATCATTCTATTTGAAATTTAAGCTAAAACATGTTTAAAACATAATAAAAATGCAGCACATCCCATTTAAAGGTCCTTTTGCCACAACCAGTAAAGGGCTTCTCTGAATAAAAAAGACTTTGAATTCCAACAGAAATAGAGCAGAGAGGGGTGCACCTGAACATCTTCCTTAACCTGGGAGCAGCCACTGAGAAGGCTTTTCCTTTATTCTCTTCAAATGTACTAATGATGATGACACTGAGAGCCTTATCGCATGAAAGAAGAACGCCAAAATGGACCAAAGAGAAGTGCTTTCTCCTTCCCTTTCCACATGCCCTCAAAGCAATTCCATTTTCTTCCCGAGAGAGACAGTAATAAAAGCATGTCTTTTGTTAGGTTGCAAAAAAATAAATTTGGCAAAAGGCATTCTTTTAGAACTGTCTTGCTTGGAAAAGAGAATGGAAATGCAACAAAAGCATGTGGAGACGCAAGAAGAAAGCCACTTTTTTCTGGCTCCATCTCAGCTTTCTTTCTTATGCGATAAGGCTGTGAGAGTAAGCCCTCCCCTGGAGATCTTATAACATGGGTAGGCCGTAACCTACCTCACAGGATTGCTGTGAGAATAAAATGAGGAGAAGTAGAACCATGTATGCTGCCTGGAATTCACTGAAGGAAAAGCAGGATATAAATATAAATGTAACTAATAAATAACATATATAAACATATATAAACATGTTAGCCAAGTAAGCTCCATGGCTGAATGGAGGTCTGATCCCAGTGTTAATGAGTTCAAATTCCAAGAGTTAATGGGAGCAATGAAGAGAAGGCAATGTAAAGCAGAGTGCTTAGAGATACATACAAAAAACCTATAGTGAATGGTGAATGTCCAGAAAATGCCAGCCCAGGGCCGGGGGAATAGTAAGAGCTTGATGTGAATTCTATATATGTGATGCATGTTGCTCCCTCTCAGTTTCTGGGTCTACTTTTCTCTGTTTCTACAGATCCTGGCATATGGTGACATGAATCATGAGTGGGTGGGAAATGATTGGTTGCCCAGCTTGGGCTTGCCTCAATACCGCAGCTATTTCATGGAGTCACTAGTGGATGCCCGGATGCTGGACCACCTCAATAAGAAGGAACTGCGGGGCCAGCTCAAGATGGTTGACAGTTTCCACAGGTGAGAGGGACAGAGGGAACTGAGCTAGCTGGATTTCAGGCACATCAAAAATGTAGCATGCAGTGCAATTCTGTGCAGGTTAGCCTAGAAATCCTTCCATATTTATGGGAATTATTTCCAGGTAGGCATGCAAAGTATTGTAAAGAGTGTTGTATGCAAAGATGCCAAAGCTTGGAAGCATTACAGGTATGTAGTGCATTATTTCACTCTGAGGTCAGAACAAGGCACCCAGTGACAGCCACATGGCTGGGTACCTCATTCTGACCTCAGACTGAGTGACCTAGCAGTGGTGCTGGATGTACTGGGTGGCACAGTGGACACATTTCAAATAGCCACCTGGCATTTGAATGGAGGGCTCCAGATCTTCTGAGAACTAAACAGGGAGGTAATTTAATACACTTTAAGAGGGGTATACTCCAGTTCTGGAGGTAAGTGGGCCAGATGTCGCATGGTCTGTTCGCACCAGAGCTGGTGCTTTGCCCGTGCTTCATCTGGTCTCCCCACTGAGAGGACAGAGGGAGGTCATTTTATTTGGCCCATGCAGACAAGGCCCCAGCCATCATGATACATGGTTTTTCATGTTTAACTTGTATTTCTTACAGAGTGAGCCTCCATTATGGGATCATGTGCCTGAAACGTCTTAACTATGACAGGAAGGAATTGGAGAGAAGACGGGAAGAAAGTCAGAACCAAATCAAAGGTAGACAAGCTTACAAATAACTGCTTGCAAACAGCTGGTTAGTTGTGATTAAAACATTTTCCCATTGTTGTTGTATGCCTTCAAGTTGTTTCCAACTTATGGTGATCTTAAGGCAAACTTATTAAGAGGTTTTCTTGGCAAGATTTGTTCATAAAGGGATTTGCCTTTGCCTCTGAGGCTGAGAGAGTGTCACTTGCCCAAGGTCACCCAGTGGGTTTCCATGGCTGAGCAGGGATTCGAACCCTGGTCTAAGTTCAATGCTCAAAATACTATACCACTCTGGCTCTTGTTTTTTCAAATAACTAAGGTATATCTGTACTATACAGTGGACCCTTGTTATACGCTGGGGTTTGGTTCCAAGATCCCCCGTGTATAACAAAATCCGTGTATGCTCAAGTCCCATTACATATAATGACATAGCAAAATGGTGTCCCTTATAAAAAATGGAAAATCAAGGTAAATTTATACTTTTTTGGAACATTTTCAAACCGTGTATGCTTAAATCCGTGTATAAAAAATCCGTGTATAAGAAGGGCCAACTGTATTAATATAGTATAATTAATTCTAACTATTTATTTTCTAAAAATAGTTTTCCAGGCACTAGTGTGGGTGGGAAGCAAGGCCTAGGGCTAGCAACATCTACAAAATTGTGTATTAGGAAAGCAAATAGGGATATTGGTGACATAGCTGAGTCTATCATCTCATCTTCTCTCTCTCATCCCACTCTAGATGTGATGGTTTGGTCCAATGAACGCGTAATGTGCTGGGTACAAATGATTGGGCTGAAAGAGTTTGCCAACAACCTGATTGAGAGTGGTGTGCATGGGGCCCTCCTTGCCCTGGATGACACCTTTGATTGCAACGATTTGGCCCTGCTGCTACAGATCCCTACCCAGAACACACAGGTCAGGAGCAAGCATGGGAAGGGAAGGCTGGTTAAAAGAGGGGTAAGAACCCAGTAGAACATGGCATAGGCCAGGGTAACCTGGTCCCAGGGCTTCCCAAAGAAGAGAAGAAAGGAATCCTTAAGTCTTTCCCATCCTAAGGTGAGAAAAAGAGGGGCTGTACCTTGTTCAGCACCTGTGGAGAATTAGGAGATTGGAAGAAATGGGGTAAGAGACAAGGAGACCAAAAGAACTTGCCTCATTTTTACGTAGGCTCGCCAAATGTTGGAAAAAGAATTTGGGAACCTCGTCACTATGGGAACAGACCGGAGACTAGATGAGGTGAGTCCCGTCCCTGTCCCCATCCCCCCGTTTCCTCCACCCTGCTGTCCAGAATCCCAGCTTTGTGAGGGTTTTTGTAATATCCTGTGTCCAATCCATGCTGCTTTGTGTTCTCCCTCTTAGGATAGTGCCAAGACCTTTAGCCGTTCCCCATCTTGGCGGAAGATGTTCCGGGAAAAGGACCTCCGCGGTGTCAGCCCTGACTCGGCTGAGATGCTGCCAGCCAATTTTCGCACAGCCTCCGTGGCCTCCATTACCTCACCCGGGGTGCAGCTTCGTAAGATGCAACCAGAGGGTATGTGAGACACTGCTGTTGAAAGTCCCCATTAGTGTGCATGGGCTTGTGTTGGTGCAGCTCAGTTTTGACCTGGAACACGAAATGGAAGATTTGTGGTGGGAGGGTGGAGTTGAGTTCATGCTATTTATTTACTCTGTTTTATTCAAATGTCTTCGTTGCAATTTGATATAAGTACTGTCAGGGAGTATTGCTTGATACAAATAAAACTTAACTGGGCAGTAAGGAAATGAGAAGTTTCTTGGTATTAGGAACAGAACTTGAGAAAGTCATCTTTGCTGATATACAGCTGGCCATCCTGACTCCAGATTCTAGGACTTCTTGTCCAAACATGTTAACTTTTTCCATGATTTAGTGAAGAATGTATTTTGGTGGTGGTAGGTATACATTCCCCCATGATTCTTCAGGCTAGGAGGAAAGTAGAATGTTTTTGAGCATGTACAAAGTATCTTTTTCGTTATCCAATTACAATGGGATATGTACATGCAAGCAGTCTTATATCTTGTAAATGTAACCACTATTTGTTATCTGGAAAACAAAGGCTATATTGGTGTCGTGAAGGGCATGGGGAATTTCCACCAGGATAGGATGGTGTGGGAGAAGGATGTTCAGGGTGGAGAGGTTTCATTGTGCCAACACATCCCATGCCCATTCAGCTACCCAAAGAGTGAGTGATCGTGCAAAATACAGTCTTGGAAAACAGGGTTGATATCCATTGTACCTTAGTCGATTCAGGACAGATGACTGGAACCAGATCACACAATGCTTCCGACTGTGGAATTCACTGCTGAAAGATGCAGAGATGACTACCAACTAGAATAGTTTTGGAGGGACAATGGAGACATTAATGGAGAAAGTATCAGTAGCTGTTAGTCTTGATGGCTATATATGTACTATCTTTCTAGCACCAAAGGCAATATGCCTTTACATATCAGCAGATGAGGAGCAGGAGATAGAGGATGTGGTTGTATTAATCCTCTGTAAATGGACTTGCCATTGGCAACTGGTTGACAACAGTGAGAATAGAAAAGCTGGACTAAATAGGCCTTTGGGTTGATCCAGCAGGGATTTTCTTGCTTTATTCCAATCTTTTGAAAACTGAAGAATAAGAGGTTTATGGTCTCTTTGTTTCTTGTTCCTTTCCTTTTCCCATCTTTTTCCAGGGAACTCATTAGGTAGCCAACGGGCAGACAGTATGTCAGTGCGAACGTACTCCTGTTAATGCCAAGACAATGGAGGTTAGTATGTGGTAATAGTATTTTAAAATGGTAATGTTTATTTTTAGCCACTGCTTCAGCACTAGGTGGCCAAAAGACATGGTGCAAAAGAAAAAAAAACTGTCCAAGAAATGATGTAGTCAGTGTTCTCATCACCATTACAGTGTGGTGGTTAGTGTTTGTCTCTGTTACATTTAAAATGAATGTATACCAGCGATAGGGATTTCAGACTCCATATTATCATTTTAATATGGCATGTGTGGTGGTGGAGGATTTGCAAAGAAAAATCAACAGGCAGGATGCTTGACCTGCTTCTTATCCCCAGATATCCTCTGTAACCTCCCCCGCCTCGCATACTTTTAAAAAGTTGTTCTGAAATAGTAAGTGATCCTGGTTGTCGGGAAATAGCTTCTTGGAGGTGGGTGCTGACTGGGAGGAACAATAAAATCCAAACAATCACTAAAAGCCTCAGCACATCAAAAACAAACCTGTCAGGCAAACAAAGAGAAGCACATTTATCGTTCTGTTTCTGCATGATGCCAAAGCACTTTCTTTCTCATCATAAAAGTGTCCCTTTTGCCAAACTGGAAAACCCCTTTGGCAAAAGGGATGTTTTTACACCCTCTCCCACACTTTTACGACTGAAAGAGAATGAAAATCTTGTGACGTTGTGCAGAGACAGAAAGATGAACACATACCAGGTTTGTGTTTAATGCAATAACGCTCTAAGGACCCATGCAGAGATGGTAGTAGCAAACTGACTTTTTCAATCCTGAAATTGTTTAGACAAACACCTGAACACATGTGTCTTAAGTGCACAATATGGCTTTCTTTTTCTATACAGATGCTGTCCTGGTTGTGTCGGGCCACCCTGTCTTGAACAGGAGGGCTCCCCACAGCTGTTGCTGCCGCCGCCACCTCTCTCCTCATCATGTGCTCCAATCTGGGCTGTGGGGAGGAGCTGCCGCCGCCGCCGCCACCACCGCTGCTGCCGCCGCCACTGCTGCTGCTGCTGTAGAGAAGGAATAGGGAGTACATGGGGATGGTAGAGAGAGAAAAAGAGAGGAAAGAGAGCTCCTCCTTGACCCTCCTCCTCGCAGCAGTGGCTTGTGGTCACTGGAGAACTCAAGGGACTCAAGCTAAGGAGGAAGGAGCCCTCCCCAAGCCTGCAGAAGTCGGCCTTCAACTCTGGTGTCTATGTATCGTCGTTCTGGGCTTGGGCATAAGAATGTGAATGAAGCTATACACCCATCCACATCCCTTACCCTCCACCTCACTCCACTTCACTGCAGCCTGTCCTTCCACCTCTTCTCTCTCCACCTCCTGGGCTTGGGTGAGAGGTGGGCATCTCGCCTCACCTTCCTGTTGCCATGGGCTAACTGGCTCATCTGTCTTGACAACCTGTTTCCATTCCTTGCCTTCCTATGAGTGCCAAGTCTTCTGATGGCTCTCCTTCCTCTTCCTCTTCCTCTTTTGCATTGCTGCTACAAAGGTGTACCCTATTTCACCTCATGATAGCCAGAAGGGGGTTAACTGCTTAAAGCCAAGTTCTCTCTGCCTCCATCTCTCTCTCTCTCTCTCTCTCTCTCTCTCAATCTCTTTCAAGCTCTCTCTCAAGTCCTGCCCCCTTCCAGTGCCTCTTCTTCTCGAAAAAATGTGGGGGAGAAAGACGGGAGCAGGTTGGAGTGGGACAGGCTTTTCTCCTTCTGCTCCAAATTCCCAACCCACAATAGGGAATGAGAAGAGAAATGCTGAATAAAGAGCCATGCCCAGACCTGGCAGTGACTTACCCCTTGGAGCCGAACTCCAGAGAGTTCTGAGTTGGGGAGTACTGTCTACACAGCTGCTGCCTTTACTCAGAAGCGGCTGCATTTTGGCACAAATAAGGAATCCTTTTTTTAAAAAAAATAAATAAAAATAAAACAAAAACCAGCCTCCTGCTATCTTCTCTCTGCCCACCATCCATTTCAGGCTCCCTTTTTTCCTTCCAAAGGAAAGAGTCTGGGATTATGACATGAGAAGGTGGCAGGAGAGAGGCGAGGACCCTGGGGAGAATCATCTCCCAACCTCTTTAAATCCCGATGTGAAGCTGCTCCAGTGAACAAATGTTCTGTCTGGTTCTGTGCAAGGACAAAACTGTATCCTGGTGGAGTGTGAAATCTTTTATTTATTTATTTTTCTCTCCCACTGAAAGGGAGCCGGGGATGAGGAATTCAGGTCTGAGACACTCAAACTGGAAGGGGGAGATCTCAGCCTGGAATGGGCAATAGAACTCTGGACTTTTACAATATGGCACACAGACCCCCTCCTCTCCCTCTAAGACTACTGTAACATAAGAGTTGTATTTTCTGTGTATATCTGTGCTGTGGAATCTCGTGTAAATTGAATTTCTTTTTCGACCGCTGTTACAAGTTCTCTGTTAATTTAATAATGTGTCCTGTTCCCCCTCCGCCCCCCCTCCCCCCTGCACGCCCATAATTTTCATTTGATGTTTATATTTTATGCCTTTTTTTAATTTTAATGTTTTTTTTTTCCTGGGGAGGGTGTGCGGGGGTGAGGGGCAAACCAAAGGGGGATGTTTTGCATGAAAGTGGGAGGGGGGAGGAAAAAAATACAAATCTTGACGACAACAACAAATATTTTCTATCAGGAAGATTGTGAGGGGTGAGCGGGAAGCCGAGGCATAGGAAGGAAAACCTCCTGGGTACCTCAGCTCCAGTTCGCCTCAAGGTGATGGGGAAAGGGATGGGCAAAAGCGGAGTGAGTGATAGGAACTGTTGGGGGTTTAAAAAGAAAAGAAAAGAAAAAAAGAAAAAAGTTTTAAAACATTTTCTAGAATCTGCAGACTTTTGTTTAATCCAACAGCAAGCACTGAACGAAGTGGAATGTTGCCTGAGGGTTCTCTCTTTTCCTATGAGACAACACCCATAGTTCACTTTCTCTGTCCAGTCTTTCACCACTCCAGTTTCTTTTGAAGTATTGCTGGACTGAGGTCCAAGGGGAACTGAAATGCCAAGTAAGGTCTGCTCCTCCTGGGACATCCCCCAGACAGCACTTGTTTTCATGCATTGCCAGTGTTGTGCTGGCCTTGTGATTACGCCACTATAACCTTGACATTGGTTCAGTGTTGCCGATGTGAGGGATTTAAGACATTGTTTAAAGCTTTCCAGCTAGCATGATTGAACTATGTGACTTGCACTGACAAAAAGGGAAAAGGAACCCAAGGTAGAGCTTTGTAGCTGTTGTTGGTTCACTTACTCCTTCACATTTGCTTCTACGGGTGTTTCCCAATGAGGCTTTCACTATGCAGTCACTTTGCCTCATGCATGGAATTTTACAAAGGATCCAGAAAACAGTGTCTTGAACCCTTCTGCTATATGCTCTTCCTTCTGTGAGAAAGATTTTGGAGAACACAGTTTTTCAAAGCCTCGGAGTTTTACAAAGCATATTTGCCATTCAGGACTTACTCTGTGCCAAATTTGCAGGAAACACCTTTTTCTTTGCAGAAAATGTTTCTACATGAAAATATTATTTTCTGTTCAAAAAAAGCTTTTTCCTGTGCAGAATTCTGTTTTCTGTGCAAACAGCCATGTGCAAATGTTTGCTTAGAGTAGTATGACATTGTGGTTTGAGTACTGGGCTGTGACTCTGTGTCCAGGGTTTCAATTCCCAGCTCGACCATGAAACCTACAGGTTGCATGCTCTCAGCCTCAGGGGAAGTCACTGGCAAAATGTATCTGAACAAATCTTGCCAAGAAAACCCCATGATAAGATAGCCTTAGGGTCACCATAAGTCGGAAATGACTTGAACACACAAGTCCCAAACAGATTCTCATCAGTCGAGGATTTTTCTTGTTAGATTAAAAATATGTTTTTAATCATTTGTGAATATTTTCAGTAGTGTGCCAGGAAACCATTGTCTCTGCCAATCCATGGTTGATGGACTTGAGTCTGTGGATATATTCCAATTCTGCTGTAGGTTTTTTTTTGTTGTTGTTCAAGGACCACAGTTCTGAGATCTATCTTGGTTGAATAGTGGCAATGGTTTCCTGGCATACTACACACATTATAACACTAGTTAACATGCCAGCCTTATAGGGGTCTCTTGGCCAGTTCATCACATCTCCTTTCTGGTTTCCAACCAGCATCTGGCTACATTCCAATAACTCTCCACCATTCATGTTATTTACTCACCTTGGCTTTAGGCAACATCTTCCCACTTGTCTTTGTTCCAGCAGGAACATTGTTAAAACTGAACATGTCACCTTATCACCATACCCACAGGTTTTGCATTTCTACTGCTATTCTCACACAAAACCTGCTTATATAGGTCTGTTCCTGGACCCCTCCACTCCATGCATCTGAAGAAGTAGACTCAAGTCTATGAAAGCACATGCTACCAGCTTCTGTCTTTGGGTTAGCCTCAAAGGTGTTGCAAGATCCCTTTGCATACTTATCAAGCAGAGTTCACTCTCTGTTTCCTTTTCCAACTATCATTCAGTTCTGCTTTAACTAAGCAGTAGATTACCTCACCTCTGTAATATTTATGTTGCCACCTCTAAAGGCAGTAAACTACTGTCCTGCCTTTTTTACATTATCTCCACCTCAAGAAATAAAAACACATGCTCCCTTTGAAAATAAAATTAGCCTAAATCCAACTTCGAGTTCCAACTAGCGCAGGCCAATTGAATCAATCGGATTTATGTAAGCAGTAGTCTTTCATTCAGCATTTGATTCAGTGGGTCTACACTAGTTGGAATTAGCTATTGGTTTTAAGACATGTTGAATCCAGATACAGTTTTAAAGTAAGTTCATTGATATCAGTGGAATTTAATTGTGGCTAACAAGGGCTAGCCCTACTATTAGAATGAAGGTGGCAGATACTAAGGGGTACAGAATAGCACTGAGCTGTTGTAACACAGGTGTATACAACCATGCAACTCAGCATGCCTAGTGCCCCCTAAGTTAACAACCATTAAGCAGTGTGAAAAACATTGGCCCATTGCAAGTGAAGAAAACTTCAGCTGCCACTCCATTAAATGTCATTCAATACCAAAGTCAGGTTCATCTATGCCATAATATTTTCAGTTTCTATATATGTTTGTGAAAGTTGGACTGTGAAGAATGTTTACAGAAGGGAGATCAACTCATCTGAAATGTGCTGGAGGAGACGTCTGCAAATACCACAGACTGCCAAAAAGACAAATAAATATGCCCTAGAGCAAATCAAGTCTGAGCTCTCTCTAGAAGCCATAATGACTAAACTGAGGCTTATGTACTTTGGACACATCATGAGACAGAACGGCTCTTTGGAAAAGATGATAATACTTTTCAGAGTTGAAGGCATTAGGAAAAGCTGAAGACTATTACAGATGGATTGAGTCCATTAAGGAAATCATGGCTCTGAGTTTCCTTAACAGACTCAGGACCTGTTAATAACAGCATGTCTTGGAGGACTCTCATTCATAGGGCTGCCATAAAGTTGAAGCCAACTTAACTGCAATGAACATCATCAAAACAGTGGAAGATAAATGATTTGGTCTTTCATCTCAGCAAAGTGTCTTGGGCCACATCTATGATTAACTTAAATCCCATTGATCTCAGTGGGACAGTATGATTTAGCCTGGACTGAACCCAACCTTTTTGACTGGATGGTTAGGTAGGGCAGTAATAATTGCCGCTTGAATCATTTGTCTCCCGGATATTCCAGTACTAATGTATTGTCTAGGTCCTGGCCCTATAATAAGGAAGTGAAAAGTGGTTGCCTTAGGCCACAGATGCTGGCAGGCAGCAACAAGGTGTTAGGAGAGTGAGCTGTGTACCACATTCCTTGAAAAAGGCCAGAAGCCTTCAAGTATGGTGGAGGAAGCTGTCCTATTGCCAATCCAGTCGCCTTTTGTACAAGAAGCAAAGTAACTTGGGCCAGGTCTAGCAAAGTTACTGCTGGTTAACCATGAGTGAGTGGGTAGTATGAACACATCCAGCAAGGGACCCACCCAGATAATACCAAAAGGGTATGGAGGCATTCAGTCTGTATAAACTTTTTAAAAGGAACCACCTTGAAATCTCCTATTATATATTGTGGGAGGACCAAAAATAAAGGGACAGGAGTGTGGTTATTCTGTCTTCAGTTTGTTGGCAGTCTGCAGAAGGGAAAGAAGAAGATGAATATGTGGGAGAAGATATGTTTGAGTGAGGTAGGTATGGCCTGCAGAAACATCCTCATAAACAGAGCTTGAAAATATTAGCATTTGTGCCAGTACATTAATATTTTTAAAATGTCAACTCGGCTACATTAAACTGCTGAGAGAAATGTATAAAATGCATTATCTTAGTGCAATATTGTTTTTGGAAGCTGCCTTGGGTCCCGCCCTTGGAGAAAGGCAACATATAAATAAAGTAAATAAATAAATGATCAATGCATTAGTTTTAGTTTTAAATCAATTAAATTAAAATTAATTTCAAATGTCAACCCCATTAAAAAAAAAGAATTAGTACAAAACATTAATTTCATACTGCCTGACTGTTGGGAGGCCCTTTCAATTCTTCTAATAAACAATGTTAAGATAATGTCAGTGTAACTATTAAAATATTAACATCGTAAAATCATGATTGAAAACTTTAACGAACTGAGAGGAAGAAAATTCATTTTTAACCAACAGTTTCCAAGCTTAGTTCATGCGTCCCTTGTCTTTCCAGTTCCTCACTTCATCATAGTAAAGGCTTTAGAGAAAACAGCAGTCATGTCAGAAGAAATTTTTTAATTGTTATTCTCTATTAAAACAAAACAAAGCAATGGCTATAAATTAAGAATAAAAAAGGCAACTGGGGAGGAGGATCACAAAGGAGTGGGAGAGGAGATTTCTTTTACTTCAGCCAAAGCAGAAGAGTCCCAAAACATGAGATCATAAGAAATGAAAAGCTAAAGCTTTGTGTCTTGTTCCAGACTATTCACACAGGGATTGCTTTTTAAAGTGATAGGCTTCCTCACCCCTTGTCATACGGACTCTAGGAGATCAGTGTTCAGATCTCCATTTGACCATGGAAACCCATTGGGTGAACTTGAGTAGTCACCCACTTTCAGCCTTTGAACAAAGAAAACCTCATTACAGGTTCACATTAGGATCACCCGGAATTGGAAATGGCATAAATGCATATATCAACAACTTGAGATTTTGATCTCTGACAGATGTATTTCCCTCTGCCAGTTACTAAAAAGAAAAAACTGCCAGCTTCTATTTCAGCTTCCTTTGTACAACAATGGTAGCAGTAGTTTTCAATTAGATTTAAAGTTGTAAGATGTTACTCTAGGCACGAGGAAAATTCCTTACGTTACTACATTCAATTTGCACATAGGAGGACAGAGCTTCCTATCTTCTGACAGTTAAGAGGAACATCAGATGCAATATGACATGTGCAGTGGAGCAAAGGCACTTGCAGAATGAAGAAAGGAAACATATGGCCCCCCAAGTGTTCAACTGCAGCTCCCATCAGCTCTAGTCTACATGGCAATGATATGTGAAAATGGGACCTGTAGTCCTAACAACAGCTGCAGTGCTCCATTCCTCTCATACCATTATAAAACCAGCTTTTAAGTTTGCAGCACAGGTTGTATTACTTGAGATAATGGCAGATGTTTTAGCTGTGATGGTTTATTATTCTAGGAAGATCTGGTGATCTCTAACTGACTGTTTGGCAGTTTCATAAAAGACTCCATGTCCAGCATTCCTTGGGAGGAAATGACTTCAATCATATTGGGGCTGAAGCAGTTTTAGGTTTGCAGTGCAACTTAAAAGCTTGTTCATACAGGCATATCTATCCTTTGATGATAGCAGTTACCAAGTATGTGCTCCTGTGTATGAATGGTCATGGCTCAAATTAAACTATCCTAAGGTGTAAAACAAATGAAGTCAGTTCAGAATTCAGCAGCAAGTCACCGAAAGATGTAAAATCATATGGTACAAATTAACTCAGCCTGGAACTCTCAAGTTTTGTTGGGTTATAACTCCCATAAATGGGATGACGGCACTTGCACATATTTAGTCTATGAAACGTGATGTGCTGCTTTCCATTTAAAGTTTCCCAAAGGGGTTGTAGGCCAAACAATATCTAGGGATCTGACAGATGTGAGAAGTAGACCTATCCCTCAGAAACAAGCCACAAATGTGATTAAGCTTGTAGTAATTCAGCGGCTGGGGAAACGTAGAGCACAGAGGTGTTAGGTAAGGCCTACAGTATCCCTTGCCCCAAGGTGGATTAGTTCAGTAAAATGTGGATTTTTCTCCTTGCCCAACAGGTCCTGGCCTGCATGGAAGGGCCTTTCTACTAAGCTATAAGGATCAAATACACAAGACTTGAGTTCTGTGATTCTTCCTATCAATGGAGGGTTTTCTTTTGAAGGAAACAAAGGTGCTGGAAGTTGAAACCGTAAGCGTGTGGAGGAAATAACTGGACTATTAAAATCTTTCAAAATCACTCCTCCACCAAGGTTTCTTTCTTACCAGCTGTGAAAGATATAGGCAGACTTGGAAAAATTACTTTTCTGGACTACCAGAATGCTTAGCTGGTGGGTTCTGGGAGTTTATGTACAATTTTTAAAAACTTTTTCAAACTTGGTAAGGGGGCCCTTTATCTTTTGTCCCAGGAAGGGAAAAAATGGGGAGTAGAGCTTTAAGAGTACAGGGGAGGGAATAAAACTATTAGGAAGAAAAATCATGGAACTGCTCATCTGGTGCTGTTTGTCCCTAAAGGTCAAGGATTGCTGTTCCTTTCCTTTTAGGTTTTCTCCTCTCCAGGGAGGGGTGCTTCAGTGCTCTTGCTGCTCAAAAATGGTGGCAATTGTCCTGAAAGAGAAAGAGAAGAAAAGTGTTGCTGTTGTCCGTTTCCCACCGAGGACCAATACAGATGGCCCTAAAGGGACGGCTTGATGCTACCTCTTTGATCGCCGGATCGAGGCCGCAGCAACCACACGCTGTGGCCCTGATTCAGCATTTTTAATTGAATGCAAACTACTTTTTCACTTTGAACTTAGTCTGCAGCAGATGAAATAAACTGGAGGGAAAATGAGAAAGTGAGAGGAGGAGAGAAGTTGGAACGTTTTAAAAGCAACTGAAAAAGTGGGATGACAGAAGATTAATTGCGACTGTCTCTGACAAATTGGGAGAGTCGAAGTGTTTGTTTTTACAATAGTGGACTCAGTGTTTTGTTAATTTCTTGTCATATTTGTAATTGTCCATTTCTCTAAAAGGAAGTTGGAGAGTATATAAAATAAGGATGGAACATATGGAATTCCCAGGCACTGTCTCTTCTAAACATCTATTTCTTCTAAAGCTGGATATTTTGTAAAATCTTCATATTATTTCCATTTTACAGAACTGGGAAATGCCAAATTTATTCTATTTTGCCTAGACTGTTCTTGGCTGAATCAGAGATGTAGCCATGATTTTAGGAAGGGGGGGAAGGGGCTTGGGCACGGCAGCACAGCAGCATGCACCATTCATTTTTCTAATGGAAGGGGGGTCCGGACCCCAAGGACCCCCCCAGGCTACGTCCCTGGCTGAATAAGAGTAAAATGGAAGGCTTAGGTCCACAATGTACACTTCTGCTGGGTCTTAACTGTCCTCCCTCAAAACTGCAGGACTAGGGAGAGGTAGTATTTGGAGTTCTGGCTCAACCTATTCCTAGAATTAGACACTGAAAGTGTGTGGAGGTGAGAGGCGGCAATACTTACTGAAATAAAGCTCCTGATAATTCATCTACGATGCTCCCTGTAGAACAAAAAGATAGAACAAATCAATTTTTTGTTATTTCAATGGCATTTTACTCTCTGCTTTGCTCTGCACTGACATCTTCCCATTAAAACAAGATTTCTGAAGCTCCTATGTTCTATTTTTGCTAGTTTAATCCCTGCTAAATGTTTAAAAAGGCTATCTGGGGAATTTGGGGAACTGTAGTCATTGAATCATAGAGTTGAAAGGAGCCACAAGAGATCTAATCCAGTACTGTACTCTGCCCTGCAGGAATACACAGCTATATCATACTTGAAAGATGCCCATCTAGCCTCTGTTTATAGAATGCCAAAGATGGAGAGTCTACCCGTTCTCACACAAGGCAATCTATTCCACTGTCAAACAGCTCTTAACAGCAAACCAGTTCTTCCTTATGTGGAATTTCTTTTATTTAAATTTTTATCCATTGGTTCATGTTCTAATCTGTGGAGCAGCAGAAAACAAGCTCGCTCCAGCTCCACATGATATCCTTTCAGGCATGTAAAGATGATTATCATGTTACCTTTCAGTCTTTTCTAAGCTAAACATGCCCAGCTCCCTCAGCCATTCCTCGCATGGCTTGGTTTCCAAACATTGGATCTTCCTGGTTACCCTTCTCTGGACACATTTCAGCTTGTTGATACCCTTCTTGAACTTTGCCCAGAAATGGACAAAGTATTCCAAGTGAGATTTGATCAAAGCTTTCCAAAAAATAAAGTTTCCAAGCACTGGACATACCCACCTTGTTTAAGAAATACAGAGTGGCATTGATTTGGATTTTAATCCTATTTTTTCACAATCCCCTTGGGGAGAGTAGGCAGAAACATATCCTCCAATGTTTCTGATGCAAGCTAGGACCCATGTGACCAAGTTATCAAGATGACAAAAGTTATTAATGAAGAAAAACAGGAAAGCCAGGAGAGGTTGCAGCAGTTTGCTTGTGCCTGAGTCCACAAAGAGGGCAAGATTCTATCCTCTTCTCTCTTCTCCTCAGCGCTGAGTTAATTGAATGCAAACTACTTTTGCATTTTGAATTCAGTTTGCAGTGAATGGAATAAATCAGGACAAAGGGGGAAAGAGAGAGAAACTGGGACATTTTAAAAGCAGCTTAAAAATGGGAGGACAAATGATTAATTGAAGTTGTCCCTGCCATATTGGGACAGTTGGAGAGTGTGCAGCTACATGGTGAATCAGCCAAGGTCTGAAGAATTTGGAGACCCTGGCATAGATATGAATTCAGGTTCCCACCTCCCTGCAATCCTAGTCTGAAACTCAGTCCCCTAAGGGTGAGCAACTGTGGCTGTGGGGATGATATTAGACTACAATTCCCATCAACCCTAGCCAAAATAATCAATGACAACTACAAGTGATGTTGGGAACTGCAGTACAATTAATGCCTGAAGGCCCTCTGCCTCAAACCATGAAGGGGTCATCTACTCACCTGGTGCACAGGCTGTTTCACACACAGGGCAAATGTAACAGAAATGACAATACTGCAAGGAGAGAAACAAAGCAGTGGAAGTTTAGCATAAGAAACCAACAAGGCATTGTTGTGGTTAATAGGATTAAAAAAACAAGACTATCAAGTTTTTGCATGGGAATGGAAGGGAAGCGTAGTGGGGAAACTTGCAAGACCAACCTGACAGCTTGTACAGTATTCACTGCTGTCTCCTTCTTTACAAGGACATTTGTCACATTCATCACAATGCTGAAAAGAAAAAGAGAAGCAAGAAAATGAAAGGATATCTTAGCAGGAAGATAAGTAGGGAATACAGAAACCATTTCCCCTTCACATGCATGCCACAACAAAATCACACTGCATGCCCAAAGCTGCCTTATACTGAGCCAGACCATTGGTCCATGAAGTTCAACCCAGCCTTCTTCAGCTGGTGATCTCCAAATATGTTGCACTAAAGCCCACCATTTCCAGCCAGCATAACCATTTGCCATGGAGATGTGGCCCAAAGCACCAGAAAGATAGCAAGTTGGCCAAGGTTAGTCTACACTAACTGGCTGTGACTCTCTGGTGTTTCTCACAGATGAGACATTTCCCATCTCTGTCCAGTGGTGATTCAAAGGATTCAACCTTAGGACCATCTGCGTGCAAAGCATGTGCTTGTTATTGAAATATGGCCCTTCTCTGATACTGTGTGATCCCTGGGCACATGGCCCATTCTTCCACTGTCTTGCAAACACTTACCCGAATCCCCCCGATAATGTTAGCATAACTCATTCTGTCCTGTAGTTTCCAGGCTGTAACCCAAAGTCGTCTTGTCCCTTTCAAAATTCTGGATTGTCAGATCACAACACCTCCTCTAAACTGAAGGGCCTAGTCTTCTATCCTTCTGCTGTCATTGTTTTGTTTTGCTTCTTCTATACTAGCTATAGCACAGCAGAGGGCAACTGCAAACCTTCAAATGTTATTAGCTGACAACTTACAGTAGGCACAGCCAGCCAGACTAGCCATTATTGAGGGCTTAATGGAGGCAGAAATCAAAAACTATTTAGACGGCCACAGTTGCTCTCTCCTGGTGTAACATGGAAGATACCCAGTAGTAGAGATCATTTCTTGGGGAAGAGGATATCATGGCAAGATTAAATAACATAATGATAAGAAAATGTCTTTCTCCAGCAAGAATAGTGCCGTTCCAAGATGATTTGGGTCCACAGATGGGTTAGACTACAAATCCCATAATCTCAGATAATTAGATGGGCTTGATATGGTTTGTAGGACTTAGAATTCAATATCATCTGAGAACCCAAGGTTGGAAGTTATTCTTCACAACTCCACCCAGATACAGCCAAATCCAGTGCCACCAAATGAATGGACTATATAATTATGTGATAACTATCCACACATAAGAAGTTGCAAGTACTTCTTTCAGACATTAATATAACAGGTTCAGGAGGAATGTTGCAATGTGGCAACTAACTGCAGGAGAAGATGCAGCTGCCATGATATACCCAACACCCCAACACCAGTCTTCTTTCCCACCAATCTCTTTTTGGACAATTGAGGAGTACTTGCTGTTGTGTGTCTTCAAATCATTTCTGACTTATGATGACCTTACCATGGGGTTTTCTTGGCTGGATTTGTTCAGTAGGGGTTTCCGCTGCCTTTCTCTAAGGCTGAGAGAGTATGACTTAGCCAAGGTCACCCAATGGGTTTCCATGGCAAAGAAGGGATTTGAACCCTGGTCTCCAAACTCATAGTTCAAACCACTACATCATAGGTCAACAAGCTACACTATACAGATAGGTGAACATCTTTAAAAGTGAGGAGTGGGACTTTAATTCTCATATTTTTACTCTATTCTGCTCATGCCTTGAAATTTTCAGAGGAGATCATTCTCCAGATCTCCTGGACTGCAATGTGTGTCTCTGAAAATGAATCTATTTTCTGTACCGGGGTCCCAATTTTGGAATGGCCTTCTGGATAGATACATTTCGTGCTGACTCTTGATTCTTTTAGGGCCTTCAATGTTTGCCCTTGAATATTTATCTGTATTTTGAAGAAAGTGTTATAATATTTCAACTGTAAATCTAAATTAATTTTAGATTGACTTGTCCTCCCCACTTCATTTTGTGCTTTTTTTTAATTTTAGTTACACTGTTTTTATAATCTTATGTGCATCGTAATGGGATGTCTTTGGTGACAAAGGAGTGGAATAGAATTTTTTTTAATGAATGTATAAATAGGAGAGAGAAGAAACAAACCAAAGAGGCTAGTGGAGGAATAAAGTAAGAGGCAGAAAGGGGTTCAGCCTCTTCCATTTCATTGCAGAATTTGCTTGGGGGAGGACATGTGTTAAACTGCAGTATTTCTACAGTGTAGATGAACCTACTGTGAAAGTGTTTCCTCCCATTTCCATTTCCAGCTCCTTCTAACTGGACTCTCACGCATTTCACAAACACAGCAAAGGGGGATCTTCAGTATATAAAGAGTCTTCCTTTCATGTCATCAGCAGACTAAATATTTATAGCTATCTATATATAAAGCTAGATTCTACCAGCATGGTGCAGTAGCTTGAGTGTTTGGACTAAGATTCCAGGGTTCAAATCTCCACTTTGCAAATGAAAACCATGGGCAAGTCACACCTTCACAGCTTCAAGTGGAAGGCAAAAGCAAATTTCCTCTGATTAAGTCTTGCCAAGATAATCATATGGGAAAGTCACCACAGGTCAGTCAGTGTAAAGTCACACAACAACCACAACAACAAATATATGAAGCTGCCTTATATTGAGGTAGCAGGCAGCAACTACATTTCCATACCACTTCATACTAAACTAAGCAATCTCTAAGCAATTTATAACATGTAAACTAATTGCCCACAACAAGCTGGGTACTCATTTTAGCAACATCAGTAGGATGCCAGGCTGAGTCAACCCTGGAGCCCCTAGCTGGAAGTGAACTCATACTCCTGTAGCTGTGAGTGGCTGCAGTACCAGCATTTGCCTACTGCACTATCAGGCCTCCCTGGTAGTTGTATTGTTCCATCTAGCACAGTATTGTCTGTTCTGGCTGGCAGTAGCTCTCTGGGGTCTCATGTAGGAACCCTCAGGTAGTGAGTCCTTTCCATCAGTTGTTACCTTATCCTTTTAAAGTGTGGACACCAGGAACTAAACTAAATACCACTGAACTACAGGCTCTGCTTACCATCTTGAAAGGAGAAGAACAAATTTGAGAGACAGTTATGTAGCCCGATCCCATCAGGCAAAAAAAGCAGCTTCTATGGAGTTTTCAACAATGGGCATATCTCTACCCTACCAAAGCATATCTATTTGATATCATTTGGGAGTCATGGGCTACATAGCAGCCCTGGTGGCACAGTGGTTAAATGCCTGTCCTGCAGCCACTTACTCAAAACCACAAGGTTGCAAGTTCAAGACCAGCAAAAGGGCTCAAGCTTGACTCACGCTTGCATCCTTCCAAGGTTGCTAAAATGAGGACCCAGATTGTTGGGGGCAAATTAGCTTACAGTTGTAAACCGCTTAGACACTGCTTAGGCCAGGGGTAGGCAACCTGTGGCCCGCGGGCCGGATGCGGCCCAGCAAGGCCTTGGGACTGGCCCCAGCCTGGTCCTGTTGCCGATTGCCGCCGGAGCCTTTGGCCTCTCGCGTGAGGGCATGGGGCCTTTGGCCTATCAGGAGGAGGTGGACAAGGGGAGGCAAGCAGCAGGCAAGGGGCGCAAGTGGCGGGCAAGGGGGGCAATTGTCTATAGAAGCCTCCAAAACATGCATTTATATTAACATTTTTTTTTAAATCAGCAAATTTTTTTGCGTGTCCTCCATTTTTTAAAAAAAGTGTCCTCCATTTGAAAATTTTGTCCCACTTTTGTCCCGGTTTATTTATTTATTTAATTCTTTTAAAATTTATTTATTTATTTATTTATTTATTGGCTTTGGCCCCCCAGTTGTCTGAGGGACAGCAACCCGGCCCCCGGCTCAAAAAGGTTGCCTACCCCTGGCTTAGGCGGTATGAAGCGGTATATAAATGAAGCTTGTTTGTTACATCTGCACTGAAGAAATAATCCAGTTTGACACCACTTTAACTGGCCTGGCTCAATGCTATGGAATTCTAGGAACGATCGTTTTATGAGACCTTTAGCCTTTTCCATTAGAGAGCTCTGATGCCACAATAAATTACAAATCCCAGGATTCCCTAGCACTGAGCTATGGCAAAGTGGTGCCAACCTGGATTATTTCTGCAGCACAGATGCAGCCTTGGTTTCTTGCATATAAATCCAAGAATAATGCTGACAGTTACCTAATCCAGGTGAGGGCAAAGTGTGGCTTTCCAGATGCCATTGGGCAGTGCCTCTCATCAGCCCTAGCCAGCAGAGCCAGTGATGAGAGATGCTAAGATTTACGTTCTGACAATGTCTGAAGGCTGAAATTTGCCTTCTCCTATCCCAGTCTTATGGATTCCTAGCTGCTGCACTGCATACCCTCCACCATTTCACAGATGAAAACCAGGCCGAGCAACATCAGAGCATGGTCAAGACTCATTAATGAAGATGAGCAGAAAAGCTAGGAAAGGCTACAGCAGTTTGCTTTTGCCTTAGTCTACAGAGAAGGAATGAACTCTAACCATTTCTCTACCTCTTCCCCCACTGAGACTTGATACAAACTACTTTTGCATCTCAACTCAGTTTGCAGCAACTGAAGTCCACTGATGACAAAGGGGGAAATAAGGCGAAAGAGAAACTGGAACATTTTAAATTCAGCTGAAAAAGTGGGATGACAGAGAATTAATTGGAACTGTCCCTGCCAAATCGGGGCAGTTAGAGGGTATGTCCACTGTGTCCCATCAGTCAGGGCAGTACATTTTTTGAGGATGTAAGAGATGTACTTCTCTGTGGCATTCCAGTGAAAGGAAAGGAAAGGAAAATATTGTATAACTGGGAGCATTCCAGATCTCAGTATTTTCATATTTACTTAAAAACAACACTACAGCACCCAAATGAGATTGCTGCCTGCATGTTTTCCCCAGTGGAACAGTAGCAAGTTCAGATGTGGGGACAATTTAGACTGGAAAGGTAGTATAAGACGGGGGTAGTTAAATATGTCCTGCCCAACAAAGCTTGGAAACAATAGATTTTTGGACTAAAATTCTTAGAATTCCCCCAGAATAGTCACTGGTTTGGATTAGGTATCCCAGACTCTTCCAACCAATATGGTAATTATCCATAGTGGCTGGAGGATTCTAGAAGCTGTAGTCCAAAAAAAGGAACTTTTCCAGGCCCTGTTCACCCAGCACCACTGATCCAATCCAATGTATTTCCACCCAGGCTGTTTTTAAATAAACATCAAAACACTGGGATATCTGATCACAGATCTCTCTCATGGGTATTTTGGCCCTGACAATTTATATAAACTAGGACTGAAAGGAGAGTAACATGGTGGAACACAGGGGGAACTTGATGTGAGAATGCCCAGAGTAAGCATACTCAAATTGCAGTAAGTTGCACAGAATGAAGCAGGCTCTCACCAAAAACAGAACTATGAATGAAGACAGACAGAGATAGAAGCCAGACGAAGACATAAAGGCAGATTCCTCTTTCTTCTTCAAGAACACAAACAAAATAAGGGAGGTGAAAGATGCACCATATAACATTTTAAAAGCAGGTAGCAGTTTATCTCATCATCAAAGGTGATGAGGAGGAAGAAAACTTTGCCTTGCTCTGGAGAGGGCAGTGGGAAGATACACCTAATGCATTATTCTACATGACTGAGATTTGGCACGACTGTGAGGAAGATGCAAAACATATAGCAAGAGACCCTCACTTTTAATAAATTGTTCCACCAGTCCAAGTCCGCACACAGTACAGTACAGAGCAGGTATGCATGCAAGCTTGCAGGTGTGCTCCTTCATTACCTTGCAGAAGGCACAGTAGTGGCAAACAGAGCCTGCCTCATAGTCACCATCTTCATCCTCATCTTCTTCATCTTCTTCTTCAATGGAAAAGAGAAACACGGATATGGCTATCTAGTCCCTCCTAGTTTATCTTGGTAGGAAAGGGAAGAAGTCCAGAGGGCCTTTGGATTCCCAGTGGGCACTGGGGCCTAGTGAGCTGGTGCTTGAGAAGAAGAGGGGATACCCCACCTTTCCAAATGAGGAGAGGAAGGGTATTTGATTTGGAGGAAGTCAGAGAGCCACCCAAGTTGGGGGAAACTAGGAAGTGAATTTGAGAGCCAGGGTTGTTTAAAAGTGGGGAACCAAAGCCATTGGAGGCTACGGTTTGCGGTCCCCTGAGACATTTGTGAAAAACTGCAGGCCAGGGCACTGGAGAGTGGGATAGAAAGTTTGGTTTCTTGTTTGCCCTGGCTCATCAGTTTTCCTAACAACATCATCATCATCATCAATAACAACAACAACAAAATGGACCCACCACATCTCCCATCCCAACCCTTGCCTTATTCTCACCTTCTTCTCCTTCATGGTGTTTCTTGGACTTTTCATGTTTGTGATGCTTTTCTTTGTGTCCTTCATGTTCATGTTCATCTTCTTCCTTAGAAGCACTTTCATCAGACTCTTCTTCATTATCACCAGGATGATGGTGATGGTGGTGATGATGGTGCTTTTTGTCTTCCTCTCCTTCATCATGGTGATGATGGCCACCATGATGATGGTGTCCATGGGACTCCTTCTCCTCCTCATCATCATCATCGTCATCGTCGTCGTCGTCGTCGTCGTCATCATCATCATTACCATCATGGTAATGATGGTGATGCCTGGTGTGCTCTTCTTCATCACTGTCATCGTCGTCGTCATCATCATCATCATTATCATCATGGTGACGATGGTGGTGATCATGATGGTGATGGTGTTCATCCTCATCTTCTTCATCATCGTCATCATGGTGATGATGGTGGTGGATACCATGATGTTCATGATGTTGGTGATGTTCATCCTCATCGTCGTCATCATCATCGTCGTCATCATCATCATCATGGTGGTGGTGATGTTCACTATGATGCTCATGATGATGGTGGTGATGTTGGTCCTCCTGCTCATCGTCGTCGTCGTCATCATCGTGGTGGTGGTGGTGGTGATGGCTGCTATGATGTTCATGATGATGATGATGATGATGATGTTCACTTTGGCCAGTGTCACTTCCATCATCACCATGGTGATCATGGTGGTGGTGGTGATGCTCCTTCTCATCATCTTTGTGGGAATGATGGCCTTCTTGGTGATGTCCATGATGCTGAGTGGCCTGGGAGAGATCATCATCATCATCACCATCCTCATCATTGTCACTCTGCTGACTATGATGCCCATGGTGGTGGTGTTCCTTGTGATGATGGTATTCATCCTCATGGTGATGGTGCTCTACTTTGCCATGGTCATGGTGGTGGTGCTCCTGTTCCTGTCCCTGTACTTTAGGGAGCTGGAATGAGCAGAGAAGGACGAGAAGGAGGCCCAGAATCCAGGCCTTCCAGGAAGCCATATGTACAGCTTCCACCCAGAAGTTTTGGTAGAAGTCCCACTAAAGGCAACTCAAAAGGGAACACAAGACGAAACCCTCAATAGATGCAACTAGGAAAGTCAGACAAGGAGAACTAAGGGGGTAGAAACACTTCCCAGCTTGGGTTTTGTGTGAGCGACGTCTACAGCTGGCCTAGATTAGCCTTTCAGCCCCAGCCAATGTCTGCCTGACCCAGCCTCCAAGACAGATGAGAAAACCAAACCATGGGCCCTACCATGCCCTTATATGAGGTGACCAGGATAGAGAGGGTGGAGAATCGGGGAACGGGAGCTACACTGCTTGCAATGCCGCCAGGCTATAATTAGCTCTTAGGAGCAACTGCATCTCACTCACTCTCAGTGACAGAGATGTCAGCAGGGTTTCAGAGCAGGGAGAAATCTGAGCCAGGACTGCTGGGTTCTCTGGGAAAGAGAGGGCTGTGTTTGGGGAAACTAGAAGCTCAAAATCCAGGTTACTTTAGTGTCTAGTGGTTAGAGAAGGGGGGCCCTGAACAAAAAGTAAGACCTAGTGAGTGTAGGGTTTGTGTGTGTATATTGTTAAGTCATACAGAACACAGGTTTAGCAGAAAGAGGGGCAAAGAATGACACAAATTGCTCATTAAACAAAAAAACCCTAAATGACCATTAATTATTTGTAACTGCTATCTAATTTGTTTTGTTTGCATTGCTTTTTGTGTGTATATGTGCCTTCAAATCATTTGTCAACTTATGGCAACCCCATGAATTTCATGGAGTTTCTTATGCAAGCAATACTCAGAAGTAGTTTTGCCAATTCCTTCCTCTGAAAATATCCCACAGCAGCTTTGCTTTTTAGCGCAGCCTAAATGAGCCAAGAAAGCCTCCGTAGGTTTGTCATAAGAAATTACATGAAGGTGCACAACAACAATAACAAAAATACTATAAAGCCATGCATGTATTGAAATGAATCATGGTAAGTATCTCACCAAGATGTATTTTTATTTTTCAAGAGAAACAGTAATACTACTTGTGTGAAAACAGTTAGCAGAAGTGCCCATGATGAAAAACACAAACTCAAGTTTCATTAATAATTTAAAAGAGGCAAAATTGATGAATAAGAAAAGCTTTGGGAAAACCAGTATGGTATAACAGGGTGTTGGACTAGAACTTAAAAGATCTGGATTCTTTCCACTACCATGCCATGTGAGGCTACTGAGCCAGTGTCTGCCTGTCTCTCATTTGTTCAGCATGGCCTACCTGAAAGGGCTATTATAAGGATAATGTGGGAAGGAGAAGCACCATGTACATTTCCTTGTACTAAGGAACTCAGTGGGACCTCAGTATCCGCAGACTTGCCATCAGCAGACTTGAGCATCTGTGGACAGCAAGCCGACATTGTCCCCAATGGCTGCACGAATTGCCACTGAGGACAATGCAGGCCTGAGCATCTGCAAATATTGGTATCTATATGAGGGGAGTCCAAAACAGATCGCCCATGGATACCAAGGGCCCACTGTAATTCTAATAAAACCACAAAATGTAAGACAATCACAAAAAATGTAGGATATTACCAAATAAAAGCTAAAAACACTCATATAAATATAAATTCATGCTTCTTAGTCACACTCAAAATGGAGGGCATTTTGAAAATCCTCCTGGACAGAAAGCTTAAATGTAGGACATGTCCTGGAAAAGGAGGATGTCTGGTCAACCTGTGTAGGGAACACAATTTACAGCAGTGTCAGGAATGTGCTGATGGATCTCAGTAGCTGAAACCAAATCCATGGAGTTGGTGGAGATCTATAAATACCTGGGTAGCAGAAGCCTAAATGTTTCCTGATGGTGTCCTGTTCTCTTCAAAATGGCAGTGCATGATTAGAGCTTGGAAATTTTACTTTTTTGTATTACAATTTACAAATCCCAAATTTCCCACTCAGGTTCGTTTAGGAATTTTGAGTGCTAGAGCATTAGTAGAACACTAATTTCTAAAATAATATTAAAACATTGGTAGAATCAATAAATTAATCAATTAAAAACAATTAATTAGAAACCAAGATCCAAAGTGTGGGAATCATTATCAGGCCAACCAAAAAGAAGATACATACATATAAGCATAAGGCCTTTGCACCCCTTCTTCAGACATGATCCTACAAAAAAGGAGGGATGTGAGAGAGGGGTGTGCCTGAAAGAGAGTTTGTCATAAATGTATTAAATGTAATGGTAGAGGGCGAATCCTCAGATTCTCACATCATCAAGTATTACGGTAGGTTTCATTTCCATACTGAATAAACCTCAAGCAGGGATCTTTGAACTTTTGAGGGGGGCAAGGCAGGTTGTTATTAATTTTGCCTACGCATGGGTACATGCGGGGGGGGGGGTTTGAATTATTTTCTCCATTTGTTACCATTCAAACATCCTTACATATGAAAACTCTTATAAGCACAGTGTGTATGTAGAAGTGCCCTGCATCTTTTCAGTGTCACTTACTCTCAAGTAAGGATGCACAGGCTAGATTGAGGGCAATTTTTATTATTTCTGGGAAGGCTGAATGACAATCACTCTCTTTATATTTGCATTCAAAGGGATATGGTAGCACCTTTGAGGCAAGCTGAAAGAAGTTTGTAGCATAAGTTTTTGTAGACTGAGTCTGTTTCATCAACCGAGAAGCATGGTCAGGAGATAGTGTTTGCAGTGAATTTGCAAGTGGCTTGTGATGCTATCGACTTCCGTTTATGCTTCTCTGTAGCCTTGGGCTGTCTTAGCTGAGGTCAAGAGAGCCCAAAGCAGTGGACAAGGAAGGGCGGGAGACAGCAGTGGAAATGAGTTGCTGCCGCCTGGCACCCCATCCCCAACTCCATGCATGGCTGCACCCAGCAAGCCACACCGCAGCCTCCTGTTTGTGTTTCTCTGTATCCTTGGGCTGGCTTGGCCCAAGGCAGTGGGAAATCATGAACAAGCAGGGGGACTGGATGTCCTCCTATTCCTGGACATGTCCTACATTTCAACCTTTTATCCAGAAGGAATTCCAAAATGTCCTCCATTTTTACACCAGGTGTGGATCATTTTTTAACACCCCCACTCCCCAGGGCTGGGGATGGGTGATATTAACAAAGATATGTTCTTCAGAATAAATATGATTGACTACATAATAAAATACAGTATACGTATCATATCTACTCAACTAGCCGGGCGGGGGGTTCTTGGGGTCTGGACCCCCCCCCCCCCTCCCGTTAAATAAAAGGAATGGTGTGGCCCGCCCCCCCCCCCCCCCCAACCCCCTTTTAAAGGGGGCCCTTTAGTTTGGACCCCCCCCCCCCCCTTCCCAAAATCCTGGCTACATCCCTGACTGCACCACTTTAAAACTTTAGGTAGGAAATACTGCTTTTGGAATGCTATCCTGGGAAAACTCCTTGCAACTAGAATTTTAATACTGTATATCAAGGAGAGTGGTTGTTTCCCCTGTTCTGCTAGATTCCTGTTTAATGTAGGCAAGTGTTCTAAAATATTATTCTCCATCTTGCAATTTGAAGCGGAACAGACTCTTTCTACTTCTTTCTGCTGCTGCATGTGTAGATTCAGCTTTAAATTTCTTTGACTGTCAAACACAGTCACCCTCTGAATTTAATTCATCTTGGAACATCTGACACTTTTGCATGCCAAAAGGCATTCTCTTTCAGAATTACTGCCTCTGGGATCTGAAACCCAGGTTTTTAGAAAACTGGGAGATATTTCATTGGCTGCCTCTTCAGTTCCAATGCTTTGAAACACTACTAGGCTTTTTTTTTAAAGCAGGATAAGCCAACCTCAAGTTAGCTATCGATCTGTTCACATGTTATACTGAACATGGGTACAAATCACCACATGTAGCTCTCCCTAGCCAAGTGCTTTTTCTTTCATGGGTAGATTGGTCCACATGGAAACATCAATGCAAAGTGTTGTTGTTGTTTTTAATCATGCATTCTACTTTTCAGGTAACTGTCCTCCAACTGACAGGCTAATTTCAGTCTCCTGCTGGAAGGTATCCTCCATCTGAAAAGCGGTCCTTTCAAGTCTGTTTTAAAGCTGAAGAACCTTATGAAAAGCAAGTCCAAAGGGATCTTGATGTTACCCATCAGCCTTAACCTCAGCACAGTGGAATAAACAGGCAGGAAGGTCACCTGTGACAATATTTCCCATATTGTCATCAGTGGAAATACCAATAAAAGATTGCCAACTCATCCATTTCCAACCAATGTCAGAGTTTATATGACAACCCAGCTAAAAATGCTTAGTGATTTACATTTATGAAGTACGAGGAATACTAGCTTTGATAATAAAAGCTGATGTAGTTAAATTTATTCTGCAAGTAGTTCAAAGAAGCTTTGAGGAGAAAGCCTGGCAGTTAACCCCCAAACAAATGCTAGATCAGGAAGATGGCAAATAGTGCCAAGGTAATGTGTAGTTCAGACAAACTTATTGGACACAGAACAAAGATTTATCAGTGATCCCCTGGCATAAATATAAACGCACAGATGAAAAGTCATAGATCATATCAAAACTCCTAAGGCACCATAAAGAGATAAGAAAGCAGGGCTTAGCAAAATTTCTAGTCAGGAAAATCATCAGAGAATGCCAGCTAAGCAGGCACCTGCGAAACAAGGCACAAAGCCAAGGTCCTACTAATCAGCACTCAAAGAAATATCTGGTTCATACAGATCCCAACCTTGCCTTGGACACAAGCCAATATTACGAGAAATAACAATTTCAGAGACTCTCAAAAACCAGCCCTCAGAGGAGATACACCTTTCTGATATCAGCTCCCTAGCTAATGGCTTGAAAAGAGAGACAAGAATCAAAGCATTCCTAAACTAGAAAGGGCCTGTGCTATTTGGTACGAGACACTATTGTTGTTGGTTTTGTTGTTGTAATGTGCCTTGTTGTAATAATGTTTCTTTGAGTTGGCACTGATTCATGCTGATCCCCATCCTAGGAATTTGTTGGCAACAATTATTCAAAGAAGTTTGCTATTGCCTTCCTCAAAGGCTGAGAGAGGCTGTGATTTGTCATCCAGTGTAAATGTCAATTTTGTTTTTACATTGTGTCATATGTTATAGTAAATAATATAACTAAGGCTGCATTTACACTGCAGAATTACAGCAGTTGGACACTACTTTAACTGTTATGGCTCAATGGTATAGAATTCTGAGATTTGTAGATTTATGAAATATTTAACCTTCTCTGTCAGAAAACTCTGGTGCCACAGCAATAGCAATAGCAATAAGTACATTTCTATACCGCTTATCAGTGCACTTAAGCACTCCCTAAGCAGTTTACAATGTGTAAGCAATCTGGGTACTAATTTTAGCGACCTCGGAAGGATGACAGCCTGAGTCGAGCTTGAGCCCTTGGCTGGTATTGAACTCGTAACCTTATGGTTTTGAGTGAGTGGCTGCAGTACAGGCATTTGACCCCTGCGCCACCAGGATTCCATAGAATGGACCCATGACTATTAAATTGCATTAATTCTGCAGTGTGGCAGCAGCCTCCATGTTCTCAAGAGTGACCTCAATTTAAAAATAATTTACTATATGTCTGTACTCAGGTATATCATAGGATCTGTCCAGGGGTGACATTTAGTGATGGGTGATTCTCATGTGCTAAATTAGCCCCCCAGGTTAGGCAGAGTACCTAAGAAGGCATTATTTTGAAGAAACCTTACACTTAGGGGGCATTCACACTTATTGTTTTTGTCCCAAGGAGATGCTGATGCATATTGGGTTTGTTGTTCCTATTACGTTTTGGGTTTGCAAATCTCTTTGAGTCATTTTAACCCTTGTGTTATTCACACATGCAATCGTTTCAGGTTAAAATGGAGCTGCCTCCCTTCCTTTAACAATACAGAGTGATCTGAATCGATTCGGAAGCGTATTCACACCGCCAATGATGCGGATTGATGCAGACCATTCAGGAAAACTTGGGGGGAAATGGTAATGAATATACCAGGTTAAATGGGGTTTTTGCCAGCCCCCACCCCAAGTGCATCAAGTGCTTTCGGGACGTGTGTGAACACCAAGGATTCAACACATATTCATCTCAGATTATTTTTGTAGTGTGAATGGCACCTAAAATATACCTTGTCATGTGTAGTGATACACCTGCTTCCACCACACGCACAAACATACATACACACACATTCATGGTTAGTTCATTGAGAGTTCATTTTCTCATTGAACCTTAGACTAATCAAGTGGACATAATGTGGCTTTGGACTCAAGATAATTTTGTCCCAACCTCTATGCTTTATGCAGGCTCTGCAATGCAGGATGCAGCTGCAGGATGTCTGACAGATTGTGCTCCAACTTCCTCTTAAATATCTTTAGTGAAAGAGAGTCCACATCTCCTGCAGCAGCCTGTTCAACAATAGAGTCATTATTTCTAATTTGCATCTCCCCATATAAAGTAGCACATACACATTTTGCATACATTTGTGTCCTTCTTTGTCTTCTTTTTTTCACAAAGCTTAAATGTCACCCAATGTCATGCCAAGTAACCCACAACAGCAAGAATATTATGCGCATGAATGTGGAAGAATACAGATATGATATTGGAAGAGGATTGGATTGTGAGATACTCAAATTTGCCAAGATGGATAAATTAACTACATTATTAAAGAAAACTTTGTAAAAGAGTGGATACATATACAAGAAAGGGAAGAAATTATAACATTGGCAGGTTGTGAAATATAAATATGTTTATACACTTAGGAGCAGAGGTATATATTAATGTGGATAGTCAAGTGAAGTAGATTTGAAATAAATTGATAAATATAGATAGGAAGTGGGCAGTCTTTAAAAAATCAAATGTAGTGTTGTGTTGTGTTGTGCTGTGCTGTGTGGTGCTGGTGGTTGTATTTATGATTTGAGGTGGAGGGAATGTATTATATGTGTAGGTATGTTTTGTCTTTACTGTTTGGGACTTTTGGTGATTTATATGTGGAAACTAATGAATATTATTTAAAATAATAATTTCAAGTTACTCTTGGGTTTATTTACCCACCTTTCTTGCAAGCCATCAGTTCAGACAATGGCAAGACAAGGCTGCCTGTCTCCCAGTAACTGGTAGTATGTGGCGGAAGGGAAGCAGAAAGAAGAGAAGGGCAGCCCTGAGTACTTTTGCACACACACCCATGCTGGCATTTAGTGTGAAATATATGTGAGAACAAAATAGACATTAGTCACCCAGTATGGTGAATTGCCAGAGTGAAATCTGGAAAATAGAGATTCATGCACTTCATCCCTGAGCCAAGAAACTCAGTCTTTCAGTGAGTAGCCTTGGGCCATTCCTTCTCTCCTAACTTGATCTACATCACAGGGATATGGTTGGACATACATGTAGACTGCCTTGGGGTCATTGGAGGAAAGGAAAGATAAACATCTGGAAGGCTATATGTCTAATTAATCTACAAATTACTCCAGAGTAATTTGGAGCCTTTGATTGCACTAAAGTTTATGAGCCCTGTTTTAGAGCTTTTTTCAGACTTCTGAAAAAATGCCTTCAAGCCATTGCAACACCTTCTGAGAAACATTAAGGGAATTAGCAAAGTACTTTGGGAAAAGAGAGAAAATCTCCCCTAATTTACAAGCTCATATTGGTTTTCACTCCGTAGTGGGACAACATTCTCTGCCACACTATTGCAGTGTGGAGGCAATGGGAAAGGACACATCAAAATGCCAAGTTATTAAACTGAGATACAGCTTAACTTATTTATCGCCATTTCTTATTTTTTACTCAAAGCCGGATGTGCAAACTGAATGGACTAGAAGGCTTTGTGAGGAGGTAGGACATGATGATTTGGCTAAAAGGGACTGGAGGAGTGGAATTTTTTGTGGGTAACCCCAACCACCACACACCAATAATTCAAGCTCTTCCACAGACATAACTGTGATCAAAATCTTATTCTAGAGGAACTCTGTATTACTCGCAGAGGTGTTTATCCGGTCAAGCAAGTTCCTGAACTGGGTGTGGTGCTGCTGCCAGTGGGTTGGATCTTGAAGCTGTCTCTGTTGCATGATCTCTCACTTACTCATTCTAGGCGAGAGAGGTGCCGGAGAAACAGCCTGGAGACGCCAACTCCAGCCTGGCACTGGCTGTGCCCCCCTGGTCCACTTCATGGCCAATCCTAACCAGAAAGACCAGGTATTGCATCCTTTAGAATGCCAATGTTTTGCCAGTAATCAAAACTGTTTGCTTGGAGTGATGGGGCTTTCTGAGAGGGGTTTTTTGTGTGTGTGTCCCCAATTCCTAATTCTCAATTTTTCCCCAGGCATGGATCCCCAAACTCTTCAAGAAGAAAGTCTGCACAACATTTATAGAGCAACTTGGTCAACCAGGGTGAGTAAAGCCTAATCTCTCCCCCTACCCTGCCTTTTCACACGATACAAATAGGCAAGGACTTCCAAGTCCTCCCAAGGCATGTACTTTCACTTAACTTCCTCCTCTTCCCTTGCCTTATTATCATTTCTCCCTGCGGCTACAGAGGTATAGATGGGGTAGAGATAGATATAATTTACAAACTGCTCCATGTCAAAATATTTCAGAGTGATTTACAATAAATTAAAACAATCAAATACAAATTAAAAAATAAAACAAAAACAGATCGCTCAATAAAAATCTGGCTGGAATTGATCAGGGAGGAAAGACTCCAATCTGTTTTCCACAACCCCAGAACTGCTGAACTCTTGATAGATTCCTGCAGGCACCAGTCCTCCTGTTTCTACATCCGACTGTCCCAACTTGGCAAGGACAATCCTGATTAATCCCCTGTCCCACTTTTCAGCTGCTTTTAAATGTCCCAGTTCGAGGATCCTCCTCTCACTTGCCCCGTTTGTCATGCTTCAGTTGCTGCAAACTGAGTTCAAAGTAGCTTTCAATCAATTAATTCACAGGGGGAGGAGAGGAGAGGAAGGTGTAAAATCTTCCCTTCTCCACTAGGCTCAGGCAAAAGCAAACCACTGCAGCCTCTTCTAGCTTGTGTGTCTTCCTTATTAGTACCGTTTGCCATCGTGACCACGTTATGCTGTTGCTTGGCTACACATGTTCCAGTTTTCATTGGTGAAATTTTGGAGAAAGTGTTCATGTTGTCCTCTGCACTCCCCTTGATTTCCATGCAAGCAGATTTCAGTGTGAAATGACTGGTTCACAAGCATTTATTTGTGGTGCTGAAAACAACTTCCTGGGCTGAGCAGCACCAGTGGCATCAAGTAGGGGGTACAGACTGCACCAGGTGACACCACTGCTCCTCAAACATGTGCGTTTTGGCCGAAACAGGATGTGTCCCCTTAAAATGCTGAAGAGATGATGTGAGTGGGATGAGGCTCAGTGGGAGGAGAAGAGAGAGACCTTAGTTGTTGTTTTTAAAAAATAAACTTTAAAATTTCAAAAATTTTATTCTTTTTAAATTTTCTTTAGACAAATCACATTTTACCAAATTTTCACTTTAACCACATAAAACTATGTATATGTAAATCATTTAGGCTGTATGTATGATACTGTAATTTAAAGGTATAATTTTAATTTTGCTAGTTGTTTATGCCACAACTATTACCCTTACCATATATACTTGTGTACAAGTCGACCTCATGTATAAGTCAAGGGAAGGTGTCAGGCCCATGGCCCATGGATAAGTCAAGGGTAAAACTTAGGGGGTTATAAGGAAGGATGGAAAGGGGGAAATACCACTTCCATCCCTCCGTCTCCTTCTCTGGACCTCTCCCAACTGATTCCCAGGTGCTGGAGAATAGGTTTTAACATCAGATTGAGAAAGGAAGCAAGTGGTTTTAAATGGAGAGGTGTTTCCATAGAAAGCCAGGTCTTGCAAAACGAACCAGAGAGAGAAGCAAGTGGTTTTAAATCGAGAGGGTTTTTTCCCCATAGGAAGCCATGTCTTGCAAAACGGACCACAGAGAGAAGCAAGTGGTGTTAAATGGACAGTTTTTCTGATAAGAAGCATGGTCTTGCAAAACGGACTGGAGGGAGAAGGAATTGATGTTAAATGGAGATTGGGGCATCAGGCTGGTTTGCTTTAGGAATTTTCTAAGCACTACAGTCTACCCAGAATTTTAGGGTCAATTTTGGAGCATAAATTTTGGTATATTTGGTGATATATGGGAATTACGATTTATGAGTAACATTAATACAAAAAACATTCCTAAGGATTCTGTATGGTGTGGGATGGGAGGAGGTCAATAGGGGGTGACACCATGAGTTACTGCACTGGGTGACGCCAACTCTAGTGACACCACTGAACAGTGTGGGCTTCATCCTCTTTCTGGAGCCACTATGTTGTAGTTGGCTCTAGGTGGTAGACCTCAAGGTTGTAGTAGTGAAAAAACAGAGCCTAAAATGGGGCTGTCCGGGATCTGTACATCACAGCAACACCTTTCTTAAAAACTCCACCATTTTTGTATCCCACCCAGTCTGTGCCAGTGTGGGAGTCCTCGCAATAACCACAGCTCTGTAGCCACAGAAGATGCCTTTGGAGCAGCCATTGTTAGCAAATGGGACTCAGCCCAACACACCACAGAGGGGCCCACCGATGCCTATGGTGAAGTGGAATTTGTGGGAGCTGGCCGCAGGCCTAGCAAGGTGAGTTTTATCATAAGACAGAGGTAGGCTAGTCGATTGAATCGGGAAGGGGAGATTATGAGAAGGTCTGTGATACCTCAACAAACCCAAGGCAACATTGCCAGCTAGCACTACAGCAGCCTTTCCCAAACAGGTGCTCTCCAGATATGTTGGGCTGCAGCTCTCATAATCCCTAATAGCCATGTTACTTGGGGATGGTGGGAGCTGTAGCCCAAAATATATGTGGGAAGGAGGAGGCTGCTATATAATATAAGACAGAAGAGACAATACATTATGAAGTGACCTATTAAAGAATTTAGGGGGAATTTGAGCATCAGAATCTGAGGGCGTTCTTCTTAACCCTGTCCTCTACTACCATTTGTTTCCTACACTGCAGTTCATTCGCCTGTCAGATACATCTGACCCAGCAGCTGCTTATGGCTTGGTAACACACCACTGGAAAATCCCACACCCCAACTTGGTGGTGTCTGTGGTGGGTGGTGAAGGTGAGGTGCGTGTGAGAGCCTGGCTTAAGGATGTACTAAGAAAAGGACTGGTGAAAGCAGCTCAGAGCACAGGTAAGGGAAGACCCTTCAGTATTGTTATCATTCTAGGGCTCCACACTTTCAGTAAGGGTATTCCTCAGGTGATCAAAATGTTATGATTGTGCCAGGAAGATCCCAAGTCTTGCCAGTAAGGACACTCACCCCTTGCACATCTGAACTAGCCATCTTTTGTTCTGTCCACCAAATTATAAAGTCACATAAAGCTAGAATGGGCCTTCTGGATGTTGTTGGACCATCATTCTCATCATTTCGTACCATTGGCTATGTTGACTAGGGCTGATGGGAATTACAGACTCACAACAGCTGGAGAATCTCAGATTGACAACCCTCACTGTAATGGTTAACACTGTTATTATAAGATCAAGCTGCAGACGTTGATTTCTATGTGAAATAATGTTGGGAGAAGCAAGGGAAAAGAATGTTATCTATTGTGGTTGTAGCAGAGGCATTTAGGATCTGATGTTGAAATCAATAATTACTGCATTTTAGGATGAAGTTGGGGTTCAAGGTTTTTTTTTTCCAGTTTGTGCAAACTGGTTTGGCAAATATGCATACACTGGAATTAATATTTCCATGTTCAAGTTATTTTTTAAAGATGAAAATAAAGAAAAACTGATGTAGTGACTTGTGTATAGAATTTGATTCAGGAATACTGAGGGTCAAACCTATGTACATTGCCTTGAGAACTTGGCATAATCAATGAATGCTTGGATGGACTTAATCCAGTCAGGAGCCAGACATTTCTTATTGCAGTACTCTGGATTCCTTTGTACAGGATATAGATAAGAGGAGTAATTTACATGCATCTTGGCCTGATGCATATTGCTTTATGAGACGTTGTGTACACAGATTTGAAACTACCCAGCCAAATGATCATACCTTGATTTATTGAGCTGAGATATGCATTACCTTTTGCCTGCAAATGTAACCTGCTCACTACACCTTAAACTGTGGTTTCAGATCCTAGTTTGTGCTAAAGTTTGTAGCCCCAGTTGCTTGGCTTGATCACAGTGATGCATGGGAATATCTTGGCTTAATAAAACTAGATACAAAAATCAAAATACAGCCAGTGCTTCCCAGTGTAAATCTGTTCTGCTTCAGATAACACAACTAGATTAAAATTAGAGAGTATTAATGGATAATAGCAATTCTCTTTCCATAACAGTACAACAGTCTTCCCCTTTTCTCTAGAGTGAGGATGGGCAACTATATTAGGACAGGGAATACCGTATATATTCAAATAAGAGTCGACTTCATGTATAAGGGCAGATTTTGGGGCCAAAATTATGGATTTTGATATGACCCATGGATAAATTAAGGGTAAAACTTAGGGCCATGTAACAAATGATATAAAGCCTGAAGGAAAGGAAAACAATGCCAAAGAACTTAGAATATTCTGGCAGACATAACTGCTCTAAAGACTGGATGGATGAGAGAATGAAGTAACGACTCTGGCTATGTTTTTCTGGATTCCCCAACTCAGTTATTCGAGTATGAGTTTTATATGCTGTTTTATATCTTGTTTTATCTGTTTTATTGATTATTGTAATTTTATCTGGATTTGTACACCACTTTGATCTGAAATGGAAAAGCAGGATAGAAATAAACTTTTATTATTATTATTATTATAAGTGGGGGAATCAGTGCTTCCATGATAGATTACGCTCTTGCCTTTCACAAGGGGACAGTTCCTTTTTACAAAAAAGAGTTATAGTACAGTACTTACATTGGTCCATGGATAAGTTGACCCAGGTTTTGGGGGTCAATTTTTTAACCAAAATATCTAGACTTATACATGAATGCTTCTGCTGCAGTCTGGGTGATTTTCATGTATTTGAGGATGATTTTTTTCATCTGGAATATACAAATTGGTGGAGTATCTGTGGGTTTGAGGGAACAGCAAAACAGGCTATCCCCCCCTCCCAATCTCCAGATGGTTGTGAAATCATGCTCTAGTGATGCATTTTTTACAAGCTGCATTTACTAGATGGTAACCAAAAGCATTTTATTGTGAGCATCTCTTTTCCATAGTTCATTGTGCAGTAACCACTGAGACAAAGATAAAAAATTGGATGTGTCTTATCTGTCCTTCTCTGTAGTCAAGCCAAGGTCCAAAGACATTGGTGAACAATATCTGTGGCAATGGGATTAAGTTCTTTGTTGATAAAAGATTTTATTCAGCCTATTCAGTAGGTATTTTCAGGATGCCTTACAATCATAAAGCAAGAAAACAGCAACCACAGCAATTAAAAATGCAGCAATAAAATATTAAGACAGCAGAAAGAACAAAGAGCTTTGTGGTATCTTAAAGAGTAACATATTTGATTTGACATAATAGACAGCAGCTCTTTTCATCTGATGCATGGCTAAATATTGTGCCTTCCTGGAAATTAAAACAGCAGAGATGGAAGAAATGGCAAAAGCACCAAAGGGGCAGACTAAAACAACAAGAGCTCTGGATTTAATTTATGTTTTAGAATTGCTGGTTAATTGGAAGATAACAAAAGTAAAAAGAAACCAGACAATAGTTTTGCAAGCATAGTGGAGAGATTAGGGTTTGGTGTAAGGGTTTTGCCTTAATCACACTGCTGCCATCAAATGTAGGGATTTCTACTTATCCCCACCTCTGCCAACAAATGTAATGACCTCCTCCTATCCCACCACTATGGCATTAAATGTAGGGAACTTTTAGATGCCCTTGCAGTTCCTGTGCAAGATTATATTAATTTTATCTCCCCACCAGATACCACCACAACACAAACACTGTCTGAACTCAAGTTTTCCAATATGTAGCATTCTCAGAGGCTCAAGGGTATACTTCAAAAATAATGATTTATTAAATAGAAGTGGAATATAATTACTTGTTTAATACTGTACATATAATTCTTGACTCACACTCACTCTAATCCACATCTCTCACTCATATCCTAAGGCCCGGTACATATGGGCCCTTTGTGACACCTCATCATGTGCTAGAGTTGCCTGGGGCAGAGTGCCCACATGCCCCTCAACCCTAGCACGTGACGAGGGCTTAACATTGTGCCGCCATTGTTATGTAAGCGCCGTGTGATGTTGGTTATGCCGCCGCCACTTTTCACAGGTTCTTTTTCTGCCGGCGAGAAACCGCTCGGTTTGGCGGCTGAAGCTTCCCTCCAACGGAAAAACATGCACCGGGAGTCCGCCCTTTTTAAGCAGTCTGTCCCATGCATTACTTTAATTCTGACTCTAATAGCCTTATCGTATGAAAAAACAAATAGAAAGCACAAGTAGCAGCTACTGCATGATGTTGTAGCACTTCAGTTCTCTTCCCACAGGAGACAGTTGTAAAAGTGCATCTTTCTTCTAGCTAGAAAAATCAGTTCAACAAAAGACAGACTTTTACAACTGTCTCCCGTGGGAAGAGAACAGGGCTACAACATCATGCAGTAAGGCACAGAGAAAGCTGCTATGTTTCCACTTTGTTTTCTCGTGTGATAAGGCTCTATCTCTCCTCTGTCACTGACCCTGACTTTCAGGGCAGTCTGCAGCCACCCCTTTCTGCTCCTGAGGGTCGCCGCAGCAGCCAAACCATGTGGCGTCCCTCCGCACCTAAAAGAACCCGGAAAAAACAGTTTCTTTTAGAAGCGCGCACCCGACGCCACAAGTGGCGCATCTGTGACACAAGTGCAACGCAATGACATACGGATGCTGTGCAGCACTTGCGTCATGGGCGTACACCCCATGTGGACAGGGATGTGCGGTCATGGCAGCGCCAGTACGTCCTAGAGTTAGGGGGCGTGTGGTTGCTGCATGCTCCCAAACCGTAGAATCAGCCCAAGGACGTCACTTCATAGAAGTATGTATCGGGCCTAACTCTCCTAACCACTCAAACTTCTAATACCTAACCTTGGCAGGTTAAACTTTCATTCCTCACCAACTGTCATACAGCAGCCTTTCCAAATATCCCTTCAGACATGTCAACAATCATCACTCACTTTCAACATTCCATTTTCTAATCCCATCCCGACAGAATCTTAACTTAACATCTACTATGCAATGCATATATAACTATACTTTACCTTATATTATCTAATAAATGCAACAACATTTTTACATAAGTACAAAACATCCCGTTTGGGTCTATGCTTCTTTCCTAAGGTTGCAATGCAGCATAGTATTACTTAAAGTGTATCACAGTTAAATGAATTGCATGTATGTTAAGTGAAGAGCATTGTCCAGGAGTAACACTAATGTTATTTTATAGAAAAATCTGCAGTAGTAGCAACAGGTTGAAAATAATCATATTTCCAATTAGATTGTTCAAATAATAATAATAATAATAATAATAATAATAATAATAATAATGTGGCTTTTTATTTCTCTGAAAAATAATTTCTCCCATTGTACTTCATTCAGTTTGTTCAGGATTCTTTCTTGGTTTATTACAAGTCCTGCTATGAGAGCAAACAAAATAATGTGGAAGGAGGGAGCAGGAAAAGGAGAGGCAACAGAACAGGAAAATGTTGACTGCTACTTTGTGTGCTGTGTGTGTACAGAGAAAACATTGGAGTTTATCAGACAACGGAAATTGGAAGTATAATCCAATGGCAATCCGAACACAATCATGGGGCTTCACATTATTGCATGATAGACTACCACATACAATTTCGGGCAATGGCAAGCTATTCTCAGGCAATGGGAAGTCAGTTCAAATGAACTAGCGAATTCACGTGAATGCGTTCTGGCCCCACTTTCTTTTCATTCGAAATTAAGAGAAATTCCTCCCGTGTGATAAACTCCAGAAAAAGCTCTTTTTGAGACTTGGGTGTTTGCACCAAGGGTGTTGCTATGAATGTGCCAGTGCTTTTATTAGGATATAGTTTTGTGACATACAGATAATTTACCGGTAGCACATTAAAGTGGTTCCATATTGTGGAAGGTGTGTGTTCTTTGGAGTCTTTGTGTTTCTATGCAGGCACAAATGCTTTAGATAGTTTAATATTACAATTTGATTTTTTTTTAATAATACACCTTGTGGGTTTTGTTGTTTGTTATCATGTGCCTTCAAGTCATTTGTGACTAATTCCCTAAGGTGAGCCTATTGTGGGGTTTTCTTGGCAAGATTTGCACAGATGGGGTTTGTTTTTTGCCTTCCTCTGAGGCCGAGAGTGTGTGCCTTGCTCAGGGTCACTCAGTGGGTTTCCATAGCTGTGCCAGGGTTCAAACACTGGCCTCCAGGTTAATAGTCCAACGGTCAAACCACTACACCACACTCTAACTTGTGGTTTTATTCTACTTGTTTGATAGTCTTGTTTTTAAATCTAATTTTGGAAGAAAGATGATATATAAATATAATAAATAAATTCAAAAAATATGTGTTTTTGTGACACAAGAAATTTCACAAGTTGAGGCAGGTTTGTCTTGTTGAGGAGTGATATGTTTAAAGTAAAGTTGCATGCATATCTGAGAAGAAAGTTACAAATGCTATGTTTTACTCTACAGAGTGGTTTTTTTTCTCATTGTCTCTGTATTTATGAAGCAGTGTGTAAGTGTATGTGTGTGTATGGTGTGTGAAGTGCTGCTTCCAGCTGTGTAAAAGTAACACCTTCTAGGAAGCATATTTCATGCTCTCTGCATGCATGGGTGTGGACGATTTGGACTATGAAGCACCCACACCCTTTCGGAGGGCCGGCAGTGTGCTTTTTAAAGTTTAGAGGAGAGGGAGGGAGCAGAATACATAGAGGGACATTTCTGGGCTTGTCCCTTTGTGTGTACTTTGTGAGATAAGCAGTTTATGTATGAGTAACTGGGGAGAACTTTATTCAATAGGTGTGTCAAAGTGAAATGATTGTCATTCATTGTTTTATTATTAGTATATCTCAACCACAGATTAGTTACAATAACAGGGCTCATTAGAAGAGAGTGTAAGGAAGGGTCACGAAGTAGTCAATTCTTAAAACAATCAAGTGAAAATGATTTCTTTTTACAGTAGCCCCCTGTTATCTTCTGGGGTTTGATTCCAGGACTCCCTGATGGATACCTAAATCCATGAATACTCAAGTCCCATTAAATATAATGGCACAGTAAAATGGTGTCCCTTATATGAAATAGCATAATCAAGGTTTGCCTATTGGACTTTATATATATATTAAGTATTTGCAAGCCATGGATGCTTGACTCAGTGCATAAAACATGGATAAGGAGGGCTGACTGTACTTCAAAATGTACAGATTTTGCACAAACATTCATAAACTATAAAAGATTGCAGTATAGTATCATGCGACTGTAAGCTTCCCCTACTTTTCTTTCTCCCCCATAGGTGCCTGGATTATGACAGGTGGGCTCCATGCTGGTGTGGGCCGCCATGTTGGCGAAGCAGTGCGGGACCACACCACAGCCAGTACCAACCCCAGTACTCATGTGGTGGCGATGGGCATCGCTCCATGGGGCATCGTTGAGCAGCACCGTTGTCTTGTGAACCCCAAGGTATCAGGGAATAGGAACAAAACAGTAAAGGGGGAAACTACTAATGAATGCAACCTAGGCTAGGCACATAGATATTAAACTGGCTGCTGAAATTTTAGTTGGATGTGAAAGAAATGGATTATTCTAGGCTTTTCTTTATTCACTCCTTACTTTTCTTTCAACTTGAAGGGTCTGTTTCCAGCACGTTATCCCCGGACAGCCCCTGTTAGCCCTTTCTGTCCTCTGGATTCCAACCACTCAGCTTTCTTCTTGGTGGACAATGGGACAGAGGGCAAGGCAGGTGGTGAGGCCTCCTTCCGTGCCCACCTGGAGCGGTACATTGCCCAGCAGAAAGTAGGCGCTGGTGGTAAGAGACCTTTTTTATATATATAACAAAGAACAAACCTTCCTATGGGTTGTATCTAGATGGGGATTTTATTGAACAGTCACACTGCCTCCGCCCTCATTCACAGATTGTTCACATCTAATTTAAGTCCTGTTTTGCTGAATAGATCTACATCTAAAGCCAGTCCATGTCTTTCTGTAATTGTGAGTCATACTTTGTACCCATTGACTATCATTCCCAAAGTAACACAGCACAGGCAAATAAAAATGTACTTCTTTCTCTTTTAATGTGGGCCATATCCCACCCAATCTACACTATCCAAAAGAAAGAAAGAAAGAAAGAAAGAAAGAAAGAAAGAAAACCAAACCTGGTCATTGTTCCTACTTTATTTATCTTTACAGGGTAATTGTACTATTTGTTATTAAGTTAAATGATACTAGGCCTAGTGATGAGAGAGTTTGTTGGGGTAGTGCCCTCTTTGAAATTTGATCTTTTCCCCACATCCATAAGAATAAGGAAGAGGCCTAGATCTCTGCAAAGTGGAGGTGAATCTGTGTTCAGGCCTTCAGATAGACAGACAGATAATCTCCTACACATAATAATATATGAACCACATGAGGATGAAGTCTAGATTAGACCTTCATTCCCCAAGACCTAGCTTTTAGATGGAAGTGGCTTTTTAAAATAATCTAGACAAACATTCAATATATTCTAGCTGATTTTTGAAATAGTACAGCCCAGACAATTTTACCACCTTAATAGGTTCAAGTTTGCTGCCTCAAAGGCTACCAGAATTCAGTGGTCCAAATAGATTCTAGGAGTTCTAATCCAAACAAGTAACTTTCCCAGGCTCTGGGGTATATCCCCACTATGGACTTTATCACACGGGGAAAATCAGAGGTTTAAAGAGCCTTTATCCTGTTAAAATCGTGTGATCGCAATAAAGATTTACACACACATTGCCATTAAAGAGCCATTGTCCTGGGAATAAACAGGCAATAAACAGTAACACATCATTCACAGGGAAATCATGTGAATGATTTGTTGGTGTTTATTGCCTGTTTATTCCCAGGATAATGGCTCTTTAATGACAATGTGTGTAAAAATCTTTATCGCAATCGCACAATTTTAATGGGATAATAGCTCTTTAAACCCTTGATTTCCCCTCTGATTTTCCCCATGTGATAAAGCCTTATGTCACTATAGCAGTTTGATATCACTTTAGCTGCCATGGTTTCCTCATATAGAATCCTGTGATTTGTAATTTTGTGAAATGCTCAGAATTCTCTGCAAGAGGGTTCTAAAAAAGAGTGGGCTAGATCTCTCTGGCAGAAAATACCAAATACCTCACTTGATTACAAGTCCCAGGATTCTGTATGATGGAGCCAGAGCAGTTAAAATGCTATCGTACCACTATAGCTGTACAATGTAGATACGCCCTGGATTTAATACTCAGAATTCTGCTGCTACATTTTTATACTGCTGGCTAATTTTCCTAACAATACATTTCCTTTCTGGAAAGGAAAAATACTTGTTCCTTTTTTCTTTTCTGTTCTGTTCCCTGCATCGTTTTTCTAGTATTTCCCCTTCTTAGACCTCTGAGGTTTCTATTCCTTCATCTCATTTCTCCATCTTAACCCCCACAGGTTGTGGGAGTATTGAGATTCCTGTTTTAGTGCTGCTCATCAGTGGAGATTCATCCATGTTCAAGGTAATGGGTGGGAAATTTTGTGAAGGCCATGGGGTGAGGATGGAACACAACACAGAGCAAACAACTGTGGGAATGAACAGATAGATATGGCGGGATTTGTGAGCAGGTACCCTGCATCTTGATATAAATGCTTTGAGAACAGCGTGACCAGATGTCATAACTGCAAAGGAGGACAAGGCACTGTAAAATGTAGAACATTCAAGAAAAATGTAGGACATTACAAAATACAGGCTAAAACACTACTATAAATATAAATTCATTTCATATGGTTTATTGACAGCTAAATTACATATACAGGATTTTATTATGCACTTAACCATATTTTTCTGAAGAACTTGTCTTCATTAAAATGCCTTGTTGGCTTACCATATACTTGCAGAACTGTGAGCAAGGCAAATGCTTAAAATTGTACTTTAATAGCAACAAACCCTTGATTGAATCTACATTGAAATTATTCCTTTCATTTGCCAGTTGTGCTGAAATTAAGGGAAAAAACTTTTTCTAAATTTGCATTGTGTCCTCAAGCAGCCCATTGCCTAACACCTTTGCTGTCCTTTTCCCTTCCAAGAAACAAACGCTTCCTGAGTCTTGTCTGCTGCTCCTGTTAGGAGAAAAGAACTTGAGAAGGATCCATCCTATTCACCTATTTGTAACAAGGATGGACTGCCAAGTAGATGAATTTCTGGAAGGGAAACAGCAAACGTGATGCTAATCAGTGGGCTTCTAGTGATGCTCAAAATGGAGGACATTTTGGAATTCTTCCTGGATGGAAGGTTGAAATGTAGAACATGTTCTGGAAAAGCAAGGCATCTGGTCATCTGTTCAGAGAGGGCTGTTGTTTAAAGACAGCAAAATGTCTTCAACCAGTCTCAGTAGATAAGCATGGAAACTTGGACTTTTTGAGAATGAGCTAATGGTAAGTGCAGGTGTGAAGAAGGACTAGGGGCCAAGATGTGAGATAGACGCCCCAGGAAGAGACAATTTAGTAGATTTCTAAGGGGTTCATCTCCTCATACCCAGTACTCCTGTCTTGTTCTCTCCTCCAGCGTGTATCTGAGGCTGTGCACGCCTCTATCCCCTGCTTACTGTTGGCAGGAACTGGAGGAGCAGCTGACTGCTTGGCTGAGTTGCTGGAAGAAACACAACCTGGAGAGCCCCTGAAGACACTGGCTTTGAAGAAGATGCAGGGGAAGTTTCCTGACAATGAACTGGAGCACTTGGCAGAGGAGGTGAGATCCAGGAACCTCCTCGCTTCTAGCACTGCCTGGCCTGTCCATCTGTTACTTTGCTATCTCTGAAACGTAGAACTAACTCAGATTTCTTCCCATTCTATCTGAATTTCATACCTTCCTTCCATAACTCTCACTAGTCCTCCCTTGGTTAGGAAGCGGGCATGGGAAATTTTCTGTCTGGTGAAGCAAGTCTCACCCCCCCCCAAGCAATTTATAACTACCTCTCAGTTCTTCACCAGGTAGAACGTATTGGGGCTCTGAGAGAATTGGTGACTGTTTATTCAGACCAAGAAGGTTTGGAGGAATTTGAGACCATTCTGCTTAAAGCATTGGTGAAAGGTAGGTTATTGTTGCTGTTAGTGAATCAATTAGATTTTCATCAATTTATCCAGTCCTCAACATTAGGAAAAACATTTTGACAGTAAGAGCTGTTCAACTATGGAAAAGGTTGCCTTAGAGAGTGTTAGAGTCTCCTTATTTAAAGAGAGGCTGGATCGGGGGGGGGTGTGTTACTTTGTTTGCCCTTCTGGCCTCTTCCAGTTCTGTGATTTTATGAATAGGTTTATTCCATTTGGAACTCACCAACAAGATTCCAGCCGTTGTTTTGATTGTATAACACAAGTGAGACCTGCATTAAAATACTGCAATGTACAATGCTCTCTACTCAGGATTCAGTTCATTGCATTCCAGATTCTCCCCTGCCTCCACAACAGTTAGCAATCCACAGTCATTGAGGATGCTTAATATTCATTAGGCTGTTTGAGGGGATGTGGATGGATTCTTCCCCTTAAGGCTTTTCCACAGAGGTTTTTTTTTAACTCTGCAAACCTTAAGGTTCTCCAAACCTACTGATATTTCCAATTTGTACACAGGTGTTACTGTTTTGGCTATTCGGTTACAAAAGCAGTGACATTAACAGCCTGAACACCAGAAGGAGAGAGAATGAAATTGCAGAGTTTACAGAAAATTTCATTGTATGGGAAGAATTTTAATTTGAAGGAGTGATATGTTTATTCCCCCCATCTCTTAGCTAAACTGTTCTTTGTACCCCTCCCCATTTATAGTGCTGCAAGGAATTGGGGCAAGCCAATATTAATAGAGTTGCTCTTCTTTTTCTTTTCTCCTGGCAGCTTGTAGGCGCTCAAATGAGGCCACCTCCTACTTGGATGAGCTGCGCTTGGCTGTGGCCTGGAACCGTGTGGACATTGCCAGCACTGAACTGTTCCGAGGGGACATTCTCTGGGAGGTGGGTCAGCAAGGGAGACTGAGGGAAGAAACAAATTGTCTTCCCCCACTCCCATTTTGAGACCTAAGGCAATTAAAAACAAGGTTAGATCCCTGATGATAAAAACATAACAGCAACAACAAAGGTTGGCTATCATATTAAAACACTAATATTCAAAAACAGTATACAATAATTTTTAAAAACATAATAATACAAATAAAAGTATAGCACATGCACCCTGTTAAAAACCTATCTACATAGCTGGTTAATCAGCTAGTGAAAAGAATGCAGAGAGGAGGTGTGAGGACAAGTAAAAAAACTAACAGATGTTTTAGTTATAGCAACATATACAGTAATAAAGATAAAAAATGAGATAATTCCACAGCTTGGCAGCAGCTCCCCCAAAGTGCCATCTCACATAACCTCACTAGATGGGCCTATGACAATGTTGGGACCAAGAGAAAGCCCTCACCCAAAGATTTTAAGACTGAGGTAGGCTCATCTATGGGGATACAGGACTCTTATCACATGCAGGTTTTGCAGTTTTAGCAAAAGAATAGCGTCTTTGGCAATACCTATTGCATGGTGTCGCCTCTGACCCACTGCTGAAGCGTTGTTAGAGGACATCTTTTCATTGATGGGCGAAACCCATCAATAAATGGCCAATCACACTGCCAGCCCAATACTCCACAGGTGTGACAGGCAGTTTGATATTGAGCAATCGCATGGTGTCAGTCTCCTCCCCCTCCCCACTATTCCCAAGCAGCCTATTTTCTCCCCCCTTTTTTCCACTTTTTTTCTTCTTCATTTTTCACTAAATTGCATTCCCATAACTCCAGAATTGTGTTACAAATTTTAAAAAAAGGAATTACATGCTGGTTAGTGCAGGAAGATAGAGTGTGGGACCATCAATGGCACAAAAAGCCCCTGTTGCACTATGGAAGAGAAGTGGAATAATAAAAGCTCCAAAACTGGTATGTTTCTGTTCATTTTAAATGATAAAGTCAAGAGTGCCCTTTCACAGTACACAGTTATAGCACTTTGACACCACTTTAACTGCCAAAGCTGCATCCTGTGGAATTTTCGGGTTTATAGTTGGATGAGGCACTAGAATTTCCTGGCAGAGAATTCAAAATACTTCACAAAACTGCAGGTCTCAATATTCCATAGGAGAGAGTGTTACCAGGGTAAGTGGAATCAAAGTGCTATAACTGCATAATATGAAAGAGATATAAAGTTATATCTCAAGAGGTCAAGAAAGAAGGTTTCTATAGATCTCTCACATGTTTTGATCCTATCAATTTGGGAAGAAGGAATTGCGTGGTCACTGATTGGTTGACTTTCATAATAATACTTTGACCATTAGCAGAGCTTGGATACGTAATTTGTGGATATTACTATTCCCAGCATGACCACTGAGAGATTATGGGAGTTGTAGTCCTCTAAAAGTAATGTTCCCAAGCTCTGACCTGACAGTCAGGTAGTTCTCATCAGTTATTCTCATGAGATGTATAACCAGTGGACACTGCATCCATCCATCATCTCTTTCTCAGACTGGGATTCAAGGTGGCCCACAAAAGAAAGAAAATTACAATAAAACACACATAGTTAAAACATTTTAAAATTGTCTTAAAACTTTCTCATTCTACTCTTTGCTGCAGCCTAGCCTGCTGGAAGATCCCATGCGTGATGCTTTGTTAGGAGACCGCCCTGCCTTAGTGCGCCTGTTTGTGGAGAATGGCTTGGATGTTGGACAGTTCCTGACATGGAAACAGCTGGAGTACCTGTACGCAGGTGCACCTGAGGTCTCGCTGCTGCACCAGCTTCTGGAGCGACGCCACGGAATAGGCCCTGAGCCCTCTCCACCACCTGAATATCTGCTGGTGGAACGATCTCTGCCCGATTGCCACTTGCCACAGGTGGCCCACATTCTGCATGAGCTACTGGGGGACGTTTGCAGTCCCTTTTATGCTGGACTTTACCCTGATAGCCACAAAGGGGCAGGGGTAAGTTGTGGTGGTATTCAGCTCTGAATGAACTGATCATGAACTGGATGTATCTTGCAGTCTCTTCCAATTCTATGGACTTTATCACATTAAGCTATAACAACAAAATTTTAACAGGATAAAAATACCTTTGGCTAGTACTTATAGCCAAAGTAGAAAGGTGTGTTATAAATTAATTTTATATCAGTCAATCAAATAAACAAATAAATGTTATTGTGGCAAAATTTGGGATGCATGTTTTTTGTGTGATTATAGATTTTGGCTTGCTTTTGAACACCAATCCCAGATCTAAGATAATTGTGTGGTTGTTAATTTCCCTGTGCTTTTTTTCTTTTCTTTTCCAAGACCAAGGGATCAATACCCAATGGAGATCCTGTATACCTCGATAAACTTTCACCAAATCCTTGGACTGATCTGTTTATATGGGCAGTGCTGCTGAACCGTAGAGAGATGGCCATGTATTTCTGGGAAATGGTGTGTATGATAGTGATGATGTATATAGCACCATGGTAGATATAGAAGGCATTGTAACAATATTGGGATCTTTTTAAAACAAAAATGTTGCCAACTCTTTATAAAACTAAAATGCATGTGTGCGCCTTCTGATATCCAATCAGGACAAAAGAAGTTTACACTAAATAGAAGCCATGCTACATAATAGGTAACAGATCTCTGATCTCATTGCCTGCTTTAAAAAAGGTGGTGATGGTGGTGGTATTGCAGCATGGGTCATGTAGTGGTTCCTGGAGAGCAAATCAGATCCAGAATGTGCCACGGGAGAAATTAACCCTTTTCTTCTATCCTGTCCGTGGTGATCCATAACAGGGACACCCCACATCTCCTTTTACTCTTGAAGAAACACAGAATCTCTTGCCATACATCACTTTCCATCTCATCTGGTTGTACCCTAATCAGAAAAGGGTTTGGATTTTGATCCCAATAGCTCTCGGTATCAAATTATTGCTTTGCCAGCCATGTCTTTATTTCCTGAGACACTGAAGCAGGATCTGCTGCAAAGTAAGGTCTCTTCTATACTATATAAATATAGCATTTTGATCCCACTTTAACTGCCATGATTCCATCTTATAGAATCCTGGAATTTGTGGTTTCATTAGGTATTGAGAATTATGTGCCTGAAAGCTGCCTCATCAAATCCCAGTATTTTGTAACATTCAGCGAAGGCAGTTAAAGTGGCATCAAAGTGCTGCAGTTGTTTTGTGCTGTATGTCATGTGCCCACTTGCTGCATCTCAGATGGTTATGGGACACAGATCAGGGCCTATGCTAAAGTCTTGGGTAGAATGTGGAAAAGTTTCTTTTTTGTACTTCAGCTCCCATTCTGCAGGTCTGAAAATTGTAGGTATTTCTAGAACTGTATTCCAAAAAAGGAACTTTTTCATACACTTGGCATCTTAAAGGAAAAACAGAGGGCTTCCCAGGCCTGAGTAAAACCAGCCTGAAAATGCAGCATAGCTTTGTTCTCTATCCCCACTGAGGTTTCCCATTTTGTTCCATCACAGGCACCTGATGCTGTAGCTGGGGCATTGGCAGCTGCACGCATGCTTCGGGAGCTTTCACACCTGGAGTCAGAGGCTGAGGAAGAGGCAGCCATGAAGGACCTGGCAATGCGCTTTGAGAATCTGGCCATAGGTGCGTGAGAAGGGGAGACAGGAAAAGAGAAAATGGAGAAAGAATGTTCAGGAGTGAAAGGGGAGAACCCACCTTCTCCATGACTCTGAAAACAACAGTCTGACTCCACTTTTGGCTCTGTACCACCAACATCTAACAGATGAAAACTAGGACACATGTAGCCAAGCAACCTCAAGAGTGTGGTCAAGATGGTAAAAATGATTAATGAGGAAGAATGCAAAGCTAGAATAAGCTGTTGCAATTTGCTTTTGCCTGAGCCTATTGAGAAAGGCAAGATTCTGCTCTCTCTTCTCTTCTCCTCCCTCCCCACTGAGTTATTTGAGTGCGAACTATTTTTGCACTTCAGTTTGCAGCAATTAAAGTAAGCTGAGGACAAAGGGGGAAATTGGGAGGAGGAAAAAGAAACACACATTTTAAAAGTACGCTCGTCCCTCCACACACATTTTAAAGTACACTCGTCCCTCGCTGGGGGTAGGGGCACAGAAGAACCCCCGTGAATGTAGAAAAAATGCAAATAACAAAAACACTATGTTTTTACCTGAGAGAACACCTCTCTGGGAATCTCTAGTTCCTCCAGTGCAACTCTGTGTGCAACATCTGCTGGACATTGACCATAGAATTGCTCTGGAGGAGCTACAAATGCCTAGTGGAGTGTTCACTCTGGGAATCTCTAGGTCCTTCAATGCAATTTTTGGTTAAAGTTGATCACAGAGTTAGACTGAGACTCCTTTAAAATGCCTTTTCTCCCTCAGATTTGTTGGCTAGCTTTGGATGATTCTTTCTCTGCCTCCTTCTACTCACTGTTCTGTGAAATGGGTATATATAATGTTAGTTCTGAAGTGATAGTGGGAATGTAGGAAAACATATTTTTGCGCATTATGGGTGCTATGATAAAACTCTCATATTGACAATGACTTTTGTCAATAAGGATGTGGATTGTGGGTGTAACAGGAAGTTTTGAGAAATTCTTGGCAATACAAATAAAATTGTCTCTCCTCTCTATTCTTCCTCCACTCAACTCCAGGTGTATTTGGTGAATGTTACCGCAATGGTGAACCACGGGCCTACAAACTACTGGTCCGCCGTTCCCATCTTTGGGGTGGAGCCACAGTCCTCCAGTTGGCTCATGAGGCTGATGCCCGGCTCTTTTTTGCTCATGATGGTGTTCAGGTAGGACCATATGGAGGTTTGCAGTATGATATGGTTGAGGCATTTCCTGGTGGCTCACATTCCCTTAAAACTGTGGTGGCAACTTTCAGGGGTTGAAAGCTATTTTTAGTCTCCTACAAGATTCTGGAGGGCTGAGGCCACCCATTTTTCCCTACTGCGTCCACAAAATTACCTTTTTTCAAACAGGGCCAAGAGTTTATGCAAACACTAAGGCCTGTCAGGGACACCATTGGCCACATTACATCATTTTAAGCCTCTTTGAATCTGATTTATACAGACCTCTTTTCAAAACTAAAAGTAACCATCTAGGTGCTGCAGGGACCCTTGTAGGGGGCATAAAAGGCTTGGGAGTGAATGTAACTTATGGGCTGTCCTTGCCCAGTCCTGCATTAAGAGCTATGGAGGTTTTTAAACAGAAGCTGGATAGCCATGTGTTGGAGGTGCTTTGATTGTGTCTTCCTGAATGGCAAGGGATTGAGCTTGATGGCCCTTGTGGTCTCTTCCAACTCTATGATTCTATTCTAGGCACAATCCAGGAGGAGCAATATGGAAGCTATGGTGGGCAAAGCAGTGCTTCTGCTGCCTGACCAGCAATACAATCCTTTACATGTCTGTTGGAGAGTAAATCCCACTGAGGGGTTTATCACACTAGGGTAGTAAATCGCAATTACAGTAGAATAATAGCATCTTGGGCAGGTACTTATCACATGACTTTGTGTCTCTCCTCTTGCTTTACATTTCAGTTGTTGGTGGAGAGCACCTTTTCATTGACAGTTCTCTGACACTCCAATGAATAGGTGCAGTGCACTCCACCAGTGACTGCACAACTGGAGAGACATGTAATGTGATAAGAACCTGCCAAAGATGCTATTGTCCTACTGTGCTTTACTGTAAATGTGCTTTTTAAGAGCCAGTGTGGTGTAGTGGTTTGAGGGTTTGACTCTGGAGATCAGGGTTCAATTCCCAGCCTGAGTATAAAAACCCACTTGGTGAACTTGGGCAAGTCACACGCAGCCTCAGAGGATGGCAATGGCACACCCCCTCTGAAGAAAGTTGCCAAGAACAACTTATGATAGGGTCACCACAGGGACGTAGCTAGGATTTTAGGAAGTGGGGGGTCCAGACTAAGTGCCACCATTATAATGGGGCTTGAGTGCGGCGGCGCAGCAGCACACACCATTCATTTTTCTAATGGAAGGGGGGGGTCCGGAACCCCAGATCCCCCCCCCCCCCGGCTACATCCCTGGTCACCATAAGTAAAAAGATTTCGATGGACAACAACAAAAACAACAATTGTGCTTTACTAGCCTCATGTGATAAACTCGTATATTAAATGGAACTACTCAGACATACTGTAAATATATATAGCAGGAATAGGAATCCAAATGCTGCAAAACTACAGCTCCCAGCATTACTCACAATTTGCTATGCTGTGTGGCAGCAACCTTGTACTCAGCAAAGCTATTGCATGCACTGAAAGACTTAACAGAATAAATTCAAATTTGGGACAATTATCTTTATTAGGCCAACCAAAATATTTTAATGCACATTTAGGATTATCTGTAGGTGGGAAAAACAGTTTCAAGCATTTTAGATATGAAAAAGAATGCAAATATGGGAGAGTGGGGGCTCTGAATTCCCCAACCTCACCCAGTGCTGATTGTGTCCTGTATTCTCCCTCACAGTCCCTGCTTACCCAGAACTGGTGGGGAGAGATGGACCGAAGCACCCCTGTCTGGCAGCTCCTTCTCACTTTCTTCTGCCCCCCTCTCATTTTTACCAACCTCATCACATTCAGGTAGGTACCACTGGCCATAATTTGCTTCATCAGTGCTCAGGAACAACACTATGAGACATAATTTGGGAGTTGGGGCATGCTTATTTCTGATAGTCGGCCTTGTTGTGTGTGTTCAGGTCATTTCCGACTTATGACAACCTTAACTTTTCACAGGGTTTTCTTGGCAGGATTTCCTCAGAGGAAGTTTCCCACTGCCTTTCTGAGTTTGAGAGTGCTTGACTTGGCCAAGACCACCCAGTGGGTTTCTATGGACAAGCAGAGATTTAAACCCTGGTTTCCCAGGGTCCTAGTCCAACATTCAAACCATGCTGATCATCAGCATGCTGGACTACCTCTCTGTAGTGAGCATCTTGTCACAGTGGGACTGTGGATACCAGTACTGCACTGCCAGGGAAATTTCTGTTGACTTACTAGGACAAAAAGAGAGAGATGGGTACCATCCTTAAGTAACTTGCCCTGCCAGCTACCTTTGGAAACTCCATTCAAAGACCTCCTGAATCCAGGGCTCCCTAGATACAATATATTGTGCTAGATCTCCTATGACGTATTAGCTACACTGGCTGTAGCTAATGTGGATGTTTATAACCCAGTTTTTCTGAAGATTCTCAGGTTGAGGATGTTGTTTAACCTTGGATTAAATTTTTAGTGTCTTCCTTTAAGCAATGCAAAAGTGGTCACTATAACTCAGGGGTAGGCAATCTTTTTGAGCCGGGGGCCGGGTTGCTGTCCCTTAGACAACTGGGGGGCCGAAGCCAAAAATAAATAATTAAAATTTTTTTTTAAAAAAAATTAAATATATAAATAAACCAGGACAAATGTAGGACAAAATTTTCAAATGGAAGACACTTTAAAAAAAAAAAAAAGAGGACACACGAAAAAATTTGCTGATTTTTTAAAAATTTTTTAATATAAATGCATGTTTCTGAGGCTTCTATAGACAATTGCCCCCCAAAGGCCCCGGCGGCAATCGGCGGCAGGACCGGGCTGGGGCCGGTCCCAAGGCCTTGCTGGGGCGCATCCGGCCCGCGGGCCGCAGGTTGCCTACCCCTGCTATAACTACTATAAAATAGAAAATAGAAGTGGGAATAAAGAATCTAGGAATCCCTTTGAAACTGAACACCCCCATCCTAAACCTATTTTCTCAAAATGTGAGTGTGACTTCACTCTTTAACAGGACCATGGATGATGACCTCCGTCTGGATCCCTCAGGCCCGATTGAGCTGGACAGCCTTGACACAGATGTGAAAAGTACCATCGGAGACATGTTGTCTGAGTAGGGGGAAATGGTCATACTTTGGGGACAGGGGTGGGGTGGGAGGAAGGAAGGAAGGAAATAGAGGCGGTGTCCCAGCTTGTAGAGCTGTAGTCACAATGGGGCTTGTAGGAAGTAGGATAAAACACTGTAAAACTTAACATTATTAATTACTTGTTCCACCCATTCATTTACTCCATGTAATTTGTTTGTTTCTTTGTTTGTTTAATGCATATCCTGCCTTTCTCCCAGCACATGATTGAAGGTGGCTAACAACCACTTAAAAACATAGAAGAACAACAACTGTTAATACAAAAGTTAAAACACAGTGAAGTCACAATTCTAGTTTAAAAATACAAGTTAAAAACAACAGTTTAAAAGCATATTTAAAATATAATAAACTAGGAGCACAATACACAGCATTAAAAGTTGTACAGGTGTGTGTGCATGTGCATCCATTTTTTTCTTTCTTACACATTCTCTCTCTCTCTCTCTCTCTCTCTCTCTCTCTCTCTCACACACACACACACACACACACACACACAATTCTAAAGGAGCAAAGCAGTTGCACACCCCCTTTTAAGTGCTGCTACTACCTTGGAACTAAGGAGTCAGATTTGGCCACTTGTCACTGGAGTGAGAAGCTGGCATTCCTGCTGCCTCCATTTTTCCCAAAGCAGCCATTTCCAGCTTCTTGGAAATGCTACACAAAAAGTCAGGGCAAGATAGGTTGCTCACGGGCTCCAGATCCCTTCTCTGAGGGTTCAGTTTTTGCTGGGGCAGATACAAGGAAACACAAGGGAGACATATCTTTCTTCCCCATTTTCTCACCAATTAGTGCAGTAACTCTGCTATTGAAATACTGTCACAGTGGTAGGAGAAGGAGGTCCTGCATGAAGCTAGAAATGCTTCTTGCCCCCACCATTTCTCCTGAGACTTCAGTCCAGCAAAAAATAATATTTAAAAAATGACCACACAAAGTAGTCATGATCTCTCCAAAGTTTGGCAGCCATCCCAGGAAAAAGAATAATTACAAATTAATCTCAAAGAGCATCACGTTGTGGCCCTTTGTGGTTTGATGAACCTGATCTTGCAGCCTTTTTTTTGCTGATGGGTAGAAAGATGTACAGTCAGACATAAAGCTTAAAAATGTTATTTTTATTGGCTACATGGCATAGAATGCCCCAGCCAGTGTAGTCAGTGCCCATAGGGGATTTAGGGAATCGTGGTCCAAAAAAGGAACTTACTGTCCAAAGAAGTGGGTAGGCAATATGCCCCCCCCAGGAAGAGGAGGAGTAAATCAATGAGAGTTCAGATTCAGTGCTCTGTAGATCTCTCTGGATCTACAGGAGAGATTACGTAAATGTGTTTTATTTAGTCACAGGATTTACCAATATGGAGCAGATTTATTCCATGAATCAATTGATTAAAATTCATACCGGCAAATCAACTTGAGGTTTCTTTTGTTGGGGAGGACACTCACTGTCTCATCTTTTCTCACCTCTCCACTTGTCCCAGCGATATGGAACCTCCCTCTCCACCTTCTGCTCGCCAGTTCTGGCTACGACGTTGGCATCAATTCTGGGTGGCACCTGTGACAGCATTCCTGGGCAACGTGGTGATGTACCTGCTCTTCCTCTTCCTCTTCTCCTATGTCTTGCTTCTGGATTTCGACCCCCCACCCCCCAAAGGTCCATCTGGCACAGAGATCGCCTTGTACATCTGGGTCTTCACACTGGTCTGTGAGGAAGTTCGTCAAGGCTGCTTTGTGGGTCCTCATCCTATGTTGCAGCGAGTGCGCCTTTACTTCCAGGACACGTGGAACCAACTGGACATCACAGCCCTCCTGCTCTTCATGATAGGACTGGTTTGCAGGTGGGAGCATCTTCTGGGCTGGGCTGGTGATGCAGAGGGAAAAACGTTCATAATCTTCTGTCTCCTGTGCTAATGTACTGGGTAATGGCTGTAGACCTTTCTTCTGTAAAACAGCAGGTGGGCAACCCTTTTTGTTCTGAGAGAAGCCTTCTCTTGGAGTTATCTACCAAGGGCCCCACATTCTGGCAACTGGTGGGTATGAATCCTTTAGTGGACAAAGCAGAATTTGGAAATAATTTGTTAAAAATGAATTGACTACCCCTAATTTGTTAAAAAATTCAATAGTAATTTTAAATGCTGGTGTCATTATTTTTGAGCAACCATTCGTATTTTTTATTGCCTGTATTGGTTTTGTTGTTGCATGTATACCTTCAAGTCGTTTCCAACTTATGGAGATCCTTATCACAGGATTTTCTTGACAAGATTTATTCAGAGGCAGTTTTCCCTTTGCCTTCCTTTGAGACTGAAAAAGTGTGATTTGCCCAGTTTCACCCAGTTGATTTCAGTGGCCAAGCAGAGATTCAAACCCTGGGCTCTAGAGTTGCAGTCCAATGCTCAAAACTATTATACCAGACTAGTTTTAGTCATTCTAAATGATTTTTATTTACGGTACTTTTAGTAATTCTAAATAATTTTTAAAAATAATTTAATCATTTAATTATTTGATTATTATCAAATCAACTTTATAAAACCATGTAGTGGTTTGACATTAACTGCAAGCTCTTCAATTACTTTATATCTGTACATTAGCACTAAAACGAAATGTTCCAAACTTGAAACTTTTCTCTTTCTCTCTCTCTCTGCCCCTTCTCATTTCTCTTCTTTCCCTCCTGGAGGCTGCTAGGGAACGGAAAGCCTGAATAGATTGGTTGCAGTGGGCTTTGGAAATTAGGCCAAGGCTGACATGAGATCAGACTGTGGGCTGCATACAATCCTTAGACCACAATGTGCCTACCCCTGTTGTAAAGCCAAGAGGGGAAAATCTACATGAACAGAAGTTTGACACAGTATAGTTCTTGATAGACTGTAACACATCAAATGCCAGGTGGTGGAATCACTGGCTTGAACATTACACTGAATAACAACAACAAAACATACATGACCATGTACATAGGAAACTAGCTAGTCGGGAAGAAATTAGATCACAAACTAGTTTTCTGCATGCAGGGAGCTTTTAATGTAAGAGGACATTAGTAGCTACTTCTCAAGTTTGTTGTTGTTGGTGTTGTTGTTGTGTGCCTTCAAGTCATTTCCAACTTATGGCAACCCTAAGGCAAACCTATTGCAGGGTTTTCTTGGCAACTTTCTTCAAAGGTGGTTTGCCACTGCCATCCTCTGAGGCTTGGAGAGTGTGACTTGCCCAAGCACACCAGTCAGAAAGGCACAGAAAATATAGGGCGTTCAAGGAAAATGTAGGCCATTACCAAATAAAAGCATAAAACACTAATATAAATGTAAATTCATGCTTCCTAGCCATGCTCAAAATGGAGGACATTTTGAACTTCCTCCTGGACAGAAGGTTTAAATGTAAAGCATGTCCTGGGAAAAGGAGGACATCTGATCACCCTGCACCCAGTGTAGTACAGTTCAACAAAGGTGACAGGAAGGGTCTGGCAAAGTGGCTGGCATTCAGACATGTTTGAGGCATAATCTCTTTCCGTTTTTTAGTAGTGCCGCCTTCTGGCCATTAGAAAAATACTGTAACTTTGTTCAGTGTATTACAGTAGAATCCAGTGTTACAGCCACCAGCAGTTTATAATTCAAGCAGAAGGTGCCTCATATCAGGGTAAGGCTTCTCCCACCACTCAGCCATAATTAAAGTGATAAAATTAATTATAAAGCACATTGAACATGATTTTAAAGTTAGAGATTCATGGCTTGAGATAAAAAAGCAATTCTCATAGTGCATAGAATGAATTTCTTTCTAGTGTATCTTTCTCTATTATGATTTCACAGGCTGATCCCACAGTCATATGAATCTGGACGCACCATTCTGTGCCTGGATTTTATGGTCTTCACACTTCGTCTCATCCACATCTTTGCTGTCAACAAACAGCTGGGACCCAAGATGATTATTGTCGGCAGGATGGTGAGAAAGCATATCTTTGATATTTGTGGAATGGGCATACAGTTGGGGGGGTCTTCTGTTTGAGAATCGAAGTGCCTTGTCTGAGGGATTTTAGGATGAAGTGAGATGTGTGCTTAATGAATGTATTAAGGCCCTTGCACTTAATTGTGAATGTAAGACATATAGTGAGTCTGCAAGTGATGAGAAAGTGAACATCTAAGAGAGGGCAAAATATATATTTTGGGCACATATTCCTGTGAGGATGTTGTTATAGTTTCTTGCTGCTGTTGTTGCAAACATTGCTCTCTCTTGGTAACCTTTCTCTTCATTCAGTTCATCACTGTTACCAATTTCTTTTGATTCATAGACTGTACACAAGTGTAAAATTAAGTCAAAAATTCAAGAGGATTCTGGATTGACTTGAAAGAGCTATGTGCTGATGTATGGGATAGTTTGTTCAACATGTTATCCAAACCAGAGTTACTGGTTTGTTATTCCAGAACAAGCCAGAAATCATAAACCAGGAACCAACCCTGGTTTGCAGTACTAAACTGTGAAAGGAGCAATAAGCCAAGATCCTTGGTTTAAGTGATACATTAAATAAACAGTCTCTGCCTTTGGTTAGAAGTTATGGCAGTAGATAGAAACAAAACAGGAGTGGATGTTCTAGGTGTGCTAGCGCTCAGTTCATTCATAATAATCCACAACTCTGGATTTCTGACTTATCGAAGCATGCAAATCTCCATGAAGGAATTATATTATTTATATGAATATTGAAAATTAATTCAAGTTAGTAGAATTTGTATACATATACATAGAGAGATCTTGTAGCACCTTTGAGACTAACGGAAATAAAGAAGTTGGCAGCATTAGCTTTCATAGACCAGTCTACTTCCTCAGATATATATACATTCCTCTTTGTGTGGAATGAGGAGAGTAAAGTCGGGAAGTGTAAAGTGTTCTAATTATTAAAAAATTACTGTAATCTTTGCTCTATCTTAATCTTTCTACAGATGAAGGATGTCTTTCTCTTTCTCTTCTTTCTTGGGGTCTGGTTGGTAGCCTATGGGGTCACCACAGAGGGGCTGCTCCTGCCACATGACCGACGTCTCCCCTGGATATTTCGGCGTGTTTTTTACCGACCTTACTTGCAAATCTTTGGACAGATCCCACTCGATGAAATTGATGGTGAGTATTCAAGGGTAATAGCAGCTTCTGTTCTCAATTTGCTAACACTTTGTTCTGCCCTGTCTTGAAAACAGATAGTGCAGCCTTATAAAATTAAGCCATTAAAATTGCCAGTCTACAAAAAAGATTCTTACTAGTCTTCTGGGAGCTGTCAGTGGTGGGATGAGAAGTTGTATTTCTATACTTGCCATGGAGGAGAGGGCTTTTCTGTGCTAGCAGCCTATGTGATGTCTATTCAGGACACAGAAGAGGGATAGACAATACCTCCAGCTGTAAAGGCCTGAGAAAATAGGTGAATATTAAGGGGATATACTCCCCCCCCCAATTTGGAGAAGGGAGGAGATGGGGAAAGGTTTTTCTTCCATATAGTTCTCAGGCCTTCACATATCTACCTCTCCCACCAGCCAGTGTGTTAAGGCTAGTGCTTAAGTACAAAGCTGGGATAGTATAGCATTGGAAAAGATACAGAAAAGCATAACCAAGGAGTTTATCACATGGGAGGAATTTCTCTTAATTTCGAATGAAAAGAAAGTGGAGCCAGAACGCATTCATGTGCATTCACTAGTTCAGAGAATTTACATGAATTCAAATTGCATTCAAACTGACTTTCCATTGCCCGAAAAGAGCTTGCCGTTGCCCGAAATTGTCTATCACGCAATAACATTAAACTCCATGATTGCGTTTGGATTGCCATTGGATTATATTTCCAATTTCCCTTGTCTGATTAACTCCCCCGAAATGGTCAAGGAGTTAGAAGATCTTCCTTTTGAGTATTTGTGGGTCCTTTTAGCTGGGGAAGTGGAATATTATTAATTTTTGGAGCGGAAATTTGATAAAGGTTTATAGAACCATGGATCGTGTGAGTCCTCACCTTATTATTTTATTTTGCTCCTAGCTGCTCTGATTGCAGCATCAAACTGCACCTATGATCCTGTGGCTATCTTGATGGATGATGCAAAGCCCTGCACCAACACTTATGCCAACTGGCTGGTACTCATTCTCCTTGTGATTTTCCTTCTTGTAGCCAACATCCTGCTTCTCAATTTGCTCATTGCCATGTTCAGGTACCACTGTTGTTGGATGAGTGTTTTTAGAGTGAATGTATCGGGTTTAAAAGCAAGTGGATATGCTGCACCACATTGCATCACATAAGGTTCAGGTATATGAAATGTGCATTGAACAATAAACATAGGATGTTGCCTTACACCGTTTGAGCTATCCCAGCATTGCATGCTCTGACTTGCAACAGCTCACCATAATTTTGTTTATTTATTTGCTTGTTTATTTAACTTATATCCTGCTTTTCTTCCATATGGGACCCAAAGATGTTGTAAAAACAACATAGATAAAACCATATGTAACACAAAAAATTAAAAGCATTAAACAACAGTAAAAAACATTAATTTAGAACAGCTAAATACATTAAAACAAATTGCGTATTAAGAACCAGCATACCCCCTGCAATGCCCCAGCCAGTTAAAAGCTGAAGGCCTATTTGAGTAAGATCTTTGGCTGCTGGTGGAAACAAAGGAATAATGAGGCAACATCATGAACACTCTTTCCTGGGTCCTCACCAACCATACCTGCAATTGTGGCAGGACTGTGACAAAACCCTCCCCTGAAATTTTTTAAATTGAAGCAGGTTCATATAAGGAGATACAGTCTTTCAGATAGTCTGGACCTAAGCCATATAGGCATAAAAAAAATCTGTTGCCTGGTCTTTTTAACTGGAGATGCCAAGAATTGAATATGGAACATTCTGTACCCAAAATCTGGGGAAATGAAAGCAGATCACAATAGATCTGTAGGTTGTAGGTTATTTTAGACCAGTTTCAGGTGGGGGAAATTTGCTAAGCATGCCATGAGTTTGATAACACTCATACAGCAATGGGTGATTTGATCATGATCCTATATCAATGGATTATTTTTTTCATATGTGTAACAAATTTCTGTCTTGGTCTGGATCAAGTCTTCAGAAAACCTCCAGCTACCAGCATTTTGCAGCAGTGACTGACCCTTATGTGCATCATAAAGCACCACCATTCTCAGAGCAGGGCTATGCAGAGCACTGATAAGATAGGCCTTGTGTCAGACATCAAGCCATTCCCTCTAACTTGTTTAAACCAGGATTGTGTACCACACTTATTGGCCAGTCCTTTTGTCAATCACAAAGCCACCCCCACCCCTCTTTAAGAGAAGATTACTAAATGTAAAACAATGATGCTTTTTTAAAAAGGAAGTGGTTAAGAGAAAAGTGCTGAATGAACAAATGAACAGATAACAATGCAAAACCAAACTGTGCATAAATATTTCATCAGCACTCAGTCTAGATAATCAGACTTCTGTTTGGAAACAGGAAATATGTTCCTTCACAAACCAAGATGTGTGGAGGAGACACTGGCCTGCAAAAAGGAAAGCCTTCATATAATTCTGTTTTTATGTAAATCTTTATTTGGACTTCCATTGTCTTACTCCCCCCCCAACAGTTACACATTTTCCAAAGTGCAAGGCAACAGTGATATATATTGGAAATCCCAGCGTTATAACCTGATCTTGGAGTATCACAGCCGCCCAGCACTGGCCCCACCTTTCATCCTGATCAGCCATCTCCACCTTTTCTTCAAGCGCCATATCCGCAAGGTGCAGTCAAGCAAGGGACGCCACTTCTGTGAGTACTGCATGGAAAGGAAAAGTATTGCTCAGAATGGTTTCCTGGGGACAGCTATATTAAGTTCTTGCAGATAAAACTCAACAAAGGATCTTGGGACATTAATGCATTTGATTTGGCATAAGTTTTTGTGGGTTACCACCAACTTTATTGGATGCACCTGATGCTGTCCATAAAAGCTTAAGCCAAATCCTGAAGTTGCCACAAGACTATTGTCTGGAATCTGAGGGGTCACAGCTACCCATTCCATCCAATATTTCACAAATGAAAATTGGGACATGTGTAACCAAACACCATCAGAGTGTGGTCAAGATGGTAAAAATTATCAATGAGGAAGAACACATGATCTAGGAGAAATTGTAGCAGTTTTCCTCCTTACTGTGAAAGGAAAAAAATTCCATCCCTCTTTCCTCTTTCCTCGCCAATCCTCATTGAGTTAACTGAATGCAAATGACTTTTGAACTGAGTTGAACTCAGTTTACAATAATGGACTAAGGTGATAGTGGGAAGAAGACAGAAAAACTGGGAGATTTTAAAGGCACCAGAGGATTACTATATATACTCATCTATAAGTCTAAAAGTTTATGCCCAAAAATTGGCTCCAAAATCCTAGATCAACTTATTTACGGGTCAGTATGGTAATGTGATAGCAGCTCTTTCAGATTTCCCCATGCAGTTTCTTTCTGTTCTGAGCCAAGCTTATAGAGTCCTTACTGACTGATTGATTGCTATTTATTTAACAGTCCCTCTCCCACCCATGCGCTTCACTGTCATGGAAGTGAAGGCTGAAACACTGAAGCCCTGTATTGATTGCTGTTTACTTCTTGCCTCTCTCATACACACACTGAAGGAGCTCCAAATTTTACACTCGACCTATCCATGGGTCATGTCAAAATCTATAATTTTGGTTCCAAAACTTGCCCTAGACTTATACATGAAGTTGACTTATAGTCGAGTATATACAGTAATTGAGACTGTCCTTGCCAAACTGGGAAGGCTGGAGTGTATGCATGTTCTTCTATGCCCCCCATTATTTCTAGCCTTTTCCACATTTTTGCCAAAAAAAAGCCTGGCATATAGATGGCCCTGGTTAAAAGGATTCAGCACATTAACTGTGCAGTCCTGTGAGTGTCTGTTCAGAAGTAAGGCTTACTAAATTCAGTGGAGGTTATTCTCAAGTACGTGGGTACAGCCATTGCAGTATTAATCTTTTTTTTTTGCTCCCATGAGGCAGATATGCCCATTGCCTTGGTCATTCCAGTGACTTCTTTGCTGCCCAGGTTGATGCTACAGGGGCAGGCTTAATCTTTGAGAGCATAATCAGAGGCCAGTGACTTTCAAGTCTAGTACTTTTCATGTGTGTTCTGATATGTATACTGTATATTGAACCCCTGTCTTCAAGGACAGTATATTAGAGAATACCAATCTGAGGAGTAATGACATAAAAAGACTAGTGCCTTCACATATTATTTGCAGAGTTTCTGGAGGCCTCTGGATGGCCATTATGGAAACTGAATGCTGGAGTAGATAAATCTTTAGTATAATCCAACATGGTTCTTGTTATCCTCTTATTTTATTGATAGATTTTCAGATAACATATTTTTCAGAATTGTTAAACCTCAAGCAAATTGTGAAAAGTTCAAAAATATTTTTATTTATGGATCTCTATGTCTATACTTCTTCTCCACTGAGTTTGTTTGAGGGCATAACTGATAATTGGGGAAATGAGCTCAGTATTTGCTTAAGACCAGATTTCACCAACCTGTTGTCCTCCAGTCGAGTTGGGTGCACCTCTCTGCTGCTCCCTATGAGCTGGCCAGACTGACAGATATGGTAGTCTAACATGCCTGAAGGATATTATTTTGGGGAAGAAAACGATATTTATTAATGTGATGAAATATTATTGTTAATTTAAGTCCTTCTCACATGGTCTTGCTTGTTCTTCTTTTTGCCCTGTGCCCAATTCTGTTTCGTCTGAGGCAGTGCTGGAACTTTCTGAGGCCCAAGATGGACGGTTGCTTACTTGGGAGTCAGTGCAGAAAGAAAATTACTTAGTCACTCAGGCCCG